>NC_046231.1:18527427-18886594 GCF_009819885.2 Catharus ustulatus | reverse complement strand
ATTAAAAAGAAGCCACTGGAAATGTATAAAACAAGTAGCTGGAGACTAAGAGACACTAATCCCAGCTCAGTGAGTCCAGGGAAGAGACTTGCCAAGAGCAGACGTGGGATTAAACCTCTCCAAGCCTTAGCAAGCTCAGCTTGGTGCAGACTGCAAGCTCCTACACTGCTTGGATGTTTTTGAGAGTGATCTGGCTTGATAGGAGATCATGGATCATGGCCTATATTCCTTATTTTTTGAGGGAAAATCTTGCCATTGTTTTTAAGAGTGATCTGGCTGGATAGGAGATCATAGATCATGGTTTATATTCCTTATTCTTTGAGGGAAAAACTTGCCATTGTTTTTAAGAGTGATCTGGCTGGATAGGAGATCATGGATCATGGTCTATATTTCTTATTTTTTGAGGGAAAATCGTGCCATTGTTTTTGAGAGTGGTCTAGCTGGATAGGAGATCATAGATCATGGTCTATATTCCTTATTTTTTGAGGGAAAAACTTGCCATGAGGTGCCTGTGATGCTTTTGTAGGCAGTGGCTCTGAAAGTTTGGATGGATGTTCCTCGTGGCACCTTGGCCAGGTGACCAACATCACCCCAGTGCCATCAGCTGTGCCTAATTCCCACTGGAATTTTGGGAATTTACAGCACTAAAAGCACTGAGGGATGCCTTCCTTGCACAACTGGGAGGGGAGAAATTCCAACATGAGCTGAGCCCAAGGAAAATGGAGCAGGGAGGGTCATGTCCAGCCCAAACTAAATTCTTGTGCCTCTTAGGATACACCTGCCTTATTCACAATATCATAATACTGCCTTATTAGCAATATTCACACCTGTCTTATTAGCAATATTCACACTGCCTTATTAGCAATATTCACACTGCCTTATTAGCAATATTCACACTGCCTTATTAACAATATTCACACTGCCTTATTAACAATATCCATCACTATCCAGGCTTCAAACACACGCCTGAGTCTCTGAAGATAATGAAGAATGGCCTCAAGTTGTGCCAGGGGAGTTTCAGTTTGGATAATAATAATTTCATCACTGTGATTAAGCAATACAGGCTTCCCAGGGAAGTGTTGAAACAGCATCCCTGAAAATGTTCAAAAAATGAGTAGAGGTGGCACTTGGTGACACATTTGAGTGGGAGTTGTGGTATTTGTTTGAAGGTTGGACTGGATGATCCTGGAGGTCTTTTCCAATCCCAATGATTCCATGATTTGATGATTCTTGGTGCCCTTTTCCACCATCCCCAGCTCCACAGATGTTGTGTTGCTCAAACCTTTAAGGCTGGGGGTATCCCACAGGATGAATTTTCTGCAATCCCAATTTTTCATGACCAATTCCTGCTCATCCCTTTGGGAAAAGCTGACCCTTGAGGCTGTGCTTCCAGAAAGGCTTTCCCACCTGAAAATGGATTTTTCCCTGACCTGTGCATGGGAAAAAAATCATCAAAGAGAATTAAAGAACTGGTCCAGCCTCACTTCCTCCCATCCTACTGAAAGCCAAACCACAGATACATTTTTTTTAATCCTCAATTATTAAATTGCTCAAAGGAGTTGCCGGCACTGGGGGGCTCTGAAACATTTCAGACACGATGCCAACAATTTATTTGAAGCTCTGCTTGCTGCCACATGCCCTGAACTGCTCGTGACCCTTCCCAAATCCCAGCTCCTGCAGCAGCACAGCAGAGTTTGCATCCCAGGTGGAAGAAATCCGTGTGCCAGGGGTTGAGCTGAGAGGAATTAAACCAAGCAGCCACCCCAAAAAAAGTGGGTTCGGGTTTTATCTCACCATATTCTTCCTGCAGAAGTTGGGAAATTCCATGGGGAAATGACTCTGGAATGACCAGGAAAATCAGCATTTATTGTCATGAAAATGACACAATTTTGAAAAGTTTTTTTTTAATATGGGTGATATTGGAGTTATCTGGATTTTTTATTTTATTTTATGAGCATTTTAATAATTAAAAATGTTATTTCTCTGTTTGAGTGCAAGTGGTTTATGTCAAAACAATTTTTTACCTCCAGAAACACGCCATTCTGTGAGGAAACAGAGAAATCCCTGTGAAAAATGAGGAAAACAGATCTGAGCTGAAAAATGAGAAATGAGAAAATGAAAATTACCCCAAGCATAGACATAAAACCAATTTAATAATGATCAGTGACCTTTAATGTTAAAAAAAAGGGAGAAAACAGCTATAAAATAAAAATATTTGTAAGAAAATTCGCAATAAAAATATCCATCTCTCTCCCACTAAACATCAAGGTAGGATCCAGTGGAGAGTTCATTATTTCCCACCCACAAATGCTTTTAAAAAAAAGGATAATCATAAAAAAAAAAAAGAATTACACAGCTTCAGTCTGAGCTAATTGTTCAAGGAAACAGAGTTTCCTCCAAGACTGATAAATCCCAGGGGCTATTCCAAACAACTGGGCAGTAAATCACAGAGAAGTGCTGGTACATTATACAATGAAATCAAAGTGATTTGCAGAACCCTAAATGTTTCTTCATTACCCTTAATCCTACACCATTAAAGTAACAAGGAACTCTGATAAGGTTTTCAGACAGTGACAAGGCAACAGGAAAATTATGGGCATTTTTATTTCAGGCATTTTCTCTTAGTGCTTTTGGTTTAAAATATAATGAAATATTGTAAATACTTTTATGAGGTTGTAATAAAAAAGTCTAATGAACCTAAAACTGTGAGCTTTGTTAGAAGTTGAGAGCAGGACTGAGTCATGCTGATACCCTGGATTATTAAAAAAAAAAAAAAACCAACAAAAACCAACAGAATATTTTATATCTTAGTATGATTTTTACATTTAGAACATTTAAAACATAACAAGCCATTACTGTTCAGTGGCACAGGGAACATATTTAGAATACAGAGAACTAAAAACTAAGGGTTTGTAATCAGTACAAAGAAAGGAAAAAAGAGTTATTTCCTTAAATCCCAGACGTCATTAGGACTTTTTGGCACAATATATAATAGAAATATAATATATAATTTAGGTTATATATCTATAATGCAAATATAACCTATATAATGTAGGTTATACCAAATTTCTGTATATGTATAGACACGTACAGAAGGATTAAATTGTAGGGGATGTGCTGGCAGAGAGATCATCCCTTTTTTTAGATGACCTGTGAGTATGGAGCAGTGGGAATAAACATTTGTTGTGCTCACTTTCTGCTGCAGAATTAATGAAATCCGAGCCAACATTTGCATCTGTGTGGAAATACAGAATCCCAGAATGGGCTGGGCTGGAAAGGACCATGGGCAGGGACACCTTCCACCTTCCCAGGTGCTCCAAGCTCCATCCAACCTGGCCTTGGACATCCCAGGGATCCAGGGGCAGCCACAGCTTCTCTGGGCACCTGTGCCAGGGCTGCCCACCCTCCTAGGGAACAATTCCCTCCCAAAATCCCATCTAACTCTTCCTTCTGGCAGTTTGAAGCCATTCCCTTTTGTCCTGGCACTCCATCCCTTGTCCCAAATCCCTCTCCAGATTGTTTTGTCTCCTGACAATAAAGAGGCATGGAGATAAATTCAGAGCACCAGGCATGGAGAGAAATTCAGAGCATCAGGGATGGAGAGAAATTCAGAGCACCAGGCATGGCTCTACTTTCCTTTCCTCATGAAGCAGCATGGTTCACTTTCTGGTTTATTTTGGAATTTATTTTTGGGATTTAACAGTTCCTAGGAGGTTTTCACAAGCATGGATGATTTTCTGCATGGAATCTGCCTTGGCAGGGGCTGCCCAGGGAGGTTTGGGTTCCCAGCCCTGGAGGTGTCCAAGAAAAGCCTGGATGTGGCTGGGTGAAAAGGTGGGGATCAGTCACGGGGTTGTCTGGGAGGTTTTCTCCAACCTCAGTGATGCTGAGGGGTCTGAGCATCTCTTCCACATCAGAGCACCTCTGACAACCCCTGTCACCTCTTACCAGCAGCAAAAGCTGCCTGAGCAGACCTTCATTTGTCTTTAATTGTACTTTACCTGCACAGCTTCCACAGCACCCCACTCCCAGTGCTGGGAACACTGCTGGAATTCTTCAGGGCTGGATTAAAAGGCCCCTGTGCTGGTGCTGTGAGTGCAGCTGCTGGACACAGCCATAACTCACTGCTACTACTGAGCCCGCTGCTATTTATTTACTGAGTTCAGCCAACAGACTCCAAAGTGATTTAGATGTTCCTCCAGATAAAAACAGCAGAGTAGTCACGGTTTTTTGGGTTTTTTTTACAAATCCAGCATTGCATCAGCAATGGGAAGGGAGCAGGCAGGAGGGCAGAGTGGCTGGGGTGTCAATGGGCACAGCTTGGTTTTTCTGCTGAGCAGTGTTAGCAAAGGCCAGGAGGTTTCAGTGCTCCTCAGGCATGTCCTTGGTTTGGTTTTAGCACAGAAAACCAGACAGAACAGGCATGCAGGGACAGAGGAGCACACTGGTGGAAGGGTGACAGCTCTCCGAGGTGCCAAGTAAAAAGAAAAGTAATAAATGAGAACAATCAAAACAAGGGAGGCTCTGGGGAGAGGCAAAAAAAATCAATTACTAAAGGGAATTAAAAGATCTCTGTTGGAGGATGACAGGAATTCCTGATATGAGGGATTTAGCAGTGCAGGACAGATTCTTTTTTTTTTTCTCTTTTTTTTTTTTTTTTTACTTTTACACATTCAATCTGATGAGCATTTTTGAACTTTGAACTCTCTGACCTTTAAAGCCTCCAAAACAAATCCTGGCCAGCTCAGAAGAAATGGCAACAAGCAGCAGAGTTGTTCCCTTGGGTGCCTTTGCTCACAGACCCCTGGCATCTTTTGGCTGCATCCAGCAATGGTGGTGGCAGCAGCTCCTGGGGACAGACAGACAGACAGACAGACAGTGGCCAAACTCTGCTCCCAAGTCTGGAGGTGCAAAAATCCTCGTGGATTTTTAGAGGATGATCCTGGCATTCTGGCAGGGGTGGTGGAGTTAGGCTGGGGAGGCAGAGGTGCTTTACAACACATACCAGAAAAAGTCACATTTTTGCCCCAGTTTGCAATTTTGGTTCCTCCTCCAGTTTGCCCAAGTGAGGTTACAACACTGAATTAACAACAGAGTGATTTATGCCAAGGTCTAAAACACCCAGAGCCATTTTACACTAGAGGAACCTTTCAACCCTGCTCTCAGTCACTCCATGAGCAACTGGGCTCAGAGGAATGGCAGTGCCACCCCAACTGAGATTTCCTGGGAGCAAATGAGACCACAGGCAGTGGTTTGGAGTGACAGGATTCTTTTCTGAGCAGGGTTGGCTCCAGATGTTTAATAAACACATGGAGGCATCTCTGCCTTAGCATCCCAGAACCATAAATGACAGAGATCATCCTTAAAACTTCATCACTGCCAAAGGCTCAGCACGAGGGAATGGAAGAGAGGAAATCACAGAGAGCAAAGCCCTCAGCTCTTCTGCTCTGATCCTGGTGCAGCATTTTTGCACGGAGGAGGGAAATTGTGTTCTCAGCATCTCCTGAGCTTTCCTGCTCCTCCCTACCTGTCCCGGGGCCTCATTCAGTATAAAATAGTGCCATCTACTGATGTGTCTTAGCAGCTCCTGGGTACTCAGAAAGCTGATTTTGCTGCTCAAAACATACTGATTTTACCTTGAAAGCTGATTTTTCTATCCCTTCATCACTGTATTCACTCCCTAACCAGGATGTGCTGCTCCAAAGGTACCAAAGCAGCTGCAGACTCATCCTGGGAGAAATTATCCCAATGTTAGCAGGGCATTAAACCCACTGCTGTGAATGGAAAGTCCCTGGTGCAAAGGCAAGGATACTGTGCAGGTGTGGGTTTTCCTCTGTGGAGCACGGGAAGGTGTCCTGGGTGAGCTGCCTTCAGCAGGGCTCAAAAATCACCTTGTTGTGTGAGATGCAGTGAAATGTGAAATCCCTTCCTCTGGATTTAAACCTGAAAGGAAGGACCAGAGACAGGGAGATGCAGCTTGAGGCAGCCAGGTGAGTGTCTTATGTAGAGGAGGGGAAAAATCCTCCTTGGGAGCTGCACCTGCAGAGGGGAGGATGTGACATCTGCCAGTTCAGGCATTTTAGAGAAAGACTTCACAGAGAAAATATTTCCCTGCTAGCTTAAAAACAGGGGGAGAGTGATTTCCCTTGTTGGGAGATCAGTGTTGGGATCTGCCAGTGCTGATATTGTTATTTTGGGATGCCACCAAACTCACAGGGGACAATCCAGACTGACCCCAAAGGCAGAAATACTCAGAGTATTTTCACATTGCTCATAACTGCTCTACACACAAAAGCAAAACAATAACAGTGGGAGGCTGGGAGAGCTGGGGGTGTTCAGCCTGGAGAAGGGTCCAGGCAGAGCTCAGAGCCCCTTCCAGGACCTGAAGGGATCCAGGAGAGCTGCAGAGGGACTGGGGACAAGGCAGGGAGGGACAGGATACAGGGAATGGCTTCACTGCCAGGGATGGATGGGATATTGGGAAGGAATTCCTGGCTGGGATGGAATTGCCAGAGCAGCTGTGGCTGCCCCTGGATCCCTGGAGTGTCCAAGGCCAGGCTGGACATTGGGGTTGGAGCAGCCTGGGATGGCGGGAGTTGTCCATGGACAGTGGGAGGTGTCCCTGCCATGGCAGGGGTGGAATGGGATGATTTTAAGGTTCATTCCATCCCATCCACTCTGTGACTCTGTGATTCTTCACATCTCAGGCTCCAGATCCCTGCTCCTCCAGCCTCCCAGCCCTCCAACCCCAGCAGGCTCTGTGTCCTTGTCCAAAACTTCCCGAGTGACCAAAGAACCTGTGGAACTTTCCATTTGCAGCCTCCTCCAGAGGGATGTGCCAGCGCTTGATTGCAGCCCTTATCAGATCCCAGCGCTGGGATTTTCCCCTCTCCTGTTGTTTTTACGACCAGGAGAAGTTGTTACAACCTTTATTTTACAAGCCCTGCTCGTGGCCCTGCCCGGCTGATTGCCCTGACTTCCCTGCAGGTATAAAGGCTGCTGATTTATGGCAGGGGAAATTCATATTAACCATAAATATCTTAATAAGTGGCCACGTGGGAGGGAGGGCAGGCTTGGGATCCAGCAAGGACTAATTGCAGTTTAATGGGCAGCATCTCCAGCGCTGTGTAAAACAAAGCTTTTGGCAGGGGGTGTGGCTGAGGTTACAGAAAGGGTTTTCCATCTGCCAGGGGAAATGTGGCTGCTGCTCCCAGCTCAGTCCTGGCCCGGCTCCCACTGGAGATGATGATCTCCTGTTAAACATGTCAGGAAAATTAATCCACCAACACCACAGGTTTATGTCCAAAAATGAGACAGAGGAGTCCTTTTTGCTTTATTCCAATAAAGGGAGAGGCCATGGGGCATTCCCTGGGGTCTCTCAGGTATTTGGAGGACTCAGCCTCCTTTTTATCCCAATTTCCCTCTCCCTTTCCCCATTGCTGAGGTACTTGAGAGGTGCAGACTTCCCAAACAGATACCTGAGATTCCCCTCTAATGTACAACCCTCCCTTTTCATTTCTAATTCTTATAGAATTCATAATTTCCCCCCATTGTTTCTTTCATCTTCCAATACCCAATTTCATTTTTCAGCAAACCTAGTTTGTTTGTAAAGGCAAATATCTTTTCCATTCATCAATCAATGGAATCCATCCCATTGTTTCTTTCTCTCAGCGCTGATTTTATCCACCAGCAGATCCACATCTCTTTTATAAAGACAAATCCAACACTCCTCAAACACAAAGTCACATTCAGACATCACCTGGTTTTCCATCAGCACTGCTGAGCTCCCCCCTCCAGGTCCCACGTGGACCTCAAATCTCCCAAATTCAGCATGGAATGTGAACTCTGATAATTCTGTGAGATTTTTTGTCTCCTTCCTGCAGGAAAGCTCGCAGGCAGAGTGATGCCAAGCTGGCAGAGGAAGGTGGGCACTGGGATGCTGCGGGTTTTTACCCAGCCTTCCTGCACAAAATGGAAATTCTGGAGACTTCCAGGATCTGTGTGACCCTCCTGGGTGTCCCCTGTCCCAAAAAGAGCTGCTTCTCTCCAGCTCACACATTGCTTTTTCACTCCCAGACCAGGAGAAACCACTGTCTGGTTTAACTCTTTGGTCAATGTTTTATCCCAAATATCAACCTCCCCCTCCTCTCTTGAATCAGACTTCAAAGCCACCAAATCTCAGCAGCACTTACACTGCACGGGGAGATAAATGACTCTGAGGATAATTCTCATTTTTTCACACAAACCCCATGGTTTTTTTGGTTCTTTCAACACACAGGGAGGCTCCATCTGTGCTGCAGCCTCTGCAGAGACCTGAGCCAAGGCAGCCCCTCGGGGTTTACACCCAGCTAAGGCACCAATGGAAATAAAACCCGAGGTTCTGCCTGGATGTGGGAGCATTCTCAGGGTTTTTGGGATCAGCTCTGCTCAGGTGTGAGCTGTGTCTCCTGCATTTCTGCTCTGGATCGTGGTTAGGAGAGAGTCCTGTGCAGATGTGAGTGATGAGGAGCCACAAGAACAGTTCAAAGGTCTGGCCATTTCCCTGTTCAGCCAGGATATTTGATGGGGTGCAGCTGAAAACATTATTAAAGAGCTCAACTGGCTCAGCACAACTCTGAAAAGTTCTCTGAACCAAGGTGAAAACAGCTTTCTGCTGATCCTCCCTTTCCTCACTTCTGATTAATTTAAAAGCAAGAGCTATGAAATACTTGTCACAATTTTTTTTTCACCTCAGATTTAGTCTAAAGTTCTGGAAACAGACTACAAAAATATGGTCTGGGTTACTCATGGCACATGAGCAGTAGACACTGACATAAATAAATCCCAGGAAAATTCCCTAATAAAGGGAAAAAAAGAGAAAAACTGGAGTGCAGAACATGCCCATTGACAAGACATCAGGTTTCCTTAAGCTAGTGGCCAAAACAGTGTCACAATAGGGCAGCTGGTGAAGCTTTTTGGAAGGATTTTTTGGGTAACTTTTTTGGGAATTTTTGAGGGATTTTTGGGAATTTGAGGAGTGGACTCCCTGCATTTTCAGAGGGATTTATGGGAAGATTTCGGGAGAATTTGGGAGAGATTTTTGGGTTGTTTTTTTTTTAATTTAAGGAAGATTAAGGGCTATTTTGGGGGCCTTTGGGGCCATTTTTAGGGGATTTGTGGGGAGATTTGGGGCCTTTTTTTGGGAGACTTTTAGGGTGATTTTGGGGGATTTTGGGGTCATTTTGTGGGCTCAGTTGGGGGATTTAGGGACATTTTTGAGGGGATTTTGGGCCTTTTTTTTCAGGGAATTTTGGGGATTTTTTAAGCCATTTTTGGTGTGATTTTGGGGACATTTTGGGGAGAATTTGGAGCCATTTTGGGGGGATTTTGGGGCCTTTTTGGGGGGAAATTTTAGGGGCAGGTTCCTCCTCCATGGTGCCCACACTTGTGAAAAAAAAAAAAATTTCTGCTTTGTCTTCAGCTGCACATTCCCAGTGGTTGGCATGGGGGCAGAGGATCCCCCAGGGCAGGCACACACAGGGATTGTGAGAAATGGAGGAGGAGCTGGGCTTTGTACAGGAGAAAAATTGATTTCACCAAAAAAAAAAAAAGGATGAAAAATGGATTTCACAAAAAACCAAAAAAGGATGAAAAATGGATTTCAGAAAAAACCAAAAAAGGATGAAAAATGGATTTCACAAAAAACCAAAAAAGGATGAAAAATGGATTTCACAAAGCTGCCCTTGAGCTCCATCTTGGAGATGGACCAGGCTGAGTTTGTCCCCCAGAAACTCTGAATTTTCTCATCTCTTTTATGGCTTTGAAATGGGACAGAAAGTGGAAAACCACCTTCCCCAGCCAGACAGAGAGTGAGGGGTGAAGGTTTCCCAAGGTGTTCTTAGATATATTTATAACCAAATATATAGATATAATATACAACCAAATCCACCTCTCAGCAGACCTGGAGAAGCTTTTTCCACACGTTCCCTGGATTTACAGTTCTCTCCACCAGCTTTTCCTCAATCCTGGACCCCAGAAATGCCCAAGGCACCCACCCAGCTGTGCCTTCACCTCCCCTAAAACCTCCCCACCATGTGCAGCCCACACCTTATTCTCCTCCTGGCAATAAATCTGACCTGAGGAATTGCAGTGATAAATGAACAAGCAGGTTCACAGCGTGGAGGGCAATCCCAGGAGGAGAGGGAAGGATTCAGCTTGGCAGTAAAACACATAAATTTCTCCCCAGGGTGGGGATGAGTGGCAGGCAGTGTCAGAGGCATTAACACCTCCCATCAGGTGTAATCATTCCAGTCTGGGGGTCCAGAGGCATTTCTAAAACTCTGAGAGAAATCAAAGCCTGGGAGGTCTGTGGGAGCCATTTCAGGAGGCTGTAAATTTTATTTTTAAAAGGAAGAATTTGGAATTGCATAAACAGCCAACCTTTTCCTCACAAAGAGTGGAGAGTTTTACATCAGCTTTTGCCAGTAATCAAAGCACTTCTTCTATTAAAATAATTGTGAAATTCAAAATTATATGCACATTCCAGAGAAAAATACTCTTGGTAAGATTAAAACACCAACAGAGAAAGCCCCAAATGTCTCTTCCCACCTAAAAGCTTATCCCTTGAAACACAGAGAATGGAGTTTGATAAAACCCATTTGTAGATGCTTTATTCTGACAAATCACTCCTATTCCACATAAATGTTATCCACACTACAGACATTTCACTACTCGTGGCCACCAGGGAATTCAGAGGCAGCCAGCTCATGGAAAAATCTTCCAAATAACAGCAAGAAAAACAATTCAGCAGCAGGAAAAGCTCAGTTGATGGCTGAGGGGGGATTGTCCACAGTGGATATTCAGAGTTCTGCAGCCAGGGCTCTCCTGGTTTACACCTGGTTTACATGTCCATGAGAGCAATGGAAAACAGTTTGTTTTATCCAGAAAAAAATGGAAAATGGACACAATCCTTTGCTCTGAAGGATTTGAAGGATGATTTCTGAAGAACTTTTTATTTAGGAGTGACACAAAACCTGTTACGGTTGGGAGTGGAGTACAGGAGCTCCAGGCACAAATTTAACCAGTGTTTCATAAATACACCAAACAACAGCTGGAGCGCAGAGATAATTTTTTAGATAGTGGATTAAAAAAAAAAAAATCTGTTTTTATTTTTCCTTTATGAATTTGCAATAAAAACAAACAAACAAAAAAAAATACTAAACCCACCCTGACACCTTTGGTGCAGAACACTGCTCCTCTCTGCTCTAACAACAACCTCTGTACACACAAGGGAAAATCCATCAGTTCTCCAGAACTCTTCCTGAGCTTTCTTCTCTTGGAGTGAGGAATCACAAGAGGAATCTTTGTTTTTCTGCAGGACTCATCTCAGTTTCTTCCCTTCTGCCACATCTTTGCCTTTTGGCATCTGCAGCCCCAGAGGTGCCAGCTCAGGATACCTGAGATACAAAAATCTACATTTTTTAGTCTCCAAACAAAATCCTACCCAGTTCAGAGACCATTCCTCGGAACACCAGCCTCACCAGCTCTTTCTTTCCTCTCCCCAGCCCAGGACAGCAATCTGGCTGCACTTAAAACACTTTGCTTCCCATCTTTTATCCCTTGGAAGGGACTGGAGAGGTTTATTACGCTCTGTGATCTTACCACAGCCCTTGGCAGGGAATGGGGTGTCCCATGGAGGCTGAATTGCACTGTGGCATCTGTCAAGGGGTCCCTTCCCATTCCCATATATAAATACATATTTACATTTATTTTATATATTTTAGACAGATATGTATTTATCCAAGCCTTGTTGGCAGTTTATTTCTGCACCAAATGGTCACTGGGAGATTTTCATGGGGTTTTTATAGGGTTTAAACCTATTTTGCCAAATTAAAGGTGATGTTAAATCACACACTGAAAACTCTTCCAGCTAAAGGCTGTTGGGCACTCGTGGTGCTCGTGGCAGCTACAGCAAAAAGAAAATAATTCCCTTTTTTAGTTATCTCTGTCATTAATTGTCCGTGGGTTGGGCTGCCCTGTGTGTCAGTCACCCATGAAATAGGTTTAATGGCTGAAGAGCAGTGCTGAGAAAAGAAAAAAAAAGAAATGTGAAAATTATCTTCTTTCAAAGTGTTCAGCACTCCCAGGATCTGTTTATATGGGGGAGGACTTCACTTCATGTTTTCCAGAGTACAAATTCACCAAGATTAAACACCCTGAGCTAAACCCTTGTCTGAGGGAGGCCAGCTCGACGCTGATTTACACCTGCCCAGGAGTTAATCCTCTGAACCCAGCATTAAAACCCTTTGGGAAAGACAAACCCAACAACAGCGACTTGTTCTATTAAATAACAACCATTTTTAAAAGAATAAATAAATTACACGATACATGGGGGGAGAAAATCTCCCAAAATCAAAGCTCAGCCAAAAAAGAACCGCTCTCATTTGGGGGCAGATGAAAGAACATGTAAGTTCAGCATGATGTCATGGCTGTTTATGCACTGAAATGGCCCTTTATCATCCAGCAGACACAGAATGACTTTGCAAGGCTCCCACTGGACGGATGGTCCGTCTCTGGAATAAATGTTGACAAGTTTTATATCAAACCGTTGATCATTTCCAATTCCCGGCGCGGCCGTTCGGGCTCGTGATTAATAACCTCGCAAATCTTATCTGTTTGAAAATAAGAGGAGCTGGGTTTGTTTCCTTCAGATTAGGGTTCAGGGCTGAACAACAGGAAAATCGCCTGCTGAGCTCACTGTGCTTTGCAGAGGGGCACATGAGAGCCCAAACCCAGAACACAGAATTTCAGAATGCGCTCAGCGCTCCTATCACAAAGCAAATAAGATACTCCAGGAGTGGTGATAACGTTGATTCCTGGAGCCTGGGAGCAAGGAATTGTTTGAGATCAGGCAGAATAGCTGTGAACAGAGAGATAGGCACTTGTACGTTTAAATTCAAGCACGAATTGGCCGATAAGATGTACCGCGAAAAAATAATATCCAGCCTCAAACTTCCTGGTGGTTTGGAATGAGAAAGGTTTAGGGAGTGAGAGAGAGCAAAATGGGGCAAGGATTTGGGATTCCAGGTCTGCTGATAGCCAGCATTGGATGAAAAAGGGGAAAAAAAGGAAAAAAAACCAAATTAAAATCCGCCATTACCACATTTCTGCAGGATTTCCCTGCTGCCTGAAAAAGTTTCATTGTGAGAAGGTGCAGGTCTGCAGAGAGCACAAGGACAAGAATCAAATAAAAAGTGGTGTCAGAATTGTGCAGGTCTTGAAGTTGAGCAGAGCAACCAGCTGAAGACAAAAAATTCCTTTAAAATCCATTTCAAAATCCACTTCAAAATCCACTTCAAAATCCAATTCACATCTGCCCAGTGTGTAAAGTATTGCAGAGGATACAAAGCATTCCCAGCACAGTTTGGGAAAACCCAAACATCTTCATCCTTCTCTCCCCAGTTCCAACATTC
Source organism: Catharus ustulatus (assembly GCF_009819885.2). Classification (NCBI taxonomy): domain Eukaryota; kingdom Metazoa; phylum Chordata; class Aves; order Passeriformes; family Turdidae; genus Catharus; species Catharus ustulatus. The sequence continues at coordinate 18,873,143 of NC_046231.1, read as the reverse complement.
CATCTTTCCACCTACAACCAAAGCTACAAAGAATAATTTAAAAATATTGCCAGACCTTTCCCCTGCTGAAAAAGAGCAGAGAATAATTAAAAAGGAATTTTTTCACCCTACAAAAATCAGATTATCCAGCTGAATTACATTTTCTTTTCAGCGCCCCGCCACGTTGAAATTTTCCTGTGAAATCAAGCACTGCCTGCCAAGATTTTAATTTATTTTTGAAATGTAGCTTTTTGTCCCAAATGGTCAGTGGATTTTCTCTTAAAATAGTTTAGAGTTATTGGAATATTAAAAAGAAAAATTGCCTTTGCCTTGCACACAGTGGGCTGCTCACAGGGGCTGGAGATAAGCACGGAGCAACTCCTTAATTACCTCTCCTTAATATTAAATTCTTTGTCTGCCTTTAATTTTATGGCACTTTCATGCAAAGCCAGGGCGGTGAAGTCAACAGAAATTTCTCCTCATGTTTTTTGTTAAGTGAGAGCATCAAGGGCCACCAATAACTCACCCAAGTGAGGAGCTGGAAAATGAGGCGGATCCTGGAAAAAATCGAATAATCTCTGTGGAAAAAGCAATTTATCCCCCACTGGCAGATGGCTACAGATAGGGGATTTGGGGATAAATCTCATCTCATGGGACTCACCTCCCAACCAGGTTAACACATTGCTCAGGGAAAAAAAAAAATGGAGTTTTTCAATCAATGAATAAAAATTCAGTCGTTGATTTATTTCTTGTTTAAGAGCGGTGGGCTTCAACCATAAATTCCCCCCCAGAAATGCTCAGCAAATTTCAGATTTCTCTCTGGTTGATGGAAATGTTCTGCTCTGTGGCAAAAATATGGGCATTAAAATTGAGAGGGAAAAGAGTCAATAAATTGACAAATCTTGGTAAATTTTTCAGATTAAGAAAAAAACCCACCACATTCCAATTAATTTACAGTCAACAATAAATACAGGAATTAAATGTAGTGCTCCTGGTTTAATTCTTCCATTTCTAGCATCTTTATTGTCTGATCAATCAAAATAGCGAAAAAGCCAAACTGAAATTATTTTTCACTGCCAAAACCACTCCAGAATGCAAAAGTTTTAAGAAAATATTAATTGAGGACAGGGCAAAGGGGGTAAGTGGGTAAATATTTAAGATGTAGGAGTAGAATCCACCTTTGTGTCACCATGGAATATGTTATAATAATGTGATAGAATAATGAATAAAATTAATAATAAAATATAATAATAAACATAATAAAAATAAAAATAAAAATAAAAATAAAAGTAAAAATAAAAATAATAAAATAATAATAATAATAAAAGAATAATAATAATAATAATAATAATAATAATAATAATAATAATAATAATAATAATAATAAATTGACAAATAAATACACTTTATCCCTAAAACCAACACGTCAGATGCAGGAAGCAAATGTGTTTGTCCACGAGAGGTCTCCAGAGCCCTGATAATCACAGGATGTTTCCAGGCACTCAAAGCTCCTGCTTTGAAATGAAACAAATGTTTGGAACCTCACATCCCCTCACCAACTCTTGGGGTTGTCCCCTCTGGATCTGGCACATTTTGGGCAGCAGCCTTCATGATTCTGGGGTTTTGGGGTTCTACTGCTTGTTTATCCCAGAGGGAAAAGGAATTTTTCCTGGTGGACACACCCAGCAGAATTTCCTCCTGTCCCATCACTTGTTACCTGGGAGAAGAGACCAACCCACACCTGGCTGCACCCTCCTGGGACAGAGCAATTACAGAAATCACATTTTTACTCAGAACACTCAGAAATCAAGTGAAATGCCATTTTGGTTGTTAATTAACAATATTTTTGTTGAAGTCAGTTACTGACCAGGAAGCACAAAAATTGCCAGATGTTTACAGTTCAAACTTTTAAAAGTAAATCTCATTTTAAGAAGATGAAACAGTCTGGAAGTATTTATAGCTGACAATGGACACGTTTGCAGAAATCTTTGGATTCTCACCATTTCACAAGTTTATGTTTCTTGCTGAAACAATAAGCTGCAAATTGTTGGCCAGTCCCAATATTCTTGTGGGATATTGGTTCTTCATTCTCAGTAACTTCATTTTTGAGTCCAGGTCAGATTTTAAATCCAGGTTCTTCATATCATAACACAAAAATATATCTGAAGAGCTCCTGGTGACTCCTCTCACTGCCCTGTCACCAAACACTAAAGCAGATGACACTTTAAACAGCTCACTCAAAGCAAAAAGCAGAGTTTATTTCTGGAATTCTCCATTTCTCTGTGTTAATGACTGGGAATTGCAGAGGGAATAAATGGAGAACCTGAAGGGAAGATAAAAGCTGGGATGTGCTGGATTGATGCTGGGTTTACCACTTTGGAAAATTCCAGTCACTTTTGGCTTGGTGATTATTGAGTCTCATCAAAGGTGTCACGAGGAGAGCAGAATTCTGCTTTACAGGAGCTTTCAGGAGGAATAAAATCAGTGTTTACACATTTCAGCAATTCCCTGCCACAAGCAAGGCACAAATCTCCATACCTAATACCTTGGCAGATTCTGCTTTGGAAATTTCCCTGCTTGCCTCCCATCCCAAAAATGGAAAGATTTCCCTGGAAAACAAGCAGAGAGTGCCTGAGAGCAGCATCCCCAGCACAGAATTCCTTGGATCCAGCCTTGTGGAGCCTCCCAGGGATCTGGGCTTTGAGCAATGAATGCCTTAAGTGTGGCTTTCAACCTTTTTTTTATTTTTTTTTTTAACTTTTCTGATTTGTGGACCATTAAAAATGTTCCAGTGGGGACACAGGACAGCCTTTAAAACATTTCTGTGCAGCACATGTGAACTCTTCTTCCTCTCTCCCCTTTCATGGAGCCCCAGGGAGCTGCTGGAAAATCTGGCCCTGGGAGATCAAACAAACTGGGAAAACAAATCCAAGAGGCAAGGTCCTGGAGGAAACACCCTCGGAGCCATGGGAGAACACGAATTGGAAGTGCTGCTCTTGGGAGGGGAGAGACAGGGAAAGCATCCTGGATTCCTGGGAAGGGGAAGCTGAAAGAGCTGAAAATGAGGGATGGGAACTCCAGATGAGCTCTTTAAAATGCTAATTATTGTATCCAAATAATGCAGGAATTTATTTATTTATTATTTAAAATGCTGTTTATTGTATCCAAATGATATGGGAATTTATTATTTAAAATGCTATTTATTGTATCCAAACGATGCAGTAATTTATTTATTTATTATTTAAAATGCTGTTTATTGTGTCCAAACGATGCAGCAATTTATTATTTTAAATGCTATTTATTGTATCCAAATGATGCAGCAATTTATTTATTATTTTAAATGCTGTTTATTGTATCCAAAGTGATACAGGAATTTATTTATTATTTAAATGCTGTTTATTGTGTCCAAATGATGCAGAAATTCATGGGTTGTGGGTGACAGAGCCCAGCCCACAGCCTGTCCGCCTCAGCTGTGGGTTTGCCTGAAAGCTTCTCTATTTATTTACATTATTTACTTTTCATTTAAGTTCATCTCAATACCTGACAACCAATCAATACTTTACTATTACCTATAAACTATCACAACTACTGACATTACCATACTCATGTTATTATTTTCCCATCACTAAAAGTTTGTGTGTTGCAGTTCAAGCTAGAAGTTGTTTTTCAGTTTTCTTGCAGTGGAAAATTCTGAGATCTTTACTGGCAACATGGCATTTTTGTTTGTCTGTGAAAATCTTTTTGTTTGAGGTGGATTTATCCTTTGCTCAGAGTTATAAAAGCCCTTTCCAAATAATTTTACCCTTTGCTTCTTAGTTATCCTGTCAGACTGGCTCAGTAATTCTTTTCTTCTATATCAAAACTTGCTTTCATTTCTATTCCTTCTTCTAATTCTACATAAATATCTGTGAGACCTTCCTGTCAAATCCTCATCCTTCCCACCAGGAAGCAGCATCCTGGAGGGAGCAGAGATGAGGATGGGGAGCTGATCTCTGCTGTGTCAGCACAGCTCTGGGAGGGTGGGAGGCACACAGCACATCTGGGGGCTCCTCTGCTCCCTTTGCCCCTCAGCCTGCACAAAATCCTCACTCCTCACTCTCAGGGAATTAATAATGGGCTTTAAATTACAGCTTTCCTAGGAAATATTGCTAATTATGTTAGCAAACAGCATTGAAGTCAGATGTGGTGCGAGTGAGGATGGATTTAAATGAAATAAATGCAGGAAAGAATCTCCATTTTATGGTTTGATATTTGTTCCTTGGAGAGTTGGTGAATCCATGTAAAGCAGGGTGCAGAGTCACACTCATCAGTGACACGGGGAAAGCCTCAGAGGAAGGGATGGTCAGAAATGGGTTTTGATGATCCTGTTGTTACTGGTGACAGAAGAGCCTCAAATGTGCTCCAGAGCATCCCTAAAGTCACAGGAGCCTTTGAGGGGCTGAAATTGGGATCCAGCTGGAACCAAACCTGAAAATCCCATCTCAGAGCAGAAACATTTGGTGTTCTGGTGGTACCAGGACTGGTTATCCATGGGAAAACATCGAGTTTTGGAGATCCTGTGGGAATGCAGATCCTGAGTTTTCTTGTGAGCATCGCTCTGTGTGTTTGAGTGGAGAGCTGGGCTCCAGTGGAAAGTGTCCCACCCATGGCTGGGCTGGAATGAGATGATTTTTAAAGTCCCTTCCAACCCAAACCATGCCATGGTTCTTTCGAATGCTTTGCCAAGATGTCCCTCTCTCTCTGAGACAAATGGAAAAAGATGGAGATGATGTTTAAAGAACAATTTATCCACAGCTCATTCAGGTGAGGGATAACTGATCTAATCCTCACTCATTCAGTGCTTTTCCATCATCTCCAGAATACCAAATTATCCAGGAGCAAAGTGTTCCACTAAACATCCATTCAATGCTGAGCTGGAAAACCTGCCAAGCAGTGACAGGCAGGGAAAACCTTGGGATTATCACCATGGCATATTCACAATGTGCATTAAAACTGAGGATTCTTCACAGTCCAACACATCCAACACCATTTTTCACAGCTTTAACCATTTTACTGGGGGTGGTTGCACAGCATTTACATGGAGCATCACACCCACAGTTTCATTTACAGGTTTGACCACACTTTGGGTTTTTTGCAGACTTTCCCCCCTTTTTGCACCTTGCCTGCTCTGTGTCCCACCCCAAGAAGTTTAAAGGCTGCTGTAGGTCTGGGCAGAGCCCAGGAGAGGCAGGGAGGAGCAGAGAGCAAACTCTGGGGTTAACAGTTAAAGAATGCTGCTATAGAATTGGCCAGACAGCCTCTTCCCCAGAGCTTTCCCGTGGGTAAAAGGCAGATCACAGCTCTTCCTTCCCATGAAAGGCACTTTGATCTCCCTTGATGAAATGCTTTATGTATTTGGGGAGTTTAGAGTAATTGGCTGTGATGGCTCAAGGCTCTTCCCCATCCCCAGCACTGCTCTGTGCTGCTGTTTGTTCTGAGAGCCTCACACAGCACACAGTGAGCAGCATATTTATGGCTTTGGGAAAATCTCTGAAGAGATCAGTTCAAATCCTCCCTCTGCACCATGAAAAGCATTTTGTGTGGCTGCTCTGCCCTGCTGGGAGTCCAGCCCTGTCGTCAGAAGCTGCCTGGCATGTCCAATTATGAATTGCTCAGCACAAGGGCTCAGCAATGTCTGCAGGGATTTATTCTCACGTATTTGGGTTGAGCATGATGTCAGCCCTGCTGTCAGCACTGAGGGTTGCCAGCCCAGCAGAGCAGAGGTGTGACAGCAGAGCAGAACATCTCTCACCCACATGGACTGCACCGCTCTCACATCAGCACTTAGAAACTCTTCTTTTCTCACCTCTCCACGAATTATGACATTTATTCACAACTATTGTTTTGTTGTAGAAAGTAGGGTAAACAGGGCTGTATCTGCAAAGTCACTTATTTTGTTAATTCAACAGAGGAAGGAAAACATTCCTGGCATTATGGTTTTATCAGCTTATAAACATGTGGGAGAAGCCTATGTTAGAATAACAGCAGGAACAAGAGGGGGAAAGGAAACGCTGGGATCTGGATGCTTTAGTGAAGACAACCAGCAGCACAGCCCACTGTGGAACCTCCCAGCTTTTCCCACTCCTCACCTCTGCAAAACACCATTCAATATTCTTAAACCTCATTTTATAATTAATTTCTTCATTCTTTATCAACCAGCTACCTAGACCCCTCTCAAAGGACATTTAGGAGTGACAGCAAAAGCAGCAAAGTGGAATTTCCTGTACTCAAGTCCAAAAGGGAGGTTTGAAGGTTAAAAAAGGTCATTTAGAAGGTATCAAGTGTGCATAATTTGTGATGTTTTGCAGAAGGAAAACATTGTGAGCCATCACCTGGATCTCCTTCTGCAAACCCATTTCTACACCTCCAGCAGCCAGAAGTCCCTTGCCAGTCTCTGATGTCCCCAGGGCTGTGACAAGGACTTCAGCCAAGAGCCCCCTCCAGGTTTATTGTGCTCAGGGCCATTTCTGGGCTTCTTTGACCAAACCATTTGGGGTCAGCACTTCAGACACGCTGTCCCATGCTCAGCTAGCAAGAAATGTAAGAGGACATTCCAGCTGAGAGTGTCACTCCTACTTTCCCTTCTTTATCTTTCCTGGATAAAAACGTGACATGCTGGGACATGTCAGATCTGCATCTCCGCCCCCATCCTCTGGATGAAGGAAAAAAAGGTCATTCACCACTCAGAATATTTGGAAAGTCTCTGCACAGAGCAGACACCTCCAGATGTCTCCATCAGTGCTGTTATTTATAAGAGGACCAAGCAGCTCGTTAGGCTAATTGCTCCTGGAGGGATTTAACTCCACTGAGGGAGCCTGAACAGGGCTCAACTGTTCCAGAGCATTTGCTGCCACTCCTCCCTTTGATTTACACCACTCATAAAATTTTATGGCCAGATTAGAATGAACTTCACTTGCACTATGGTTTAATAAAAGTTGGGATTTTTTATGCTGAAGAAAAGCAAAAATCAATGCAGTGACTAATTACCGCTTTAATGAGGAGTGGAAAATATCTCAAAAGGGGGGGACCCCAAAAAACCCCCCAGGAGAATTTGCTTCAGACACCTGAGCTCAGAGGCTGTTGGGAGAGCCACGATAAAAATGTCACATTTTAGGGAAGAGCAGTTTTGGATGGAGAAGGAGCAATGTGAGTTTTTCTGGCAGATGTGGGGGAGTTGGGGTTCCAGTAAATGGGAGAAGGGAGTGAGCAGTTATCAGTCAGTGTGGCTGGAATGTCTCTGAGTTATTTGGCTGCTGAGCACGTCCTTCTGGAGGGAAAAGTCCACTTTTGAAATAATCAGTTGCTTTGCAGAGATAATTCGGCCATACAGTTCATTTCTGTTGATAAATTACAGAGCTCCCTGGGCTACACTTTGCTTCACCAACTGTAAAGCTACAACATAAATCCAAACAGAAAAAAAAGAAAAAAGGGAGTTTTTTCTTCTTTTCTTTCTGCCAGTGAAATACAATGTCACTGAAAATGGCCTTTATAGCTATGCTATGAACACATGAAAAATGGCAAGAAGGAAGGAGAATAAATAAGCATGGTAAAATATTTACCATTCTAGACATCAGTAGCCAGGGGCAGATTGATGGGAAATGCTCAGTTTGGGGCTGACAGCCTTTAAATGACCTCTTGCCAAGGCCTGAATGCTGAAATTCAGCATGCAGGGAGCTCCAGGGGGACGTGCAAGGCTTTGGGGGAGCATTTGGCCGTGACAGCAGCAGGAATTCCAGGTGAAAGCAGCTCATCCCAACGAGGCTCCAGCTGCCCCCCTTCATATGCTGCATTTCACTTCTGGCCAGGGCTCACCTCCATTTATTGCTTTTTTGGCTCCAAATGAATGCTTTTGGGCTGCAGAAGCACTTCCCAAGATGGATTTTTCCACTGAGAAAGGAGCCACAAGTGAAGGACCACTTCACATGGTCAAAGCGTGGGGCTTGGGAGATTTATTTTAAATTAAATAAGTTATTCCATGTGTCCTGGACACAGCCTTGCTATAAAGTAATTTGAAATCCAGGGAGAAAACCCCTGACAGTCAATTTTTTTCAGTTCTGGGAGCTGAAATACCCTACCAGTAGTTCATCACCTGGCAAATAAACCTGCCAGCCCCAAACTTTATTAATCACTTGCTGTACCCTGCTTGAACTTTTCCCAACTGAACTCAGGAGTGCTCTAATTCTCCACCCACTGGTACCTAAAGGAACAAGGAGAGGACAAAAGGAGAGTGATGGAAGCTTCATCTCTGCCTCCTCCACTGCAGCAACATGAACTTCCAATAATTTGGGGGGATACTTGCCTTTTCTCCACAGCATCCCCACTTCTAAACCCAGTTTCTGGAATTAGGAAGTAGCCAGACCAATCCCTTCTTTGATGGGATTTTTTTTTTTAATTTTTGGCTTGGACAGGGAATTTTTTTTTTTAGAGTGGTTTCTCAAACTATGATTCCAGAGTCATAATTAACAATTCTTCTCATCATCTACATGCTCTGACACCTCCAAAACCTTGCTTTATTATGTGCCTCTCTTCCACCTTCTAAATGTTAATGTTTTAGCCTTGAAGAAGTAAGTGAAAGGGAAGGAGATGACAAGAACTCCACAGGAAAAAAGGAACAGATGTTCCTGAGATCATAGCAAAACAAGCCACACACTTAATAGGAACAAACTGTGATGTATAACATAGTTATTTTTCTAACCTTTCTAAAATTACCTATTTGACTGATTTCTGAGGTGTAAAAAGAGGCATAAGGCCTTCCCTCCTGTCAAAGTACCATTGTCTGGAGTAATTTAGAAGCTCCCTGCTTCAGCACCTCGGGACCATGAGAGCACAGACAGATTTAAGACATCTTTGGGTTTGTGCAGGGCTCACAAGAATGTGGCTCTTAATACCACTGTAACTGGAGAAGTGTTTATAGAGGTCCAGCTAAAATCCAAAGCTCTGGATCAGTGCCCATCCCAAAAGAAATGGACCCAAAATTCAGCTTGGCTCAGCCAGAGTTGGTTTGGGATGGAAGGAGGAGCACTGCACCTGCACCTGTTGGGGTGCAGCTCAAGGACACAAGTGCAGAACTGGGATGAGGTTGGGAATTAGGGAATTAGGGATCAGGAATCTCTCACAGCTGTTCAGTGCCACATCCCAAATTGGGACATGCATGTCACAAATACAGGTGGAGTCATTTTAGAGGCATGCACCCTTTCTGCATAAAGAGTTGTTGTAAATAAGTGTAAGAGCTGCCTCAGAAAGGAAAAATTCTTCTTTAATTCTTTTAAAGTCTCCTCCACTGTCAGCCTAAGCAGGGATTATAAAAACACAAAGATGGGTTTCTATAAATCTGCACCCAGATGTCACTATTTTCTGAAATAGAATGGTGGTACTATTATAATTATGAGGTGCCTTTCCTTAATTTCTCCACACCTTCCACTTAACTATTTTTTTGGACATATTTTGAGTGTGTTTTATTTGCAGTAATTAATGGCAAGATGCATCTAGGCAGGGAATATTCTGTAGGCTGCTTGGAACAGTGACTGCTGTGGATGCTGTGGTTAATAAGGCACCTACAAGGGAATGATGATGAGGATTTCAGATCCCTTTCTAAACTGGATTACCAGACCCTGGCTTTCCTTCAGACAGGGAAATTCGTGTTTGCACCACTTATTTCACTGCTATTAATGCTATTCCTAGAGGACACCTCATCTGATGTGTTTGTCCTGCTCCTTCCACTTCATGTCTTACACAGACATAGACAAAACTACCAGACCAGTGCAGTTCCCTCTAACAGGTTTTTCCCATGTTTTAATGACTGTAACAACCAGAGGGTTCAGAAATACACAGATTTTATTTCAAAGACAAATCTGAGAGAAGAGAGGAGCTGCTAGATTGGGTCAGTGATCCACATAGCCTGAGGCCACGGTGGGGAGCAGCTGGAGGTTCAGGAAACACCAAAGGACAGAGCATGGAATGATCCCTCCCAGTGCACTCCTCCTGCAATCAGACTTCCTTCAAACTGCCTCCAGACCACCCTGGTGAGCAACCACTGAAAGCTGCACTAATAAAATACATCTCATTTCTCTCCAAATCCTTTCATACCCCCGACCTCCCCAGCATCCTGTGACGAGTTCTACACCCAAACCAACGCTGCTTTTTGCAGGGAATGATATATTTTTGGAAAGCTGCTGCTTGCTGGCATTGCTGGGATGAGCTTGTAGATGATCCTGGGGGAGAGGCATCGGTGGCAGGGTCAGGTGCAGGTTTGGGAACCAAGCTGCAGATTTGGAACCGGCTGGGCAGGCTCGTCCCTGCGGGAAGAGCAGCGATGCTGAGCTGGTGTCTCATGGCAGGGAGGAAGAACAACACCCCCACGCTTCCATTTCTCCTGTGGGGCTGATTTGGGAGCAGATAGGAGGTGGAGCTGACAGGAATTGTGTCAGCACTGCCAGATGGAGCCTCCCTGGGGCGGCTCCAGAGCTGGCCAGGACTGTCCAGACTTGTGGAACTTGCTCTGTTTGGGTTTTATCCGAGCCTTTCCCTGCTGGGTCCAGGCAGGTTTGGACAGCCCAAGAGGGGAGGGAGCAGGACCTGGCAGCAGCTGCAGGTTCAAGTTCAACCAGCAGGTATTTTGCACTTTTGGCCTGTTTGATGTGCTTTAAGTATGTCTGGATTTGGGAAGGAGCTGAGCTCTCCATCCCCTGAAAGTAATTTCTGGCATTTCCTCTGACAGCCAAGGATTAGTGTTTATTTTAAAAAGCAAATGAAATGTAAACAACACAATTTGCCTTTTTCTTTCATCAGAGCAAGCACTCCATATGGAAAAGGCTGCAGGGAAAGAGTGACAATCATGTGGCAGGAAGAACAGCACAGAGAAGAGAAAAAAGAGAAGAGAAGAGAAGAGAAGAGAAGAGAAGAGAAGAGAAGAGAAGAGAAGAGAAGAGAAGAGAAGAGAAGAGAAGAGAAGAGAAGAGAAGAGAAGAGAAGAGAAGAGAAGAGAAGAGAAGAGAAGAGAAGAGAAGAGAAGAGAAGAGAAGAGAAGAGAAGAGAAGAGAAGAGAAGAGAAGAACATTCTTTGTGGATGTAATTTTGCCCCTAACAGAGCCATTCCTGTGGGGATTTTCTGAACATTTATCTGTTGAAACAAATCCTGTCCACACAAATCCTTGAGTGAGTTTACACCCTGTAAACTGCCTCTCTTTGGGGTGAGCACTCTTTATTTCTATAATGGGACAGATTTTCAAAATAAGAATGTCCAGAATGGAGCATCCTACAACTCATAAACCTATACAGAAACCTATATAAAAGCCACATAAACCTATATAACAAAGCAGCTGCTGCACCCATGAAGTGCTTGTGCAATTATTCCTTTTCAAATACAGAGTGCTTGTCAACTGAGCAGCATTTTTTTACATCAGGAAAAAAAAAATCAGTGCATTTATGCTGCAAATATTTAAGAAGTTGTAATCACACAAGTCAGTATAGGAGGGTGGGAGTTTTTTACCTCTTCTTGCCTGTCATTATTTTACCTGTAATAAAACTCAACCAGGCCCCAGCCTGGTGTTAAGCCATTGAGGTGGAAATCTGCAATGCACTCGTGGAAAACTCCACTCCCTGTCAGGCCATTGTACACCACAGGGCAGGCCTGCTTATCCAGAGCTGCAGAAACATCAAAGCTCTCACCACCTTGGAGAAGAGGAAAAAGGGAACAGTGTCATCAACCTTCAGTAGTATTTTATCTCAGAAAACATCCCAATATCTATTATTTTTGTGTATGGGGGTTTTTATGCTTTTCTTAAGATTGATAGTTCTGTCTGCTTTGTAAATCAAGCAAACTGATCAACTGTATTTCCAGCTGAATCCACCTCATAACAGATGTTTTGACACCCCCCAAAAAAAGTGGAAATCACTATTTTCTGTGGGTTAGCACAAGCAACAGTCAGCACAAACAGATTCTGTAACTCTCCCTCTGGAACCTGTGGCCCTGATCCTGCAGTGGGCACATTTCACCCAGGACACACCACACTATAATTTAATTTAAGCAGGGAAGTGCCCATGGCAGTGGAGTGGAACCAGAGGATCTTCAAGCCCCTTCCAACCCAAACCATGATTTTAAGTGGATTTCTCAGGGTGTGAGATGATGCATTCCCATGGAATCTCACTGAACAGCCTTCCCTCCACTAAAGGAATTGCAAGCCAAGAAATGCAGGCAGATGTAGCTGCAGTGTGCAGATCTTACCAGCAGTAAAGCTGACTCCATATTCATCCTGGATGACCCCATCCTCAGCCAGCCCAGCCAGGGAGGCGTTGGACCACTCAATGCCAGCCTTCCTCCCATCAGGAAAAAACACATAACCTACAGTGAGGCTGGAGGGGACAGGAATGAGCAGGTTTCAAGTTCAAATTCACAACTCAAATGCACCATAACAATGGCAGGGAGAATTGGGACTGTTCTGCCTGGAGAAGAGAAGGCTCTGGGGACTTCCAGGAGAGCTGGAGAGGGAGTTTGGGAAAGGGGCTGGAGTGCCAGGATAAGGAGAAATGCTTCCCACTGCCAGAGGGCAGGGTTAGATGGGATATTGGGAAGAAATTCTTCCCTGTGAGGATGGTGAAGCCCTGGCACAGGGTGCCCAGAGAAGCTCTGAATCCCTGGAAGTGTCCAAGGCCAGGCTGGATGGGGCTGGGAGCATCCTTGGGGCTGAGGACATTGGTCTTTAATGCTCTGGATGCTGAGAGCACCAGTCAGCAAGGCAGAGCTCCCTGTGGAATGCAGGCAATAGTCACACCTCACACAGCTGGAAGTGCCCAGTTTGTACCTCTAAATCATCCAGACAGACTGGCAGCTCCATCAGCCCTCAGCAACTGGAGGAAAGGAAGCAAGGGAAGGCAAAATCTTCCTTTTAGTCCTTGTGACTAAGTGCAAATGAAAAACTGGGAGTAGGGAGCAGGAGGGCGTGGATGGAAATTGGGCTGTACAGGTTCAAAGCAAGAATTTGCACACAGGTGTCCTGCAGAGCAGCTTCTGCCACCTCCAAGGTGAGTGTTTTTAGCAACATGAAGTTCTTTGGTCACTTACTGAGTTGTGGTAGCTGGCATGTTAATAACTGTTAAATGTGCTGCAGTCCCATCCTGCAAGAGAGAGAAAAGAAAAAGCAGCCAGGGTTGTGCAGATTCATTTCACTGCCTGGACCAAGAAGACACTGGATAGAACTCAGCTTATGCAATGTGCTATGGATTCATACTTTAAAATCCTCTCATTACATCTTCCATGAAAATCTGGCTGCAAACAAATCCAGGAATATAAACCAAACACATCCAGGACAAATTAACTACAATGGGAACAACAGAAAGTCCACAGCAAGAGGACACAGGAGGGAAATAAAGCCTGAATAAAAGTACAAAACTGGTGTACTTTGACCAGACTTCTCTTCTAACCTGTACTAATCGATGTCTGGGAGCAGCAGATAGGGAAAGTGTTAAGAAGGAACTGGAACCTCCTGGTTTTACTAATTTCTGTTCAATCCTTAGGTCTGGACACTTCATGTTCCACTTGGGCCCCTCTGAGGCAAATTTAAGCCTCCTCTGATGCTATCAATGTACAGACACTCAGGTAAGAGGACTCCAATCTACAATAAACTTCTTAATGAAGTCAGCTGCCTTTTAATCAGGGGCAGAACAGCCACAGCCACTTTGAGCCTTGAAAAACTGAAGAACAGGGAGAGGTTGGTTCTACACATTGCTCAGTCTTAGTAAAAAGTACATGATAAATCAGGATTTTCCAAGCTGGGAAAAGAACTTTTATGCTGAATTCAGTCTAAACCCCTGTAATGCTGAGAGTTTTGATTCATGCCTGGCTTGGCAAAGGAAATGATTTTTCAGGAGCATCTGCTGGGCTTGGCTGGCAGCTGGCAGGGCCAGCCCTGAGCACATCCCTGGGCTGTGTGCTCCCACACTGCAAAGCAGAGAACTGTGGCTCAGCACAGGCACAAATATTTGCTGACTGCTGTCATGAAGGCTTAGGATGCCTCAAACACCTCAGGCTTCCCATTAATGGCATTCAGCACTGCACAACTCCACACAGTGCTGGCTGCTTGCAGCAGCTGAGAATCTCTCCTGTAAAGCTGCCTGCCTAATTTTTCTTGAAAAAGCCAAAACAAATTCAAGTTATCAAACAAGTTTTGCTTCAATCAGTGTGGCAAAATCTCAGTTTTTACACACACAGACCTGCTTTTAGAGCTGCTCCCAACATTGATCTGGGCTAATGGTGCCTCCAGTGAGCACTTCTGACTGCACACCAAGGATATTCCCAATTCCTTATTTCTGGATACTTAAACATGCCTGAAAAGCTCAGAAAAATCTCCTGGTTTAATAGCACATTGCCATGTTAATACCTACTTCAAAGTGTGCCAAAATCATGACATAACGCTGAATCTCAGCCCAGTTCCGGACACCTGCAAAAAAAAAAGAACAAAAACCCTCCACCTGGAGTTTCACCATTCCTGGGAAATGTGAACTAACACTACCTGACTTCACAATAACCTTTCTGGATACAGAAATACCCAGTAGTTGATAACATGGTAAGTAATTTGTGATGTCCCCAAAACAGGGATGGGATTTCCTCTGGAATGTCCTAATGTCTTTCCAGGCATGGAACTGGTTATTTTAACAGATAATCCTTCCTTTTACTGCAGTGAAGGTGTTCCCCAGGGATGGAATTCTTCCCAGTGCTGTTACCATAGGAGTGGCTCCGAGCACCTTTGAGGGCAAGTTCAGTTTTTCCATAATTTTCTATTTCAATCTCTCCAACAGACTGGCCCCACTGCTCGTGTCGGAAATGCTGCTCCCTCTGTCTGGAAGAAAGGAAGGAGTGGATCAGCACAGGAAAGATCTCCAGCTCTCCTCAAGAAGCCTCAATGCCAATCTGATGGATTTGTCTCCCAAAATGAAGGAAATTTCAGAGCATCTGGAGTGTGGCTATCTCAGATTTTACACATCACTTCTACATTTCCCAGTTACTATTAATAATGAGACACCTGAGAATGAAACAACAGACAGAATATAAAAATCACCCTTTGTGTGAAGAAATGCTGGGCTGCCAAACAGCTGCTGCTTAGAACTCAGCAGGTATCACCAAACCCCAGCATTATTGATATACATCATTTCTGTTTCTATTTAGAGTGCTGATTCTCATCTTTTCAGCTCTCCAGAACCTGTCCAGTATTTAAAACACCCACTTCAGCTCCTTTCTCACAGGATTATATTCCTTTTCTTAGCTATACCTGGACCACTGCCTTTGGAAGCTGCCTAAATCAGTGAGAAAAGAAAGAATATGAAATATTCCTGATGCTGCAGGATCACTCAGATCCCATCTGTGTGCAGGATCCCCCAGGTGTGCTGTGCCATTGAAACCAGGAGCCCTGTCCTTTATTAGAGCACTTCAAATTAATCCCACCTCCTAAAATCAGCTCTAACACACATCAGACCTTGAAGAGAACTGTAGAAAAAAATAATTACTAAGCCCAGAAGATATTAATCTTGCTCCTCACTTTTTGACCCTCTGGAAGAGCTCGATGGTCCACGGCTCCTGGGCTAAAGCACGAGCAAATGTGCTGGGGTTACTGTCAACATTAAAGTTAAAAACATCTGTGGAGTTCTCCCACCTAGAAAAAGAGAGAGGGAAAAAAGGACATTATTATCATTCAGCTCCTACTAGGCCAAGTTGTGCACTTGCTACTTTGACAGAGGCAATCTTGGTATTTTATTGGAAAATTCTGATTTTTGCCTTTTTAAATGAGCCATGAGCTTACTGTAGATCCCAAAGCAGAGATGAAAAACTTACTGCAAAGAGAATTTAACTGCTACAAGTTCTCCTTCCTCTTCACTCCACTGCTGTCTGTAGGATCCTTTCCTGCAAGGCAAATATAATTTTATATCACTCTTAAACAAACAACAAAATGTTTCTTACATGTTTGGAATTGGGTGGAATAAAAAGATCTATAATACTATACACCACCAGATATATTTTTATTCCTTAAAAATCAAAGTGTCTTAGTTACCAAAAAACTTTTGGTTCAAGCTGGCTAAATTTAAAATAAATAAATAATAAAATAAATAAATAAAATAAATATATTTCCAAAGCCTTGGTTTTACTGTACATAAATGAAATTAGGAAGTGCTGCAATACCTGAGTAATCCATCAAAATTTATCTTCCAGCACATCCGGGGCTCCAGGTATTCCATAGTGAGTCCTCCTCCACTCCAGATCTCTTTGGATTCGTCTCTCACCATCATGTTTGGATGCTGTGGGTGCTAAAAAGAGGAAACATTTCAGGAAAACATTTGTTTAATTCAATTGTAAGGATGCCACAAAGCAGTCATGTTATACTAAATATTACTAAAAACCCAAAATAATCCACATCAATCCTCTCTCTTTTTTTCTATATTCTCCAAATAGGATTTCTCCTGCTTTTTTTCTGGTCATGGCTACTTACTGAAACAGATTTGTGAGCATAAGGAGAGTTGAGTGCAAAGGGATTTATGTCAGATCTTCTCTCCTTCTTTACTATGCAGTCAGCTCTTAACAAAAAAAGAAAATCCTCAGGCAAAAATCTGATTAATAATATCTGATTAAGCTTTCTTTTCAGCAAGCATTAAGCAGATGTGCATAAAACTCCATAAAGCTTTCCCCTTTGAAAGAGGCAATTCCAAATGTTCATTACAACATTAAAATTAAAAAATGGGGAAAAAACAACCATAAGCAGAAAATGGAACTCATTAACCATGTGCTGCACCTGACTGGAGAAACTGGATGCTCGAATTCTTCCCAGGGGATTTAATAATTTTTTATATATTTAATAAGCCACAAAACTATTCTGTTTTGTGCAGATTGTGGGAAAGGGGCATGTGTGTCAGATCCTCCTGGAGAAGGGACATACCCAGTACTCTGACCAGTTCCACACTGCCTTTAGACACAGCACTGGTGTCTTACTGTGTGAAGATGCAGAGAGCAGAAATTTTGGCTTGGGATTCCATCACAGGTTCAAGAAAGGAGTTAAGCACTGCTCCTGAACATCACCCACATCCAGCACTCACTTCAAACTCTCCTATCCCATCCAGCCTCAGGAAGAGCCACATCTCACAGAGGCCAGCAGGGCGTCTGGCCAGCCGAGCAATCACAAAGGTCCTGTTGCTCTCTGCAAAGCCCGTGAAATACAAGGAATCCAGTGCCTGGGGAAAGGGAAATGGATTTCAGCTCCAGCTGCAGGCAGGAAAGGGAGGGGAGAAGATCAGCAGTCCTTTGTTTTCCATAGGCTTCTGCTCAGTGAAATCAAATTTTACTTTCACTTTTTGTATTTCATAGCAGGCAACCCGAGAACAGCCAGACAGCTTTAAAAGCAGCGCTGAAACCTCAGCCAAAAAACAGAACTCAAAAATAATGGGGTTGGGCAGTGAGGGACACCAGGATGCAGGGAACAGGAGTACCTGAGGGGTACCAGGGGGACACAAGGTGCTGGAATGCAGAGGGGTGAACGTGCTGTGGTCCAGGGAAGTTGGAGTTTAAAGGGAAAAGGTGTTCTGAGGGATGCTGGGGATGGGAGCTCCAAGTCTAGAGGAAAGTGGAGGTGCCAGGGATGGGAGTTCCAGTACTGGGGGAATGTGGGGATGCCAGGGATGGGAGTTCCAAGACTGAAGGAAAATGGGGATCCTGGGAATTGGAGTTCCAAAACTGGAAGAAAGTGGAGATGCCAGCGATTGGAGTTCAAGACTGGGGGAACGTGGGGATGCCAGGGATGGGAGTTCCAAGTCTGGGGAATGTGGGGATGCTGGGGATGGGAGTTCCAAGTCTGGAGGAAAGCGGAGATGCTGGGGATGGGAGTTCCTAGACTGGGGTAACGTGGGGATGCTGGGGATGGAGTGCCAGGGGAACAGGGAGATGGGAGTACCAGGGATGGGGGACACAGGCATGCCAGGGTATGAGAACAGCGTGCCGCAGAAGCAGATCCCAGGGAAGGGGGTCTCAGGAGCGGGGATCCCGGGCCACTCACATGGGGGTCGGCGCGGAGCGGGCGCGGCCGGCGCGGCTCGGCGGTGCCTGCGGCCGCTCGCTGCCTGCAGGAGCCGAGGCAGAGCAGGAGGCAGCCCAGGGCCCAGCGCTTCAGCAGCGCCCAGGCACCGGGAGCGGCCGCTCGGCCGGCCCCGAGCAGCGCCAGCAGCGCCGCGGCCACGGGCAGCAGCAGCGCCGGCATCGCGGCACCGGAGCGCGGAGAGCGGAGCGCGGAGCGGTCCCGGGGCGATCCCGGAGCGGTCCCGGGGCGATCGCTGTGCGATGCCCGGAGCGGTCCCGGTGTAATCCCGGAGCGATCCCGGTGCGATGCCCGGTGTAATCCCGGTGCGGTCCTGGAGCGGTGCCCGGAGCGATCCCGGTGCAATCCCGGTGCGGTCCCGGTACGGTCCCGGAGCGCTGCGGGATGCGGAGCTGGCTCCGGCCGCCCCCAAACCCCGCCTCGGGGCTGTGTCCCGGGATGGATCGCGGTCATTTCCGCGAGGGGTTTGTCCAGCTGATTGTATTTGCTGGTTTTAGTTACTGCGCACTCCTTCAGGCAGTTCTGCTGGGAGGACACTAGAGGAAACTCTGTAGTGATGCGGTGCAGAAGAAGTGCGTGTTAGGCTCCTTTCCCCGAGCCTCCCAACTCTTCGCTGCAGATCGCTGTTTAAGATTAGAGACCTGAAATAAGTTTATCACAAGGAGGGGTAGTGAAACGCTGGCCCAGGTTGCCACAGAGGCGGTGGATGCCCCATCCCTGGAAACATTTCGACACAGCTTTGAGCAACTTGGTCGAGTTGAGGATGCCCATGGCAGGGGGGAGTTGGACTAGATGACCTGCAAAAGGATCCTTCTGAATCAAACAATTCTATGATTTCTGATCCCGTTTTATTGGGTTCTTGGCATAAGTGGGTTCTTCACTTGCTCCAGCCCACAGGAACCAGCCCATTTCATTCAAGGAACCAAAAAACCCCCACCCACAGCAGGCATCTCAGCATCTCTCCAGCATCTCTTGTTTCACCATTTCTAGAAGCTATATTTTTGAAGGCTTTTGGCTGGCTGTGCAAGAGATCTTTTTATTCCTTTTACAATTAGCATTTAGTCTCATTTCCCTACACTGAACCAAACCCAGCCTCTCAGGATAGGTTGAAATGCAGCTAATCCCACTTTAGAGAAAGCTGGGCTCTCAGAACCTGTGCTTTCTTTGTCTCCTGGGTGTTTGGACTCCCTGTTAGCTCTCCAAACTTCTCAGTGGATTCCCTATTACTTGCAAAAACATTTATTGTGCATTTTAATGCCTTATTTCAATTGTGACTCATTTTGGTTTCATAACCACCTCTGCCCTAGCTTGTGTTTATGGTTTATGGTTCTTTCGATTTTCTTCTCTGAATGTAACTCATTTTTAATAACTTTCTTTGCTTTTCTCCCTTTTCCCAGTTTGCCCTGATACTGATGTGCACTTACACTGCCTTGGTGATCATGTTTCTGTTGTTGCCTCAAAAGCTTTTAGCACCTTAGATGTTCCTTTTACCTTCTAAAGGTTCCTCAGTTTTACACAGCTCCCCTTTTCTGTTCTGTTTGCTTTATTGCTGTCCATGGGCTACATCAAATTAAAACAAGGGCAGAAGGAACTAAATAGTCAGACAACGAGGTTCAGAAATTAATTTCTGTAAATCACCTTTGCTTCAGTTAATGTTGAAGGGGTATGTCTTGAAGTTAAGCACCTTGAGCAGGCAGAGAGCCAATAAGGTTGGTTCCAGAGAGCCAGAGGGATAATAAGGTTGTTTTCATACTTTAAATTGTGCTGTGGAGGGATTGGAAAGTCTGAAAGGAAGAGATGTGTCACAATGCTATCACCCTGCACCTGCACATGTGGCTCAGTCCATGGAAAGGCTGCAAAGGGAATGGATTATGAAAAACAGCTTTTCTTTTTTTGACACAAAGCAGTAGCCACTGGGGAAAGATCCACACAAATGACAAACCTTTGAGACTTTACAAACATGCACATAATTTAATCCTCCTCTGCCTGAGGTGGAAAGGGATACAAAAAAAGACAGATTCTTCTAAACTCCTTTTTTCCCCCAATGCTTGAGCAGCTTTTGCTGCCCCTCCCCAAACTGTTGGAGTCCTTACACAAACCATCCGAATTTGAATATTTGCATTTCTGAGGGGAGGAGAAATGGGGCGTGAATATTTCATGCTTGACACGTGAAGCATTCCAAACCTCCTGGAACCTGCCAGAGCCACGGTGAAGGCATTGTGTGCGTGTCCCTGTGGAATCTGTCACAGAGATAAGGAAGGCATTGTGTGCGTGTCCCCGTGGAATCTGTCACAGAGATAAGGAAGGCATTGTGTGGTGTCCCTGTGGAATCTGTCACACAGATAAGCTCCTTTCCTTCCCGTGAGCACAGGACGAATAGAAACAATTTCTTTCGTGCCACCTTCTGTTTCCACATTTCTTAGGTAATTTGTTTGAGGACTTGAAGTTATCTCTGGCAAACAATTTATCTTGGCAATATCGTGGTGGAAAGGGGTTCCAAACCACCAGGATTTGCAGAAGAACCAAAGTCCTGACGTGCCTGGGGATGTTTTCAGCAATACCAACTCTGTATTAAGACAAGTCTAAGAGCTGTTCCACGTGTTCAGCAGAAATGTGGGGAGGAAAATACTCAACCAGTTTGTTTTTATGATCAGGAGGAAATCAGGAACTTGCAACTGATGCACGGTGCTAAAACACAAAGAAAAAGCAAGGTGAATTTAAGAATTTCTGGTTAGCATAAATGTAAGGTTCTGCATAAGGTCTTAAGTTCTGCAATATTGCTAAAAAGAGATGTCACAGTACCTAACTATTTTTTAACCCCTGGGTAATTCTGGTATTTCAGCTACCCTGAGATAAAAGCACAAGAATGGTAGTTTTCTCAAGAGTTAAGCTCACTGTAATTTAATACAGAATAATAGAATATTGCTTTGTTTTCATTTTTATTACTGCATAAATAACATATTACATAAAGGAAAACACAGAGGGAGAACAAAGCTCTAGAAAATTATCATCTCTTATGATTTTCTGTCTATAAATATTAACATAATTACATTTGAATAGCAGAGACATTGGCATAGACTAATTTCGTATGTGCAACCAGCTGTTGGGAAATAGAAGAAAATCTGTAAAATCAAGCTTTTCAGAAGTCCCCAATATTTCAGCACAGAAGAGGAGACAAACATGTGAGCAGCTGCATTTTATTGCATTTATCAGCACACACAACCCTTGTGCACTGGCTGCCCGTGTCCCACTAGATGGTGGTCATGCTACAAGAAAAAAAGGATGCAGAAGCGTTGTCAACCTTCAGCTTTTTTTATTTGTTTCAAAAATATCCTCAGCTCACACACTGCAATGTTTGCTGTCTTGCCTCTACTTTTTGAACCACCAGGTCTGTATTTCTCCTAATACACAGTGGGAAATCCTGAATGAGTGTCATGTTATAATATTTCCATATCAAACAATTTAGCTACTTAGAGATGTTTAAGGCATAGTGAACAACTGCTGAACATGCTGTTGAATAAGGTGTCAAATCACATTCCTGAGAGAAGTGAAATCACAGAATCACAGATGGTTTGGGTGGGAAGTTAAAGCCCATCCAGTTCCATGGCAGGGACACCTCCCACTGTCCCGGGTGCTCCAAACCCCATCCAGCCTGGCCTGGGACACTCCAGGGATGGGGTATGATTTAATGAGGGACTGTAATAGAATGTCACCACAAAAATATGTGTAAATAAAGCAAAAATTCTTCATGGAGAAACTGCAGTGATGCCCAGTGCAGGGGCAGGTGATGTCCCCAGCTGAGAACTGCTCCAGCCCTGCACAGGAGGGACTGGAGCTGCTGCAGAGACACCAGAGTGCTCAGAGGGATGGAGCAGCTCTGCTGGCAGCAAAGGGAGAGAGAATTGGGATTGTTCACCTGGAAAAGTGAACTTCGAGGTGACCTCACTGCGGCCTCGCAGTGCCTGAAGGCAGCCCACAGGAAAGGTGGAATGGGACTGTTTGTGAGAGTGACAGGATGGAGGGAATGTGCTGTGCCTGAAGGGAGCCCACAGGAAAGGGGGAATGGGACTGTTCGTAAGAGTGACAGGATGGAGGGAATGGCCTCAAACCGAGCAGATTTGGATTAGTTAGGAGGAAATTCTCCCGTGTGAGGACGAGGACACCCCGGCACAAGCTGCGGCTGCCCCATCCCTGGGAGTGTCCCAGGCAGGATCGGAAGGGGCTTGGCGCACCCTGGCACAGCACAGGTGTGTGACACCACAATTCCGCCCATTCATCCGCCCTCCATGAGGGGCAGCGCGGGTGTGCCCGGCCCCGCCCCTGCCCTCAGGGCCGCGCCAAGGGCGCCCCTCCCACCGCGCCTGCGCGGGGCCGCGCGCGCGTCCCTTCCGCCTCCCGCGGAAGCGCCGCCCCCGCCGCTTCCGGCATCCTGCGGCTCCTGGGGAGCCTCGGGAGCCGCGGGCGCGGTGGCGGCGGGCGCGGAGCTCCAACGGCCGGGGCCCGGCCCCAGCGCCCCAGCGCGCCGAGGGCAGCGGGGCCGCCGGGCCGCAGCCGCTGTTGCTGAGGTAAATCCGCTCGCGGTCCCTCCCCGCAGCCCCGGAGGGTCCCCGCAGGAAGGAGCGCGGTGGCCCCGGGAAGGGCGAGCGGGGATGGGGCGCCCCAGGCCGGGCGGAGCGCTGGGCTGCTGGTTGGGCGCAGCTCATGGGGTGTTTCTGCGTCTCCTGTCGTTTCCCCCGTTATTTACACCCCCCAAAAATTAAAGTGTATCCATGAGCAGCTCTGGGAAGCAGCCCGGAGCCCGAGCTGCTGTCGGGGCAGCTCCCGTTCCATTCCCACCTTTCCATCCCATTCCATCCCCCCCTTTCCATCCCGTTCCATTTCCCCCTTTCCATCCCGTTCCATTCCCACCTTTCCATCCCGTTCCATTCTCCCCGTTCCATTCCCCCCTTTCCATCCCGTTCCATTCCCACCTTTCCATCCCGTTCCATTCCCACCTTTCCATCCCGTTCCATTCTCCCCGTTCCATTCCCCCCTTTCCATCCCGTTCCATTCCCCCCTTTCCATCCCGTTCCATTCCCCCCTTTCCATCCCGTTCCATTTCCCCCTTTCCATCCCGTTCCATTTCCCCCTTTCCATCCCGTTCCGTTCCCCTTTTTCCCCGCTGGCTCCGGGGAGTTTCCCTGCTTGATGTGCTTCTCGTTTTCCTCATTTCCAGGAGGGGAGAACAGCTCTTGCAGGAAGTGGGAATGCAAATAGCTCTCAAACGAGAGGGTGGCTTCGTGCAGCACAGCGTGTGTGTGATCTGTGCCATTTAAAAAAAAAGGGATTGGGAAATCTCTGGCTACTTTTTGTGCTGAATATCCACTCGTGTGATGGTATCACGATGCAGAATTACAGTGATGTAACTGTTTGCTTTGCTGGAGACATAATTAGGTTGAAGTCGCCGTGACTGTTCACATTACCAGACTTAAATTAGCTCTTTTGAAGTGGATGCTCTCTGACTTTGTGCATTTACAGATAAAAAGGAGCTGTAGTGGTTCATTAGGAGCTGAGACCGATAGGAAATTTTAGCGGTTTGAGATTAGAGTTAAATAGCTGAGATCTCTTTGTGGCTGAAAGGAAAGGGTAATACTTTTTATCTCTCTAAACACTCTATCTCTCTTCTTGGTTTTCCTTTGGCATAGTATATTTTGTATCATGCACATCTGATGGATTTCATTTTTCTGCCTTTTATGATGATGGAGAAGTTTTAAGGAAAGTGAATTGATGGGATTTTGCAGTGATTGAATGGCTGAACAGGAAGAACGTAGAGGAAATGTGTGGATTTATGTGTCTGATATGAGGAACAAGTGAAACAAAGACTTGAACGTTTATCTAATGAATATTGGAAGTTGTTGGTGAGAATAGTTTGACCAATAGCATTATTTTTTGGAACCTGGAAGGAAGAATCACTTAGATATGGATGTGGGTATAATAGCTGACATTAAAACATGTTTGCCAGCTCGATATCACAGAGCAATCACTGTGATACCTGAGCTCTCTTCAGCTGAGTGTGAGGCTAGAGTGTGCACTGGTGAATGCAAAAATTAGAAATAAAAGAATTACTCTCTTAAGTAGGATGTGATTCATGCAATTGCTGTTGGCAGAGAGGTGAAGCTTTCAGCTTTCACATGCCAATGTTGATATTGGTGTGAGCCTGCAGCCTTGTGGAGTCTAATCTCAATTTGAGCCTGTGGCCCTGTTCCAGAAGAGGCAGAAATCAAAGCCCAGGCACAGATTGTGTTCGTGTCCTTCTCAGGTGAAGGTTGTTTAATCCAGGAGTGTTTTGTCCTTGCTGTGTACCCCAGTGAACTCCTGGTGGATCAGATAGTGTGTTTGGTTCTTTGCTGGCTGGCAAAGTCGTGTATAATGTATTTTCTTTGACTTTCACATCTCAGGGTGAAAGATGTGTTATTGAAAAGATATCCTGCTGAACATCTCTGGAGTTCCTTTGTGCTTATGGAAGAGTGATTTGGTATCACAAATCTGTTCCATGTCTGATAGCAAAGCTTGGTGATGCGTTGTACAAATACGTGTTCTGAATACGTGCATCGGGGTTTTTTTCTTGCATTTTTAAGAAATTCTTTTACCATGAATTCTCATTTCTGGGTTTTGAGGATGTTTATAAAGATGCTACTGGCATAAATCATAGAAATGGGCTGCGTTGGAAGGGATTTTAGTGATCATCTTATTCCCATCCCCTCTGGGAATATCCTCAGCCAGATGGGATTGCTCAGAGCTCCATCCAGCCTGGCCTTGAACAATTCCAGGGATCCAGAGGCAGCCACAGCTTCTCTGGGCAACCTGTGCCAGGGCCTGCCCACCCTCTCAGGGAGGAATTCATTCTGTATATCTAAACTACATTTCTTCTCTTTCAGTTAAAAAATAAGTAATTAGATGATCAGCTTCCCAATAAGACCTTCATACTTGTGCTGAAGTACTTCTGTAAACCTTTAGTCTGAGGTGATTTAGGAGCAGCATATCCCCTTTTCAAAGCTGGGAAGGAGCAATTCCAGTGTTTCCTGATGGGCTGAATCTTGAATCTTGACTGTATTAAATATTTACTCAGTGAATATTCTCTTCAGTGTGTTGCACACAAACAATCACATTAATTCCATGTTCCACTGTGACCTGCAGGGGAGCAGAGATGAACCAGCACAACAGAAGGGCTGCAAGGTATAAATGGGAAATTCAAGAGATAAATATTTAATATCTTACATGAACAGCAGGATTTTGGAGAGATGAGCTGTGCCACTGGGCATGGATTTGGGGATAAGTTCTCCATCACAGGTTGTTTCAGCTGCTCCTCTCCAGAGCTGTGTGTAAGGACATCCCAAATTCCCAAACTGCTGTGAGGCTGGCTGCTAGATAAGTCACTGGGAGAGAATTGAAACCAGCCACAGCTGACTTTTAAAATGTCTTTGCAGCTTGGCTTGCCTGGATCTGTAATAAAAACTGTGATTCTTCTAAATTAGACATTGCTCTGTGCAGACATTATCTGACAGATATTTATCTGTCAGCAGTGAACAGTCCAGATTGCCCATGGAACTGGGTGCAGGAGATTTGCCTGCTTGGTTTACTTAAAACTAACAAGTTCCTGGAATTAATGTTTATTCTATAACCTCTTAGGGAGATTACAGGGCTGTGATTTTGATTTGCCACCAGTGCTCTGCTTCCAGGTAGGATTTAAATCCATTGTATATGAGTGCTGCAGGATTATTATTCTAATGTGCAGTATGTGTTGGTGTCTCTTCAACTATTGGGAGCAATCAGAAATGTTGAAATGAAGGCATTTTCTTTATTGTGCTACCACTGAAGTGGGAGGAATCTTAGGAACTGTCCATTGTGTAGCCTGAAGGAAAAGGCAACAAAAAAAATTATGCTTTGACAGCTGATGGATTTTTAGCCTGTGTATAAATTCTTACTTGTTTAAAAAATTACAGAGAAATAAGCTTTCTTTTTTCCTACAACAATGCTTTTCTATACACCTTCAAAAAATAGCAGGGAAAAGGACTGTTCTTAACCCTGAAGTGCCTGGTTTTTTAAAACTTAATTACCAGTTCAGAGACTTTATGATAAAATTAGTTATGTGGTGTCATTTGTCTTCCTAATGCCCTTGGCAACCTTTTTCCACTAAACCCAGTCGTTTTACAAGGCCATCTTTCTGGTGATCATGAGTTTATAGCATAACTTCTTCAAAAGTTGTTTGGGTTTTTTTATTCCAACAGTACACCTTCATTTTAGACCTGAATTTCAGCACCAGTGAGGTGGAGGTCAGGGGAGACATTCCCAACGTGAGAATTTCAAATAAATGCTAAGAGTGGAACAGGGTTGGGTCAGGTTTAATATAACCACATGTGCAAACATAACAGTGGACATGAAGCACTGAATAATTTGCTGTTATCTGCTGGTGCTAGATAAAGATTTGTAAAAGGTCAAATTAAAAACTGTTGCTTGGTGTATTAGAGGTTGAAGTGTAATGCTTTGTCCTTTTGTACTCTCAGTATGCAATAAAGATTATATTTGTTAGGACAGGCATTGAAGCAAATAAATGAAGAGTAGAGAGAAGCTGTGAGCATCTCACTGGGGATGCTGAGCTCCTCATAAAGAGGAGCTTTCAAACATTGATCCTCTTCCCTCAGAGGGACCAAGGTGTGGGCAGCTGAGAGGAGAAGGGTGAGGAAATCGCATGAAAATGCCTAAATCCATTTTTCCTGCAAAGCTGATCCGAGGGGACACTTGCACACAGACCAGGATCTGGTGAGGCTGTGATAAACACGAATTTTGCACAGGATTGCAGTTGGGATTAGGGGCTGACTGAACAGATCACGTCCCTGTCTCGTCAGTGAACTCTCAGTGAGCAATTGCAGCTGATTGCTGTGAGTGGAATATTTCACCTGCAGAGCTGAGTGTGTTGTGTTCCACTGCTGGCATCCCCAGCCTCAAACTGGGGGGGTGGCACTGCACAGCACTGTGAGTCACTCAGCCTGTCTGCTCCTGTGTCTCTGCTCAGCTGCCACCTAATCATGGCAGTGACAACCCCATGGGTGTGGGTTTCACAATATTGTGAAGTTCAGGGAAGTCTAAAAGCTTATTTGTAAAGCAAACCACAAAGCAATCACAGCTTCCTGCAGTGATACAGAAGATAAGGGAGGGTGCTTTTCAGCTAAAAGGGGATCAGTTAGGATTTGATACCACAAGTTTTTGCTCAGTGAGTGTGGTGAGGCTTTGGCACAGAGAATCTGTGGATGCCCCATCCCTGGAAATGTTCAGGCTGAGGTTGGATGGGGGTTTGGAGCAACCTGGAATAGTGGGAGGTGTCCCTGCCCAGGGCAGGGAGTGGCACTAGGTGACATTTAAACCTTCCAACCCAATCTGTTCAGAAATTCTGATCTATTCATAATGAACATCTGCATCACCATTTAGACTTGCAGTAGAAAGTTTGAGTTTGTTTAAATAAGGTAAGAGACTTCTCCTTTTCAATTCCTCTTGAACTGGGAACATTTGAAAATGGGTACTGAAGAGCTCCACCAGTAATGTTGGATTTGGAGTCTCTATTTCTAACAAGCTGCTTTCTGAAGCTTTTCAAGACAGTGACATTGTATTTGCTGTAGCTCTTAAGTGTCAGAATCCTTATGGTACTCTCAAAATATATTAAGTTAACCTTGCAAATAAGAGTCACAAAATTTACTTCAAAGGAATAAAAACAATGAAGAAGAAAACCCTAGGTACTTCTTTAGGCAGCTTTATTCAGACAGAAATTCAGGCCCACACCTCTTCTGTTCTCTTCCCCAAATAGAAATGTAATGTAAGGTTCTGTGCTGCAATCCTGCTCCTAATGCCATGTGGTGATTTCCAAAAGTTAACAGCTAAAAAATGTCAGGCTTTCAAGTACCTGGTTTTCCAAATAAAGCACAAACTTTTATTGTAACTATATACAGTGTGTTTCAGAGCGCTACTACTGATGTATATTATTTGTATTTAACAGTGTTTTCCTGCTGCAGCTTTGCTAATCAGTTTGTTGGTGATGTCTTTTCAGATTACATCAGACATGACTATGTGAATAACCAGGGATAAGCCAAAGGCAGGACAGGATGTCAGAATAACACACAAAACATTTTTGAGGTATTTGTTTTGTTCTGGATTTCTTTAATTGTGCTAAATTTTTTATTGTTGTCTTTAAGACATTTAAGCAAAATGAATGCAGTAATTCTGTGCCATTCCATACTTAAAACATTCCTTAAAAGTTTTAGAAGCTCTTTTTTTCAAGAAGTAATTGCTGATTTGCATGGTTATCTTCATGTTCCAGCTGCTAATTATAGTTTTATGAATCTTAAATTTTCTCGACCACAGGGGTGGTGATGTCCCAAAGTGCTATTGGACTTAATTGACATAATTGTAGTTTTAACTCTGAACATTTAGACAGATCAGGATAATTTGTAGTGGATGAAAAGAGGGCCTCATCTAGGTTAAGTTAAGCTTGAATTACTTTTAAGGGAGGTGAAGTTTTTTCTTTCCTAAGGTAATTTTCTAGTGTGTGGCAACTTCATCCTTGGCTTAGCAGCTGCATTCTGGTGAGAGAGAGGACTTTTGTCCAAAAAAACTCCAATGTGTGAACAGAAAATATAATTTAATTCCTAGAAATTGTAATAGATCCAAGCAGCAGAGCTGAATTTCAGTTTGTTCTGTTCCACAAGCAGAGAATGTGTCCTTCAGGCACCTCACAGTGTCCTGGGAGCTTCCCAGCTATTTTTGCAGTTGCTCTCACATCTCTGTGCTGCATCTGCATGTATTTATTTTCATTTCTGGTTTCTTGGACTGCTCCTGCCTGGTTCTGACATCAAAGCTTAAGGATCAGAAGGATGTTCTGGGCAGAATGTGTTATTCTGATTCCTGATAAAAAGTTTTTAAAGGGTTTAGATAAACACAGCTTCATCAAAAAACCATCTCAGTGCCAGTGTCTTCACCTGGTAATGGTCACTTGGACCCTTCTAGAGGAACAAAGAGATCCCAGATTCAAGGTCTGGGGATGGAAATTGCAGTGCCACAATCCCTACAGTCGTGTTTGGGCTGCCATTAATGAGGGGACCTCTGTGTGCCTGTCAAAAATCAATAGCAATGCTTTCAGGTTTCTCTCAGACATGGCCTTTAATAGCAGGAATCAATATGAATTTTAGAACACAGTATACTTTTAAAGCAGCAGGATATTCTTGAGGCCTAATGTTTAAGCTTTAATTTATCTCCTGTTTGTTGATAGCATTTCAGTTCTGCCATTCCATATCTTTCCTTGGGAGAGATGTCGGGAAAATAATTCTGTTTTCATGAGAACTGTTAAAACTTCAAGTCTGGTTTTTGCTCCATGTTGGAAGGACAACAAAGCCCTAAAAGAGTTTTCATGAAATTAAATTAATTAATGTGTTCTTTGAAAATCTGATTCATGTAATCCATTGCCATGTTAATTTAACCAGAACCATTTGTTTCCCTTAAGTTTGGGCTGATCATAGACAATTTTGTAAGTTATCCAATATATCTTTGGAACAGGCTTGTGGTTTTTCCAAAACAATAACATTCTTGTCAACAGATTTAGCTGCTTTCTAACTTGCTATGTTGTTTGTTGTGAGCAATGTATTAGAACAGCTTTATTTCCATCCTGGTTTTCCTCTCTACTCTTCCCTTACTTGCTGGAGCAGAATAAAAACTCAACAGTCTGGTGCCATAATTTGCAGTTTTCAGAGACATGAGCTGTAATTTAATGAAGACTTTGCCATTTTAGTTGGAGATAAAAGAGAGAAGTTGAGTTTTTAACAGAAGAGGAGGAGTGGTTGATGAGCGCAGCGTGATGGAAATGAAATCAGTCTAAAATCCCTTTGTCAGGCATTGAAGTTGCATGTTAGTGGTGGTTTAACCCTGGCTGGACACCCACCAAAGCTGGTCTGTGTCTCCCCTCAGCCGGAGAGGGGAGAGAAAATACTAAAAAAAGAGAGCAGATGTACGAGCAGGAGAGGTCCCTCAGCAACTGTCACAGGCTTGACCTGGGGAAATGAGCTTAATTTATTACCAGTGACATTAGAGTAGAATAATAAGAAATAAAAACTAAAACAAAAACAACACAAAAGAGCCACTAATAACAAACAAAAAACCCTAAAACCAAAACCTTAAAAGGTGTCTCCCCTTCTTTCATACTCATCTTACTGTAGTCACAGAATCGCTCAGATGTCAGAATCCCAGTTCTGTTTTGAACCTGAACATGCTTTCCCTCCCAGAAACAAAAACCCTGGGCCACATGTACTCAGTTTCCTCATTAATAATTACAGTAATTTCACCATTATAAGCCGCACCATTTTGACTCCAAAGTGGGCTTATAATCAGGTGCGGCTTATATATGGACAAAGAACAAAAAGTTGCTGCTTTAGTTTGGAGGACAGGTGTCTGCTGAGAAAGGCAGGAGCCTCTCTTTGAAATGGAGAATGTAAACCCCCTCCCTCCAAATTATTATAATTTTGAAATCAAGGGGATTTCAGGCAAAGATATGGGAAATAGGAATAACAGTTCTTTACTAGGGAAATTAAAATAGAAATACAGTACTACAAAGAACAAACCCCAAACCCTGACACAGTCAGAGTACAACCTGACACCCGTCAGGCAGGGTGTTGGCAGCAGTCCCATTCCATGGTGGCTGCATCCTCCTGCAGTGACAGATGTGGCTCAGTTGGAGCAGTGCTCCTGTACAAGGTGCAGTTTCCCTCCAGAGCTCCAGTGGTGATGTGGAGAAATCCGGTTTTCCTCTGGAGTCCAGTGGAGAAAGGGGCTCCCTTAGTGTCCCAAAACCTCTGTTTTTATCTTGGTAAGAAATGTTGGGCTCTTCCCCCTGGCTGGAGCAACTCCCAATGGGATGCAGTAATTTTATCAGTCCCACAGTGGGACTCAATGGCCATGAGCAGAAAATGACTGGCTGGAGGAAGGATGGGTTGTGAAAAGATAAAGAACACTGCCCTGCCTGGTTTCAATGGATGCCCATTAGCAGAATATCTCCCATGGAGATCAGGATCACTGCCCCCACCCTCAACGGATGGTGATAGAACAGATACCTTTTATCACACTCTGTATTGTAACTTGTGGCTTATAATCGTGAAATTACTGTACTCCTAATGCTGATTCTGCTGGTGGTGATGGTGTGTTTGTCCCTGCAGGGTGAGGCCAGCAAACCATGCAGTCATCAGGGCACCGCTTCCGCGATGTCGAGCACCACCCGCTCCTGGCCGACAATGAGAGCTACGACTCCTCCTCCTCCTCCTCGGAGGCTGACATGGCTGAGAGGGTCTGGTTCATCAAGGATGGCTGTGGCATGGTCTGTGCCATCATGACCTGGCTCCTGGTGGTCTATGCAGACTTTGTAGTGACTTTTGTCATGTTGCTGCCTTCCAAAGACTTTTGGTACTCCGTCATCAACGGGGTTCTCTTTAACTGCTTGGCAGTGCTGGCTCTGTCGTCGCATCTGAGGACAATGCTGACTGATCCAGTAAGTACCCAAGAGTTCCTTGGCATTGGATTGTCCCCTCCATCTGCACAGGAGTTGGGACAAGTGATACCAGGTCTTCTTCTGCTGGGAAAAGTAGTGTTAGACTCCAAAATCTTGGTGTTGGGCTCCAAAATCTTGGTGTTGGGCTCCAAAATCTTGGTGTTGGGCTCCAAAATCTTGGTGTTGGGCTCCAAAATCTTGGTGTTGGGCTCCAAAACCCCTCATGTTAGGCTCACCCTAAGCCCCTTGTGTCAGTCTCCAAACCCTGCAGGTTTTGCTGATACCTGTACTTACCAGGATGGTACCTCTACTTCTGTTACTCCATTAATGAAACCATAAAGGAACAGTCAATATAAAATTTATGAAAGTGTTAAGACTCAAGAAGAGCAAATAAAATGCTACTCCAGGTTCTGAAGAAGCTAATCAAGTTTAATTTTCTCTGTCCTCATTTTTCTTACTTTTTCTCATCAGATTTATTTGCAAAATTTGTACCTGTACCCTGTTGCATCTCTTGAAATGCTTCTTCCATTTGTGGCACATGGAAGAATTTTCAGAGGTGGATGTGCTGCAAAACCTCAGGGACACTTTGGCATTGTGGAAAAACCACTGTCCCATGTGATCCCTGCATTTTTGTCTTTAAATATTTTGGGTCAGGGAAGGGAAATTTAAGTTGAACACACATTGAAGCAGTGTAGGTGTAAGAGGTCTTGGAAGTGCTCATTTCTTAGAACTCTTACTATTCAATATTTCAAGAGATTAAATAATTGTACTAAAATTTATTATTATTTTTAGGGAATAAATATGGGAAAAGTGAGATGAGAGGGAAAATATCTATTTTCTCCAGTTTGTGGAGAAAAATGGAGATTTTTGTCCAGTACCAGTGTATAGAGAAGGTTTGAGAGTGTTCAAAAACCCAGCAGAGTGCTGTAGTTAATGATTTTCTAGACCTTTAATTTAGTTCTGCCCACACCCAGTGATGAAATATCACAACTTCTACAAACTGTGACAGCTGAGAGCGTTAATGGTTTAAGGATTTATTGCTTAAAAAATATGAGCTGGTAAAACTGGGTGTCTTTCTAGACCTGTATGTTGTTTTTTATGGGTAAAACATGATCCAAACTGAGATGAGTCACTGCTTTTTTTTTCCCTCCATTCCTTTGCTGCTGACTCCCAGAATGGAAGACACAACTGTGTGATAGAAACTAAGATGAAAGGAGGAAAGGAATGAGCTGCCTCAAAACTTATGTGAATTAAATTCACTCTTGTAACTATAAAAATAGATTTTTGATGGCTGGCTGTGACTGTGTAAGATGGTTTTTGAAACAGAGCATATTTTTGTCAGCAAAATGCTTGAAAGCATGGTCTGAGGTTCTCATCCTTGTGGCAGGTGAATAGAGAAATGTGAGATGTTTACACCAAACATTAACTTGAGTAAGAACCTTCAGATTGCAAAATCCCCCTCAGGAGTACAACATGAGTGTTTAAGGAATTCTCTCTGCCCCCTGTGAGCCCCAGGTCAGGTTTGAAGCACCACTCACCCCAAGAGCTCACCTGGGGCAGGATCTGGGCTGTGTCTTGGGCAACACAAACACAAATTTATTATTCCAGGCCATAAGTAACAAAAACTCCCTGCCTCAGTAGAGGAGTGTTTGGCAATGGAATCTGAATTCCTGCTGGCCTCTTAATTGTGTCTTAAGGTGTCTGTGTCTAGTGCTGCTGTTGCCAGGGTTTTTTTTGTGAATTGGAGAATGTTGCTGAGCTGGAGCAGGCTGTGCCTGTGTGAAGGAAGTGCTGACCTGGAGCGGTTGGTACACAAAGGCCACTGCACTTGGCTGTCACATCCCAGCTTATTTCACAATCACTTCCCCTCACAGATAAGGCTTTACTCCCATCAATGAGCAGGGTGGCAGTGGTGCTGTCCATTATTTTCTCTTTACTAATCCAAATTTAGATCCTAAACTCAGGAGGCTGATGCAGCTCTGTGATAATCAGATCAGAAAATTAATCATTAAAAGTTGATTTCTATTTCAAATGAATTTTTTTTTTTAAATCAGTTCCTTCAACTCTTAACCAAGAAGCTACACAATAAAGAAGAGTAAAGAAGCCAGTGCTGGTCCTGCTAACAGTGTCCAAGCTAAAGATTTTAGGAAAAAACAATGACAGTTCTCAAAACCTTGGGGCAGGTGGTTAAACCCTGACTTCAGGGAGTTGAAATAAAATCTTTTAAGTAGTTGCTGATTTAACTTTTGTGGATGGCTTGACCCATTAATCAAATTCCACAACAAATATTCAGAGTAACTCCTCAGTAAATGATGAGCAGGGCTTGTATCTGCAGGGTGAGATGTGTCCCCCTCTTCATTTCTTTCATTTCTGTGGGCTGGTGGCAGGATATTCTAAGAGAATTAAGCTAATACTAGGCCAGAATGAGTCTTGCTGAATTAAAGCTGAATTTGAGGTCAGGCAGAGGTAATTTGTTCATTTGGAATTGATTCTGGCTTATAGCAGAGTGGCTTTGAATAAATGAACTTATTTCAGCAATTATCCTGGTATTAAGTTATGAAATCTATTTTTAAATGCTCTCATGCCATTTAAGAAGCTTTCTCTCCTCTAATTGAAATGATTTCAGGGGGCTGTGCCCAAAGGAAATGCCACTAAAGAATACATGGATAATTTGCAACTGAAACCAGGAGAAGTGATCTACAAATGTCCCAAGTGCTGTAGTATCAAACCTGAGCGTGCACATCACTGCAGGTATGCCAGAAATCCTTAAAGAGTTCTGCAATAACCTCATCTTTTTAAATTTTTCCCACCCCCCCACAAATTTCTTTTGGTGTCCTAAACTTTCAAATTCCTACTCTGCAGAGTATTTTATAAGTGTGATGTACTGTGGCCAAAAATGATTGTGGATGAGGGGAGTGAAGTAAGCGACTCAAAGATTTATAAAAAGAACTGTGCTCTGGTGTCTTAAATAATTTTGATCTGTGAATGTTTTTTTCCTGTGCATCATTCCAGTTATTGTGCTGTGCTGTGGGTAATGCAGGCCAAAGAAGAGAATCTCAAATTTCTGAGAGGAGCTGGTTTAAGAAATTATTCCTGCAGTCCTAAATTAACAAAATTTAGAGTAGTTTAAAATGCTTATTTTGTGTCATCTCTTCTTTGCAGTGCAGTTGGAGTTATATGGGAATTGGCAGGTTATTTTCCCAAAGTTGCATGAATAATTTGTTAAATGCACTTCTGCTTACTGAAAATCCATTTGAATAAGGACAGAAGTGATGATCATTTGAACTAAACACGCTGTGGAAGAGAGAGTAAATGTGTATTTTTGATTCTCCATCTTTGGAGTTTTCAGTCACTGTGGAAATGCTTTTGTAGTGTTTATTGTGTGCCAGCTGAAAATAGCTGTGCCTGCATAATCAAGGCTTATATAAAGATGCAAATGCTTCTGGTGGCTCTCTAGGTGTGGGGAGTGATGTGTGTTGAGTTGTGAGAAGTATTAAATTGAGTCTCTGAGTGCCTGTCAAAAGAAGAGAGCAGAGTCTTGTCAGGACTCTGAGATGATTCTGGAGCTTTGTGGGTTCTGAATTAAAAGCCTGGTGTGTGTCAGTGCTCAGTGCAAATGCTATGGCTGAGGAGCTGCTCCCATTTATAAATACTCAGCCTTGGCATGGAGCTCGTTCTTCTCTCAGCTGTGAGTGGGTTTTGTATCTGGAGTGTGAAGGGAGAAGCTCCACGGATAAACAGTGAGTATGGAATTATCTCCAGCTCCCTTGTGCATGGTTTAGGCTGGCTTTGCTCAGGTGCACATCCCAGGGCTGTGCAGGGAGAAGTTCCATGGATGAACAGGTGAGTGTGGGATTATTTCCAGTTCTTTTGTGCATGGTTTAGGCTGCCTTTGCTCAGGTGCACATCCCAGAGCTGCCTGGCTGTGCAGGGAGGAGTTCCATGTATAGACAGGTGAGTATGGAATTATCTCCTGCTTGTCTGTGTGTGGTTTAGGCTGGCTTTGCTCAGGTGCACATCCCAGGGCTGTGCAGGGAGGAGTTCCATGGATAAACAGGTGAGTGTGGGATTATTTCCAGCTCTTTTGTGCATGGTTTAGGCTGGCTTTGCTCATGTGCACATCCCAGGGCTGCCTGGCTGTGCAGGGATGGTGCTGCTGCTGCTTTCCCAGCCCTGCAGTGTTCACTGGAGAGGATGGCTGGGGCTGGAGGCAGCACAGCTGCTCCTGGGGCAGGATGGGAGGGGGAGATCCCTGGGGATCCAGGAGAGCTGTGCAGTGTTCACATGGCCTGGCTCTGGCTGTGGGCTGCACTGAGGGACACCTGGATGTCACTGATTTTCTCATCCCATATTCAGGTTGATTCCTGCAGAGACCTTGCAGGTATCTGTGGAAAGCATTTCCCACATCTTTGGTCCTGGCAGGATTTGCTAATTTGGAAGGAGCCCTAAGTGAAGACATCATATGTTGAACTCCATATGACAGAAAAAGAGCTGGAGTATCAGAGATCCTGGAGCTCAAATACCTTCTGTATAGCAAGAATTTGAGCAACATTTATTGTTAAAGCAGAGCAAAACTGGATAATGTCTGTGATGAAGGAAATACTGATATTTTCAAAGGGTTTGTTTTCCCCAAGCACCTGTTTGGGGATCCAGCTTTGTGTGTTTTAGGAATTGTTTTAATCCTTGGTCAAATATTGTGTCAGATGTTTTACCTAAGGGCAAAGGAGGCATTTTGGGGTTTGCTCAGTTCATCCCTGGCAAATCTGAAAGAGAAAGCCAGAGCCTGGAAGTGTTGTGAGGCTGCTGTCATGTTTTTCTCAGTAGTTGGATTTCTGGTTTAATTGCCTTTGTTTCTGTTAATCTGATTCTTTGCCTTGGATTTATCGCTGCAGGAGTTTACCCAATAGAAAAAAAGGGTTTGTTTGATTATGCTGCCAATTTTTTTATTGGCTTGCAAACCCATTCCAAGGACATTAAAAGGATGGTTTAGTCCCAAGTATTCAAAGTGGCAATTTGCTGATAGAAGAGACTTGAAAATGGAAATTGAAGTTGGTTGCTGTTGGGAAATACTTACACTGAGAGCCACAGTGCATGTTTTGAGTAGTAAATTATTAACAGAAGAGACTCTTAGGATGTAGTTACGAAAATTGTTGTGCAACACTGCAACAGAAGTTCTTTTAAGGAAGAAAAATAGTTTCATAATACACATTAGTGATGGGGAAAAGAGCAAGAACCTTTTATTTACAGCTAAGCATCTCTGAAATACATTAAAGTGACATTTTAGCAAGCAGTTCATATTTTTGGCACAGGGAAGAGCCCCATCCTGAGTGAAAGGGATTTCATTTTCACTGAAGGAGCACAGCTGTCATCATTTGTGCCTGTTCTGAGTGCCTGTGTCTGTGTGTGGGGAGCTGTTAGTGTGAAATAAGTCACTGAGATGTTTCCACCAGGCTCCCAGGGAATATCTCTTACCCACACCCATTTCTCTTGAGTCTTTAGCTGTGTCATTTGGCACTCAGAGCTGCAATTGCACCTGCCTGAGTTCATGGAGCAGCAATTCCAGGTTGGAGGAGAGACTTTCCTCCATCCCCAGCTGATGTTCTGTTTGCTTCTGTCTTGTGAACGACCCCAGGCACAGCTCAGGGAGGGATTTCCCCAAACTCCTGCTGCATAAAAAGGAATAAAATACAAGGGATGGGGTAGGAAGAAGGCAGAAGCACTGCCTGAAGCATTGCTGTGAGATTGTTGGTGGGAGATGAGGAATGAAGGCAGGGTTCCAGGTTATCTGAGCTCTTGTGAGAGCTCTGTGTGGGCTTGTGAGAAACTGTGAATGAGCAGAAGCGAGTCCTGCCCACCTCACATCCTGCAGCATTTCAGCTCCATTGAGCCTGGCTAGGATTTTACTCAGCACTTCACATTAATATTGTTTTTAGAGTGCTGGCACAGGGTCTGTGGCACATCAGGAGCTTTGTCTGCTTGTGGTATCAGGGAAATGAGAGACTGAGCTTGCAGGCAGCAAGGAAAGACTTTTGAGGAGCCTCCTGAATGTCTCCTCTGAAGTGATACCCAATTTTCCTGCACCAGAGAGTGGTTGTGGTGTTTATCTGGTATTGGGATTTTTGCTTGTATTTAAAAAGTGTTTTGTAGCAGAGGATGAATTCTGTTTAATGCCCATAAAACAAGGTGCAGGGGGAATGTGGGGGCTGGATTCTGACAGCTCAGAGCAAAGGCAGCTTCATTTGGGATTCTTCCCATGACCTGCACAGTGGTGTGCTCTGCCTCGTGCTGAATTACCTTAGAATCATACAAATGTGATGATTTAAAAAGTATTTTCTGCCTCAGAGCATTGATTTCCCCCCACACCTCCCTGTTTTGTCTCTCCAGTGACAGTCACCCAGCTTTGCTTTGTGGTGTGTCACTGCAGCTCTTGTAGGTACCACACAGAAATCAGCCTGTGCTAAAAACAAAGGGGTTTCAATAAGAGTGCCTGCATTTTTTTGGGCTTATTTGGCTTGGTGACTGCTGAAGTGAAAATGTTTCATATTCTGGGTATTCTATGGGAAAATCTGGAGCACTGAGTGTGTGTCTTCAGTACAAAGCTGGGAAAATGGAATATCAGCATTGCTTAAGCTATTGATTTATGAAGAACTACAACAGATGTTGCAACTGTTTTGTTTTTGGTGTGTAATTCTTCATATTTGGCTGCAGAACTGAGCCCTCTGCTGCTGCATGGCTGATGTAAAATGGGGTTATTGGGGTATTTGACTTCTGTGGACATAGCCTTGACCCCAAACTGGGCAGGAGCCAAGAGAACCAGGAAAGAGCAGGAGTGTTCAGGAAGTCATGAACAAGCAGCCACTCGATAAGGGCTGGTTGGAGTTTCAATATTTGTGTTTTCTGTTGGGAAAGCGAGGTTTGATATTGTAAGCTGTGCTTTAGTTGAGATTTTCAGGCATAAGTTTAGAATTTTATGGCTGGTTGAGACCTCAAGAGTGACATCTTGAAGATGTGAAGCATCTTTACAAGCAAAATTTACAACTTGAAAGCCTGTAAACATGAAATATTTACTTTACCTAAAAAACTTTTCCAGAAGGGAAAAGGTTTTTTTAATACTGAGTATAGACAAGGCTGAAACTTTGCTCATTCTGAGCCACAAGTGTCTGAAGTTCTGGATTTGCTGGGTTGTGTGTTTGGCTATGCAGGGATTGAGTTTCATTGTGAGGAGTATTTTAATGTACACAGTCCATTTTGGAGCAAGCAAAAGCTGAGTTGTGAGAGGGAACAAACAGTTTCTTTACAGAAATGCAAATAAAATCCCTGTGTGCAGTTTGTCAAGAAAAACTTCAGCACATCTGACACATCTCACACTGTGACCACTGGCTGCCCTTGTTTCTGCATTTAAAATTCAGTTTCTCAACAGAAGCCTCTTGTCCTTTCTTGCAGTATTTGCAAGCGCTGCATCCGAAAGATGGATCACCACTGCCCCTGGGTGAATAACTGTGTGGGGGAGAAAAATCAGAGATTCTTTGTTCTGTTTACGGTGAGTGAGCAGCTGGATTTTAGTCTGAACCTACCTTAAAACAAATTGATGTTGTAAGTGATGTAGGTAATCACTTATTCATTTATTTATTAATTACATAAATGTCATTTATGTCTAGTGAGGAATGGCTTTAGGACATGATTGTGTTGTTTGGTTGGCTGGGTTTTTTCCTTCTATTTCTACCCACATTCATTTTAATTTTGTGTTCTTTCAAAGTTGCTTGGTTTTGCTGTGTTTTTTGCAGTGGCAGTGAGTGAAATGATGCTGTCTCTTGTTTGCAGATGTACATAGCCCTAATTTCAGCTCATGCTCTTGTACTCTGTGGATTTCAGTTCTTCTCCTGTGTCCGAGGGCAGTGGACTGGTGAGCAAATAAATATTTCATTTTCATTATCATAATCTAGCAGATATTAGGGAAAAGTCATAGCATTCCTATTTTTGTCCCATCTTTAAGTGATATCCTTAAAATCTGTTTATCCACCACTCTCCTTTTTTCCTTCTGGGTTTTTTGCCCCCTTTCCTTCAGTCATTTTCTGGGAGAGCTGGGGCTGTCAGGGATATTCTCACTCCCTTTACACACAGGAGTAATTTATTACATCTGTAGTAGGAAGGAAACTGAGCTGGTCCTTATCCACCTCAGCACCTAAATTTGGGCTTTGTGTGCCCCAGCTCAGTTCTGGGAGTGACACCTAAAATTTAAACAGATTTCTCCCTCATTCCATTACTGGAGTCAAATGAGGGGCTCCTGCAGGAAAAAAAAAAAAAAAGTAAATGATCCCAGTTTTTTTTATTTAGGCTTCTGGCTTGTGTTTCTCAATCTTCCAGTGTGCCAGAGCTCATTCTGGTCTTGTGCTTTTGGCAATTGTTGATGTGTTCTTTTGGTGTATGAAGCAACAGGGAAATCAGTGTGGTTTTTATTTTTTTCTGAATATTTTATTAAATGGATGGAATCTTAGAACTTTTTTATTTTTACTTGAAATATTCACCTTCCTGTACACTATCCCTGTTTAAATATAATTGAGTTAATCAGGTGATGAGAGGCTCTCCAGAGATGTGTGAGGCTGAACCCGATTGCTTTGTGTGAAGAATTAAAAAAGAAAGAGCAATAAAGCAATCACAGCCAGGTGTTACATCTGTATTAGCAAGTCAGGGCTGACAGTGGGGATGGTTTCACAGCATCTGTCGTGCAGGGAGCTCCAGGCTGCTCTCTCATGTGCACTTCTGGGTTCTTCACTCACCTCATGTGCAAACATTTATCTGATAGCCTTGAAATCCCAAGGCAGGATTGCAGAATTAGTTACCACGTGCTTTATAGGAAGCCAGAAGTGTTGCTGCCATAAAATTCTTTATTTTCTCAATTAGCAAATAAAACTGCAGCAAAATCAGAAGTTTGTTTTAAATGTGAAATATTATTTCAAGTGCCAGACATGTAGGACATGCTCTGTAATTTGCTGTTGGGATTTTTTTGTAACTACATGTCTCATTTTCAGAGTGCAGTGACTTCTCCCCACCTGTAACTGTGATCCTGATGATCTTCTTGTGCCTTGAGGGTTTTCTGTTTCTCACTTTCACTGCAGTCATGTTTGGCACCCAAATCCACTCAATATGCAATGATGAAACGGTAAAAACCTTCACTTTTTGTATTCTGTACAATTTATTCTGGGAAGATGGGATTAGATGTGGTTTAATTTGCATGAGGAGAGGCTCTTTGGAGAGGGCTGCACAACTCCAATAGTTCTTCACTTTTATTTTTGACAGCTGGGAAGATTGGTTTGGTTTTCTGGGGGTTGCTTTCTTGCAGAAGTTCTTGCACTATTTGCTTCTCTGACATTTTGTAGTTTGGTTTTAAATTAAAAGAATGCAAAGCTTCTGAGTTGAGGTTTGACTTTCCCTTTTTAGCTGGCACAAATTCCTGCTGGGTGCAGGGGAAGTGTTTACACTGAAAAATCACTCTCACCTCACTTTGATAGTTTTTATCAGAGGATAAAACAGAGTTTGGGCCATTGGCTCCCTTGTCCTTAGATCTTGACAAAATAATTGCCTGGAAACAAGGAAATTGAATCCTTTGACTGTTCA
Source organism: Catharus ustulatus (assembly GCF_009819885.2). Classification (NCBI taxonomy): domain Eukaryota; kingdom Metazoa; phylum Chordata; class Aves; order Passeriformes; family Turdidae; genus Catharus; species Catharus ustulatus. The sequence continues at coordinate 18,831,884 of NC_046231.1, read as the reverse complement.
ATATTTTCTCATGTTTAAAAGTGTATTTCTGTACTGAGGAGTAAATGCAAAACAACTGGTAAATATTGAGCCTTCATTAGTGGGAAGCACAAAAAATGACCATCAAAATAATGCATTTGGGAGAGGAATCCTGCCTCCAGTAATTGTGGAGCAGGAGCCCTATTGTCTGCTTTCAGTAATGAAGTAAACAACTTGTAGTGTAAGATATTGCATGTGGATCCCAGCTTTTCTGGGATTTTTGTCTTTTAGCTTGAGGGGGGAGGGACTGAGATAGGTCAACCTTGTTGTACATATTTTATGTTCCAAATCTTCTTCCCTGTATCCACAGGGCTAAAACACTTTCTAACTTCTTCCTTAATAATTAATAAATAATAATAATAAACCAATCAGCTGAGGAACACCACAACAAACCAACACAATAAAAACGCAAACGCGGTTTTTACACCATTAAACTAAACCTGGGGCTTAGTGCATCCCTGCCTGTGTTTATTTGCAGGAGATTGAGAGACTGAAGAGTGAGAAGCCAACGTGGGAGCGCAGGCTGCGCTGGGAAGGGATGAAATCAGTTTTTGGGGGCCAGCCCTCCCTCCTGTGGATCAATCCTTTCGCAGGATTCCGGATCAGGCGACTTCTGCGAGGAAAGAAAGGAGGACCTGAGTTTGCTGTTTGAGTCTAAATATGCTGGAACTTGCAAGAATCCTATATAATATTTATTTTGGGGGCCAGAGAAGGCTGTCTACATATAATCTGTGACCAGGTGAAACTGATATCAGACATTTGCTTGTAGCAAGCAGAGTTTTCTACGTTTGTTGTCACAGACATCTCATTAATTCCGAGACAGGAACTGGATCTGCCATGATCTTCACAGCAGGATACCAGAGCAAAAGCACGTGGTCACACTAAAGAAGCCAAATGTTGTCATGCTACTGTAATTTATTTTCTGAGATTACTTCCCCATTTTTTTTTTGTTAAACCCTTTTTATTTGATAAATGTCTGGGGAATTGCCTGTGTGTTTTTCTAACGAGTCGAAGTCGTTGGATGCAGTTGTCAATCATTAGGAGGAGCATTCTGGTAGAAGTTGATCTCCAGTGAGACACAGCCTTCTCAGCCCAGATTTCAGGGAATTGTGCTTTGTTCAGTTCTCCTTTCTCTTTCAGCTTGTCCCTCTGTGCCTCACACATTGCTGGTGTGCAGGTGATGCCAAGGACTGGTGCCCAGCACTGTCACACCCTGCCCAGTGTCTTCCCAAAGCATGGCCTGTGTTTGGCAGTGTCCATCCCACCTGGCATTGAGGGAAAGGATAAATTTTCACTTGGAACCTGGCTGGGATGTGCAGTTCCAGTTCTTCATGCCTTGAGGGCAGAGGAACCAGTGGGATCAGTGTCCTGCTGTGTGAGGTGACAGTGAGTGGACAGATTGGGGGTAATTCACTGCAAACACTTTGTCCTTGTAGGGTCTTGCTCTACCCCTTTTTTACTGTACAGACTTTTCATAGAGGGAAAGCTGTTAATGATCCCTTAAAGCAGAGGAAAGAGGCAACTTCCCTCCTTTCTCAAGTACAGCACACCTTAAGTGTAGAAATATCTGCAATAGAACAAGTTACTTTGAATTTAACCATTTCCAACCAAAACTACTTGGAAGAAATGAGAGCAATATAGGTCTAGAACTGCTTTATATGGGCCTGACAAACAACAATAGTGCTAAAAAATGTTTATAAATCTGCAAGTAATGAAATACAAGCTGTAAGTAATAAAAATCCAGCTAAAAGATGATTCTTTAAAAATGACATTTAGACTATTTTTTGTATTATTCTTAACCTATAAACTACTGACCATATAAAGGATAAAGCAGGAGCCTTGATGCATAGCTTGAAATCGTGCCTAGAAAGTAAATAGCTCCCTGTTTTGGGGCTTGCCTTAAAATTGTCCTGTTCTTGCTTTTGCTCAGCCAGTGGCACTGGTGACCTGTCCCACCTCAAGCAGCTCAGAGCCCTGCATTCCAACCTTTGTGCACTTCAGGAGCTGTTTCCTTTCTCAGTGCCCTGCTTCTCCATCTCTCCGTGGCATCCTGAGCCCAGCTCCATCACTTTCTGTTCCATGGGGTGCCTGAAGGTACTGAGGGATCCATTTCTTGTCTGTGGCCCTGTGAACAAAACTGTGCAATACTTTGGGATATTTTCACTTTGCTTGGGGGAGGGGGGTGGTTTCCTAGGTGGAAATCCACTGGAATTGCAATCTGATGAACAAAACTGAGGGGGAAGTGGAAGTTCCACAGAATTCTGTGCACATTCAGTTACACACCTTAAAGATTTGGGAGGGGGGAAAAAAATTGTCTGGCTTTGTCCTGAGGCTCTTACTGTGTATATTGTTCAATGGGAAAATCAGAAAATAACACTCCAGGTGGTTGAACCCTGTGACTTGGCAAATGTGTGCGTGTGAAATCCGGTTTACTTGGCTTTTCAAATCCTTACGTTGTAATTTTTTTTTTTTTAATGTAAAAAAGAATAAACTAATGAATTAAAGTCTTAGTTGATTAACTTCTCTACATGTCAGGTTTTTTTTCACATATATTTGGATTGAAGCAGTTTCCAGGGAAATAGTCTTGAATCCTTTGGTTTGTAATTAATTTGTATTTATATTAACAAGTGATAGTGCTCCAAATTAAAGAGGCTTCTCTGTTAATTAAAAATTTTAAGCTACACTCTTTTAGCCCTTCTTGGGCATTCCCTTTTCTTCATCCTGTAATTGCTTATTGTAGAGCCATGGAATGATTTACAGGGGAAGGGACCTTAAAGCTGTTCTTGTTCCCACCCTGTTTGTCTGAGGTGAGTGGGGAAACACTTCCAATGTGCAAACTTAACCTCAGCATCCCAGCCTTTGCACTTCCAGGCAATTTGGGATAAACACAGGTTTGAATCTCCAGCTTTTCTGTGCAAATGTTGGATTTTTCCTCTGTTTCTGCAGCTTCAGGAGCAAACAGTTGTGAGCCTGCAGAGCAGCAGGGTGGGAGTGTTCACCCAAACAAGGGGGAGGAGAACAAATGGCAGGAGAGGAGGGGGAGACTCAAAGCTGTTCCTTTCCCCTTTGCCATCATTCTGAAAAACACTTGGAGATATTCTCTGGGTCTGTATCACACTCTGATGTTTCTATGGAGAAAAGAGCTCCAAATCCATGAGCACAGACTGTGCCAGTGCTGCTGGGATTTTGGGGCAGGTTAATGATTTGATTGTGTTTGTGGATATTTTAGGGAAGAGTTTATTTTCTGAAAGGAACAGACGTCCCTGCAGATGGATCCTGCCAATTTATCTCCTTTTTATTTTCTTGTTTAATTTCTAGTAGCAATGGCAGTGTTGTTCCAGGAATCCTTTCTGATGTCTTGGACTTAGCAAGAATTCATTTATGGATTTCTTTATGCCTGACCTGTGCAGAAATGTTAAATTTCTACAATTGTTCTGCTTCTCTCTGTTGGCTCCAGGTCCAGTGCTGTTGGAGAAAGAAAGTGGCTTAAGGGGTTTTGAAATAGAGAAATTGGGCTGTAAAATGATTCTGGAATCTGTTAATAGCACTAAAATGAGATGCACCAGCATTGGTTCTGAATATTTTTTTTTTTCTTCTGAACAGGGTTACAGGTCAATCCCTATTTTAATGTGGTTGGTGCTTCTTCATTGATTGTTAAATTTTTATTCTGCTGCTTTCTCTTAGCATTTTTTGTTCTGAATATATTTTAATTTTTTTCCCTGCCTGTATTCCAGTAGCACATCTACTCCTGTCCTACACTTCACTCTTCTCATCCCCAACCAGAGCCCTGGAAATTTTCCAGCAGGCAGCAAAGCAAGCACAGACTCTTTTTTAAACAGAAGCAAAACTTTGCACCTCTAAAATATTTCTGCAATTTCTCATAATATTACAGTACAGCATAAAGTTAATGTTGGACCCAGATTATTAGAATTGGCAAGGAAAGGGATAACTCAGAAATACTTAAGATTTTCTTTCCTAAGTTGCCCCATTCTGATAAGCAGCTAGCACCTGACAAGAGAAATATTAAATTATGGCTTTGAGCTGCTTTTGTTAACAAAATAATGATTTCAATAAAATAGTCACTTCCAAGATGTGTTTGCATAAGAATATTGGTTTAATTTACAGTGGGGTTTGAGACAGGGAAGCCAGAAAGTCACAGCAAAACTCTGTATTTTGGGCCTTTATACGGTAAATGATTCTTACTGCAAACCTTCACCAGAGCAGCTGAGCACTGGGGGCTGAGTTTGATACCCACTGCTGCATGGACAACTTTATTTTCTTTGTGAATTCCATCAGTATCCAGTGCAAGCCAGGCCTTGCAGCCAGAGGTGATTCTTTTTAATGAAAAATAGATTTCTGTATTGGAGAAATCGGTGGAGAGCCTTGGAAACTTGGTTTTGAATTCAAGAAAAAAGGCGAACTGTCCAGATGAAATACGAGAATATGTAATTTATTTCCCCCATAGATTTATTTCCTTACCATTAATGAGTATAAATGTACATTTAGTGTCTGGAAGAGGAATGGAATGGAGCTGCTGGAGGCACTGGAAGCAATGCTGGCTCAGAACAGTTGCATCTGTCATGCAGCAGGAATGCCTGCAGTGGAACCTGCTTTCCAGATAGAGCTGTTTCAAATCAGGGTTATCAGCACAAAATGCCAGATCAAATTCATCAGAGGCAGGAGAAAAAGAAAACATTCTGATGCAGGTGAAATTGGAGCCTCTCTCTGGTGGCTTTCAGCTCTCCCTGGTGCAAGGCTGAAATCCCCCTGCTGCTGGAAGCTGGGATGCTCTTCCCAAGTCCCCTTTGAGTGCCTGGGGTTGTGTTTCCTCCAGCTGAGCATCTCCAGGTGCTCCCCAAACCCCTCTGGGCTGCCCCAGCTCGGCTCTGCCGTCAGCAGGGAGGGTTGCCTTGGAAATTGGTGCAGAGGGGCAGAACCAGGAATTCTCCATCGTGTCCCAGTGCTCAGCACGGCCACTGCTGATCCCTCAGTGGCTGTTTCATGTGTTTTGTTGGTGCACAAATGAGCTCAAGTGTTGTGGAAATCTGGTAATTTGCTTTTTAATAAAGTGCCATTCATTCAAATCAACTCCATAGCACGACAGCACTTTGGGAACTCTCAAGGCTGTGGAGTCACCACTGGGCTTATTTACTTTAATTAATTAATAATCCCACCACTGGGCTTATTTAGTATTATCATTTTACATTTTTTAAATGTAAAATGATTACATTTTACATTAAGGCAGAAACACCTTGTTTTAAACACAAACCCTTTTTATAAAAAGTGCTTCACACACCTGCCTGTTTCTTTTCTTGGCTAATTTAGAGTCACATTGCAGACATTACAAAGAAAACAAAACTACAGGAAAATCATGTCTATTTACTGGGAAAAGGTATTTTGGGGCACTTGCTTCTCCCAAAAATGTTTGCAGTAGAAGTTTGCAGAAGATAGAAGCAGGGATTGGGATAAATCAGTCTTCATTTGGGGGTTAGCAGAGCAGCAGTCACTGTGAGAGGCAGAGACCTTTGCTGCTGTCTGGGTTAGAGGTGCTGACAAGGTGGAGTCCATCCAATGGCTCACAAATAATGGAAATGATGGAAAATAGCAAAATGTTGGTGTTTCTGTTCATAAAAAAAGAGCTGGACAGCATTAAATGCTGGCTGCCCTGTTTTGACAAGGCCCCTCTGGGTGGAATAAGCTTTTTAGGGTTATGATGATATTTTTCCTAAAGCTTAACAGGAGAAGTGGGAGTGTAATTAATGAAATTTGTGATTTTTCATGCCAATTTAGGCCAGGCTGTGTGCATGAGGGGTTACCAAGAGCTGTGCAAGGCACTGGGATGGATGGATGGATGGATGGATGGATGGATGGATGGATGGATGGATGGATGGATGGATGATGGATGGATGATGCATTTATGGATGATGATGGATGGATGATGGATGGATGGATGGATGGATGGATGATGGATGGATTGATGATGCATTTATGGATGATGATGGATGGATGATGGATGAAGGATGGATGGATGGATGGATGGATCATGGATGAAGGATGGATTGATGGATGGATGGATGGATGGATCATGGATGGATGATGGATGATGGATGGATGGATAGATGGATGATGGATGGATTGATGATGCATTGATGGATAGATGATGGATGGAAGGCGAGAGGGTCACGGCGGCACCGAGCAATGTCACAAACACAGAACCCGAAGGGCTGGCAGTCCTGGCATTACTGAGGAGGGCATGGACCCCAGTCCCTGTGCCAGGGGTGCTGCTGGGGCTCCCATGGCGAGGCTCCTCTGCAGATGTCCCTGGTGCTGTGCTCACGGGCGGGGAAGGCTGGGAGCGGCTCCGGCTGCAGGCAGGGGCGAGCTGTGCTTGGCCTCTGCAAAGAGAAAGGGCCCGTTTCACTGGCAGCACGCTGCCCACAGCTTCTCCTTCCTCCTCTCCCTATAAAATCTCCTGCTTGGGCATCACTGTCTGAGGCAGGAGCTGCACTACGGTGCTGGGCCCTGCACTAGAGCCTAGTTTGTAATCTTCACTGCCTGTGCTGGCAGAAGGAGATGGAAGGGATGTCTCAGGAGATGCTGTGGGAGAGAAAAGAAACAGAATTAACGTGGATGCTGCTTGATGGAAATCAGCAAACCATCCTACAAAGCAGGAGCTTGGGGCACATCCTCCTTTCCTGCTTTCTGGCAGTTCTTGGTATTTTGCACTTGAGGAATGCCCCCAGCTGCTTTTCAATCCTTCATGTCCTCGTCAGAGAGGAGCTCAACCTGCAGCCCCTCTGTAGCTCATTTAGAGAGCACAGCATTTCTCTCATCTCCTTTGCTGGAAAGGGGCTTAAAAGCTAAATAAAAGCCACCTAAAATACATGATGCCAACATTTATATAGCTGATAAACAGCAAAATCCACTAGGGGAGGTAAATGATTCTAACATGCAGAGGGAGGGAGGCTGTGAGTGCAGGACATTGTGATTACATGGCAGTGGTTGTTAAATTACACCTCCTGTTGTAATTTCTTTTTATAACAGCCTGGTCCTAGGGGATAAATGCCTTAACCCACAGCCCAGCAGTGCCCAGGGTGCTTGAAGATGGTTTTGTATTCAGGTCCTGTTGTTTGGCAACAACCCCAGGGAACTCCTGCCATAAATAACCACCTATTCTAAATAACCATCTGTCCTCTATTGTGGCACCTCCCACTGCTGCCAAATCCATAGAAACACCCAGTCTTGATTTCTCACCCTTTTTTTCAATCTTGTGTTGTTTTAGTAACATCTCAAAACCCCCCTGGATCATGCTACCACTAAAAATCCTAAGTTTTCTTTGGAATCATGGGAAGGAGTCAGCCAGGGAGGGCTGTGAGCTCTGATTTCTGTGTAACACTTAAACTCATATAAATAAACTTAAAGAACTCAACTCAAATTTACTTCAATAAACTTAAAGAACTTAAATTTATTTTTTAAATTAATAAATAAACCTTTTAAACTAAATAAACTTTTTAAAATAAATAAACTTTGAAAATAAATAAATAATTTAAATAAATTTTTTTTTTTTTTCTGAACTGTGTCTGCTGCCCACTTCTTTGGCTGTGCTGTCACTAAGGGTGTAAAATGGGCTGTGAATAACACAAAAAGGAGGACGTACGGTCTGGAGCAGTGTGGATCACAGAGGTCATGTTGCTCTGCAGGACGTGTCCTGGCAGTGGATCCAGGTTGAGGTTGGGAGGTGCTGACTGGTACTGGAGATCAGCAGTGGTTCCTGCAATAGGGGAGAGTCAGCATTCCTTGCAGAGTTCCCGACAAGCCAGATGCTCTGGGCTGAACCTTTTTCACCCAGAGGATGTGGAAGACCTCTGTGGGTGAAGGTTAATGGCTCATCTTTGCTTCCTTCCTCTTTGCTCTCAGCCTGGCTGTGCAGGCACAGCCCCTGGGATGTTTGGGCTTTCAGCTGCTCTCCAGCTGCACTCTCCTGCCTGGGCTCTGTCCCAAGTGCTGCTCTTGCCCAGGTTTCCCATAAACTTGTAACTTTTGCACAAATCTAACAAAAGATGTGTTGTCTTCCTCAAACTGCCTCAGTCAGGTTGGAGAACTAAGTCAAGGGCCACACCTCAGAGTGGATTCTTTGCTGTGAATCTCACCAGATTTCCAGAGCTAGGCTGGAAGGAATGGCTCTGGGATTGGACTGCAGTGGGAAGGACCCCTCAAGCTACAATTCATCAAATGGTTTTGGCTGGAAGGGATCTGAAAGCTGATCCCATTTCAACCCCAGGGATGCCACCCATTATCCTAGATTGCTCCAAGCCCCATCCAGCCTGGCCTTGGACACTTCCAGGGATCCAGGGGCAGCCACAGCTTCTCTGGACACCTGTGCCAGGTCCTCCCCACCCTCACAGGGAACAGTTCCTTCCCCATATCCCACCTAAACCTTTTCCCTTCCATCCTAAACCCCTTTCCCTCCCTCCTCCCTCCCATCCACAAAGCCCCGTAGCAGCTTTAACACAACCCAGCTTCACCACCCCTCCTTGGGATGGCTTCTTACCTCCCAGCAGCATCTCCTGCAGCAAGCTGTCGATCCTGGCCACCCCAAAGAGCTTCACAAACTGCACCTGCTCGATCATCTGCCAGGTGATGCTCTGCAGGGGCGGCAGCAGCAGCAGGATGTCGCTGAAGCGGCCGCGCGAGTCGTACTGGCGGTCGTTGATGTAATCCTCCAGGTTCACCTGCACCTGGAAACGCATGTTCTTCACCTTGCCAGGCTCACTCAGCCCTTTGCAGTCTGGGGAGAGGGGAAATGGAGTTAACTGCTGGCCTGGCCAGGGAAATGTTGGCTGTGTGCAGGGAAAAAGGGTGGGATGGCAGTGATGCTGTGGTGGAGTCTCCGAGGTCAGCTGGCAGGTTGGGCTGTCCCTGCTTCACATCTCACATGGAACAGTGAGAGGAGCTGAGGCTGGGTTGTACTGCTTCACATCTCACATGGAACAATGAGAGGAGCTGAGGCTGGGCTGTCCTGCTTCACATCTCACATGGGAACAGGGAAACAATGAGGGGAGCTGAGGCTGGGCTGCCCTGCTTCACATCTCACATCTCACATGGAAACAGTGAGGGGAGTTGAGGTTGGGCTGCCCCTGCTTCACATCTCACATGGAACAGTGAGGGGACTTGGAGGGGGAACAGCCATTGGAGGAGAAACAGTAATTTGGGGAGAGTTTGAAGGAAAATGCTAAGAAAAATAGAAACTTGCTCTACATGGATGTGTCTGCCTCCTGCCATTAGCAAAAGGGAAAAATTTAGAAGTTAAAATATTTATCCTCCCAAGAAAACAGCCTGGAATTTTCCCCTGAGAACTTTGAGTCACAACTGCCACCACTAAATGCAGGTGGGTTTAGTGTCTGTATGTTGTGACTGCATCAGGTTCCTGCCTTGCTCTCCAGCCTCTGACCTGTGGTCAATCCTTTTTTTCAAGGACCACTTGGCTTAAACAAATAAATTTGTCCCTGGGTCGGGTGAAGTGCTGGCATTTACAGCCTCCCACTCCAGCCTCTGCTGTTATCTAAACCTGAAATTTCTGGATCACTCCACCATTTCCTTCACTGTCTGCAAAGAATCCACAGGCACCACATTTTCAGGATTGTAGTGCCAAGAGATTAGATACAGTGGTGAACAATGATTGTGTGTCAGCACCAAGCTCTGAGGACATTCCTGCTCCTCAGCATGGATGAACTTCACTTCACACTTGCTCCTTCCAGCTGAAACCTCAGCCCCTCATTGTCACATTGATCCAAGGCTGCACTGAGACACTGATCAGCAATGGAGGTAATTTGTCTAAATCAATCTGATGAAAAAAATAATTGGATGTGACCCTTCCTTTGGTGAGGCAAAGTTCACAATGTTCCTCAAACTCCTGGATCTTGATTTTGAATCAGTGAATACAGCAAAAACCCAATAATGAATGGATGATACTCTGATTTCTCCATGCTAAAACACAAAAGGGCATTGTCTGGATTTGGGATTGTTCTCCCATCTCTTCCCTGAGCTCCACTGGAACCTGGGCTGAGGCAGAACCTCTGTGTTTCTGGAATAAACACTGCAAAGCTTCAAAACAATCTGGTTTTTCTGTGTTTCCCTGCTCTCCACCCTGTGGATCAGCCCTGCCCTGGGCTGCTGCTGGCTTCCAGCAAGATCCATTAGCAGATCCCTGCTGTTTGTGGGCACCCTGAGCAGCCCAGCTCTCTGTGGTTTTTGATGGTGCTCTCTGCATGCTCCACATTGCTCTCGTCTGGCTCCCTTTGCTCATACATAATTAACAGGGGCATGTATGTCCTTAATGATCATCTCCTGCATTTCAGGGTGATGGGCTTTCCCAAAACCGAGCTCCTGGAGCAGCCCAACTCCTGCAGAGCCTTGCACATCAGCCTGGCTGGAGTTCAGAGTAAAACACTCAGGGGCAGGCGAGTTCTGAGTTCAAACTGCACTGCTGAGCCCTGCTCATCACAGCACGGGCAGGCTGAGATGCAGAGCTGCTTTCAGGGGTTTTTTGGAGAGCCCCCAGCTCTGCTGGGCAGGCAGAGGAATCTCACCTGGGTCAAAGAAGATGATGGCTTTCAGGCAGGCGTACTCGTTGTCGTCGATCTGGATCTCCCGCAGGGGCTTCACCAACTCGTCCAGGATCCTGGTGGCCACACGAGCGATCTCCAGCTCTGGGCAGTGCATTGGGATGATGAAATCATTCCCTGGGAACACAGAGATTCCCATCAGGGCTCTAGCTCTGGTCTCACCAGTTACCCCAGGGAGGATTTCCTGGTAATCCCAGTGCCTTTTGCAGCAATTTCCAGTTGGCAGGTTTATAATCTGACCCATGAGTGAGAAGCAAGGCCTGGATCTCATTCCCTGGTCCTGATTTATCTCAGCTCCACGTCAGTGCACCCACTCTGTGCACACAGCCTGCTCTGCCTTGCCCTGTGTTACATTGAGCATCTGTTTGTAAGCAGTGCTGCATCTTTATTTTTGGTTTTCTTTTCTTACACAAAGTTATCCCTCTCTCTTTTCTTTAATGTGAGCCTTTCAGGGTCAGTATTCTCATTTTTCCAAGAATAATCCCACCTGTGGTGGCAAAGAGCTACATGAAAAGGAAACACCCATTTGCACTTTAATTTTTAACAGGCATTTCTGGTAAGTTTTTAAGTATCTATACCCAAATACCTCATTGCTTGGGCCTCAGCAATTTCAGGTACAAAACCAAGACAACCCAGTTTGAGATGCCATTTAAATATTGGGGTTTTCTCATCCAATTTCAAAGCAGTGAAGGAACAGCTACAAAAATCCCAGTGAATTTACTTTCTCCTTTTTACTCTGCTCTCAGCACTGTGTCTCCACCCAGATGTGCAGAGGGGGTTTCAGGGATGCAGAATGCTTGGGAATGACTTGGGAGGGGTGAATTATAAAAGCAGGAGTGTGTTTCACCACTTTACCTAATAGCAGGAAATCAGTGTAGGGTATGGACCTCTTGGCCACCCCGAGGAGCAGATGTTCCCCTGCGTGGGCTCTGAGCAAGGCAACCTGGAGGAGGCACAGCACAAAGAAATCAGATTACAGTCATTTCATGACTATAAGCTGCACATTACAATAACAAAGTGTGATAAAAGGTATCTGTTCTATCACCATCTGTTGAGGGTGGGCAGTGATTCTTATCTCCGTGTGAGATATTCTGCTAATGAGCCATCCATTGAAACCAGGTATTGTTCTTTATCTTTTCACAACCCATCCTTCCTCCAGCCAGTCATTTTCTGCTCATGGCCATTGAGTCCCACTGTGGCACTGATAAAATTACTGCATCCCATTGGGAGTTGCTCCAGCCAGGGGGAAGAGCCCAACATTTCTTACCAAGATAAAAACAGAGGGTTTGGGACACTAAGGGAGCCCCTTTCTCCACTGGACTCCAGAGGAAAACCGGATTTCTCCACATCCCCACTGGAGCTTGGGAGGAAACTGCACCTTGTACAGGAGCACTGCTCCAACTGAGCCACATCTGTCACTGCAGGAGGATGCAGCCACCATGGAATGGGACTGCTGCCAACACCTGCCTGACGGGTGTCAGGTTGTACTCTGACTGTGTCAGGGTTTGGGGTTTGTTCTTTGTAGTGCTGTATTTCTATTTTAATTTCCCTAGTAAAGAACTGTTATTCCTAATTCCCATATCTTTGCCTGAAAGCCCCTTGATTTCAAAATTATAATAATTTGGAGGGAGGGGGTTTACATTCTCCATTTCAAAGAGAAGCTCCTGCCTTTCTCAGCAGACACCTGTCCTCCAAACTAAAACAGCAACTTTTCATTCTTTGTCCATATATAAGCCACACCTGATTATAAGCTGCACTTTGGGTTCAGACCAAAATTTTAGTCAAAATGGTGCAGCTTATAATTGTGAAATTATATTGGAAAGACAGAGAATGGAGTGCTGAGCTGTTGCTGTTTAATTAATCCCCATTTGGTGTTTGTTTAGATCTGGCAGATCTGCAGATAAAGTTCTGTTCAGGGTTAGAAAATATCAGAGTGTGTTCACTTTAAGAAGCGCTACATCCGTGGCAAACTAAATGAGAAGCTGCTTTTAACTAAAAGAGCAAAGAGTAATCTGAGTTCTCAGGAAATGAACAGATTCTATATTTAATTATTAGCCACCAGCAAAGGCAAAATCAGAATTGCCTTGTAATTCAGAACTGCAGCTGTCTGACACCAATCAGAATTTTTTGACTGGATTTTTTCCAGGTTGCAGCGACCAACTCTGTATTTTGAGGCTACTGAAGTTATATTTTAATTGGCCCCTCTTTCTCTGCTGTTGTTTCTAGCTCTGCACAGGGTGATGTTAATGCCTGGGAATTCCTTTCAAAGGGAGGGGATTCACCAGGAATTTTGATTTTACCTGGTCGTCGAGGGGGAGCTCACAAAAGGCTGGGATGTATTTTGCCCATTCCACCAGCACCAGGAGCTGCTGCTTCATGGACTCACACACATCACTGATGGTGGCAATCTTCTTCATGGAAATGTCTGTGCTGTGCACGGGGCTCAGGGATAAATACTGAAAGAGAAACCACCCAGCTGTGTCTGGACCAGATCCAGGCTGTTTTATCACCCTCCACCCTCCAAATGTTCCCATTGTGGTTGGACACAGCTGTGTCCAGCTCACAGCCCATGGAGCAGCTTCCACGAGGTGGTGCTCAGTCCCAACTCACACCCAGCCCTCCTGCAGGCTGGCTCAGGACAAAATCAGCATTCCCATTCCCAGCAGCTCTGTCTCAGCCTCCCACCAATCCCTCATCCAGCCAGATGTGTGGGATGCATCCAGCTTTTCTCCCCCAGGTTGTTGTCAGCGACACAAAACTCCCTTTTTGATCTCTAAAGGGCTGCGTGGCAGGGAGAGGGTTAAAAACTATAATTTTTGGAAAGGAAGTGGAACTCATTGCTGCATGTAATGTGCAACATCTGGACCGTGTGTTTCAGTGCAGAAAGGGTATTTGCATAAGAATTTAAAGGACATTCAGGGTGAAATTAATGGTGGAGCATGAAATAAAAAAACAATCAGCGTCAGCTGAAGCCCAGCAGATTTGTTCACATTATTTTCCTGCCCTGAAATTGTTATGCTGATAAAGTTATGAGGAAAGACACAATTAACCATGACTGGGATATTATGTTCAAAGCAGGACAGAGAGTGCAGCAAGGAAGGAAAAAATTCTGTGTGAGTGCAGTGAGATTTTAGGAGTGCAGTAAGAAATTAGAATAAATTGAGAGAATAAGGGACCTGGGCTCTGCAACATCCCTCAGCCCTTGGGATGTCAGCTTTCTATCTCCCACCAAAGGCTGCAGGATGCATTGCCTTGGGAATGGATTTTTCCTGCCTACTTTTGGATATTTTGCCTTTTCTTCCTGATGGATTTGTGCAGGAGCCACCCAAGGGCAGAAAAACATCCAGCCCTGGATGGTTTGGCAGGCTGGAATTGCTGAAGGCTACGGACCCGTTTGGAGGGGCTGTCCCCACGTGTCCTACCTGCTGTGCCATGGCCTCAGCCTGGGTGAGGATGTTGATGGAGAGAGAGCCATTGTCCTCATAGCTGCTCCTGCGGATGCTGATCCTGTCACGCTCGTTCTGCACGGCTGGAACGAGAGAGAGGGGCTGGAGTCAGTGAGGAACCACCAGGGATTGTCAGTGAGAGCATTCCAGGGCTTGTGTCACTGAGAACATCCCAGTGATTGTGTCAGTGAGAGCATCCCAGTGCTTGTGTCACTGAGAACATCCCAGGAGTTGTGTGAGTGACAAAATCCCAGTGCTTGTGTCAGTGAGAACATCCCAGTGCTTGTGTCAGTGAGAGCATCCCAGTGATTGTGTCAGTGAGAAACCACCAGTGCTTGTGTCTGTGTCAGTGAGAAAATCCTGGTGATTGTGTCAGTGAAGAAATCCCAGTGATTGTGTGAGAATATCCCAGTGCTTGTGTCAGTGAGAACATCCCAGTGATTGTGTCAGTGAGAGCATCCCAGTGCTTGTGTCACTGAGAACATCCCAATGATTGTGTCAGTGAGAAAATCCCAGTGCTTGTGTCAGTGAGAGCATCCCAGTGCTTGTGTCAGTGAGAGCATCCCAGTGCTTGTGTCAGTGAGAAATTCCCCCCCAAGCAGTGGCTGCTGCTCCTTGTGGTCCCTAACAAGGAGTAGATGAGGCTGTGCTCCTGCAAGACCCTCCACTGTTGTTGGATGTTGGAACAAACAGGCTCTAGGGAGGGGAAAAAGCCACTTCAGAGGGAGAGAACCAAGCACAAGAGGCCAACGAGGCCATTTGGGGGTCAGAGCAGCACCCATGGGATGTTTGCTGGTCCCACTGGAACTGATGCAGCTCAGGGGGAATTCAGAGGTTTGGTGTCACCTCTTTCCACTTGGCAGTGCACCCACCCTGGTGCAGCCCTTGGGACCTTTCTGCCATGGCTGCACTGAGGGCTCCTGTGCTGAGCTCCTGGCACAGCAGGATGCTCCTGGGGCTGCACCTCATCCCATGGCAGTGCTGGAAAAGCATCCCTGACCCCCTTGGAGTGACCCTGCCCCTGCAGGGTGATCCCAGGGGACATCACCACTCGTGGGACACGGGAGTCACTCCATGAAGGCAGCTCAAAGAAAAGGAAGCTCAAATCCACTCATTTGGAGCCATTCCCTCAGTGCTGCCCGTCACACAGGTGAGCCCAAAACCCCAACAGCAGTGACAGATAATGACAACACCAAGCCAGAATTTGTCACCAGACCCTTTGCTGCACATGCCATGGTGAACTGTTAAAAACCCACTGATTTTTGAGGCCCATTTCCATCATCCTTTTCCCAGCTCATGCTCCATCAGCCCTGCACAGGGAACAGAAGGCATGGATTGCACTTCAGCAGCTTATTTTTGCAACACAATCTCTAAGAGCTGACTCACCTCCACTACAGCCATCGAGTGAAACAGCAGCAGAAAAAAAAAAAAAAGAATTTAGACCTAACCCAGCCTGGTTTCAGTGCTGATTTCTCCCCCAAGCCCTGCTGCCTCTGTCCAGCAGCTCAGGGCTGGGGGAAGGAGCCTGAACACACTCAGTGTTTTCCTGGCAGCTCACAGATCTTGGCTACAAACAGCTGGGAAAGGCACTTGCCATGTCCTCAAAGCAGAGGGAGCAGGAAGATTTATCATGTGGTGACAGTGCAGCTCATCCCTCCTCCTTCACCCAGCAGTGCCAGGCTCCTTTGGCTTTATTTGGGGGGAATGACTCAAACAGACTCACTCTGGGCTTTAACCCTTTGGGTGTATAGCACTGTGGGTTTGTCTCAAAAGTGGCCACTGCAAAAGATTTCACCAGAATCAACAGAGTTATTTTGCCATCATTCCTTTGAATGGTGCTGGGTCTTGTTTTAGAGCACCAGGACTCATTCCTGGGAATCCATGCAAAGGAGATAATCCATACAAAGTAAAAACGTGGCCACTGCTTTGCACAATTTGAAGGAATTTTTTTTTTTTTTCTGCCACCCCATGTCCAACCCCTGCTCTGTTTTCCTAACCAGCCTCTGATGAGGGGCCAACAAAGTGAAAGGGCAGAAAACAAGCAGCAGTGACAAAAATCAATGCCTCCCCTTATCGACAGGAGTGCAGTGTTTATTTTCCAAGATCTGGGGCTCAGCCTTGCTATAAATCAGGATCTGCCTTTGTACCTCAGAGCCAGCTTTGCCATTTCTGAAAGGTGCCACACACAAACACATTGCTGGAGCATTTTCAGGCTATGGACACTACAATTTAGCATCAATTTAGAGAAAAAACCCCACAGCTACTGGGGAGCTCTGCTAATCCTCCTCAGAGAGCAGCAGAAGTTGCCCTGGGCTTGAGGGGAGGGTCAGCCTGAAGGTGAAGGGGGTTATAGAACCAGAATCTTGATGGATTTGATTGCTCCACCAAAAAAGTGAGTGGCAGCATCCAGCACCCAGGAGGAACTGACCCAGTCTGTCATCACTGGCTATTCTGTAAAATCTCCATCCAAGCACCTGGATTTCTGTCAGATGCTCCCCCACATGCTCTCAGGAACAAGCTTTGCCTTTCCAATCGAGTTACACATCTGATTTTATGTAAATCCCACAGTCCCAGGCAGGCCTGCTCCCCATGACAGACTCCTTTAAGAAGCCTCAGCCTGTTTTTCCCCCTGAGTGTTTTTATGGCACATATTTCAGTGCTTCCCTCATGCTCTGATAAGCTCAATTTCCAGTGTGAGTGGATGGCACTGAGCGATTTTCTCAAGGTGATTTGGGTGTTATCGCTGAGAGCACCCAAGATGTGATGGAATTAGATACAAAGGGGAGTTAATGTTTCACCTGCCACAAAAATTAATCTCTTACTGTGCAGTGATTATATTGCTGTATTTATTGTGTTTGTGAAAGGGAAGGGACGGGTCACTCCTGGTGAGGCAGTGGGAGTGCTGCAGGGGTGCTGGGCTCAGGTGTGATCTTGGCTTTGCTGTCAATAAAACTCAACCAACCTGCAGGAAGGACTGAAAACCCAGTGCTGCATCCCTCTGTCTCCCAGGGGCTGCCATTTCCACAAGTGCCTGGTTAAATCTTCGCTGGTTGCTTTTTCCCCCCTCTAATCCTGTTCTGTGCACATTCCCAAAACCAGAAAACATCACCAAGAGCCACCCAGCCCTGCAAGGAGGGACTCAGTGAGTCCCCAGGATGGTGGGAAAAAGGGGAGAGAGGGCAGAATGATGCTTGTGTCTCCCTCTGGGGAATTGTCCTGGCTGTGGGAAGCAGATGGGAAAACAAACATATTCTGTGTGTGACGCAGGGGAGCCCTGACAGGGCTTTGGTCACTCAGAGCAAGGTTGGACACTGCCTCGAGCTCCTGGCTGTGTTTGTGGGATTGCAACCAGCCCCTGCTCCCCAAACTATCTGTCCTTGTCTTTGCCACTCAGGGATGAGAACCTCCAGGGACTCCAGTAAATGGGGCACAGGAGAGCAGCAAAGCAGCAACTTTCCACAGCAGTGTGGAGGTTCAGGCTTTGCCTGCACAGCAATTACTGTTTCCATCATTACTGCTCTAAATCCAGCCTCAGTTAATGCTGCTGGGGTTGGGAATGTGCTGATAAATGGAGAGAGCAGGAGGAGGGAGGGCCCTGGTGCTGCACTCACCAGTGCTCACAGCTTTTCTGTCCTCACCCACAGATTTACTCCTCCTGCTGCCTGATTAATTTATATCCACAAATAATCTTTTTTTCCCCCTGAGCTACCTCGGATTTTGTAGGTGTGGTGTGTTTTATTTGCAAATAAATCCCAATGGTACACGTACATTTAATCCTTTCATGGGCCTGTGGGTTGATTTATGGCTACTGAAGGTAGAGAAGATCCTTTATCTTTTCCATCCTTCTTTGCAATAAACTGCAGTCCCAGCCTTCTGAAAGCTGGCAAGAGAAATGTGCAAACAAAAGGTATGAAACAAGACAGAGGCCCTGTGAAGCACTAATAAAAAATCCTCTAAACCTGTCCAATCTCACAATAATAAATAAAGAAGAGCCTCAAACCCTCCCTCCTCCTTACTGTTGCAGCAGTAGTGGTACAACAATTCTTTTTAGTTCTGAATTAAAGTAAAGAAGTCCATGCACACTCATAGATTATTTTGAAGGGGATGAGAGGTTAATTATTAACCCCCTTTTTTTTTTTTCCACCAGAAAACTGAATCCTGACAGTGCAGTGCAGTTTCAAAGGGTTCCAGGTTTTCAGGCACTCAGTTCCATGTGAGGAGCTGACCTGGCTCACTTGAGAAATCACACCCTGCTGATTTATTCGAGGTTAAACATGATCTCAGGGTGATGCTAAAATTAGAATCCTGCTGTTTTCTTTGGGTGTTTAAGTACCTGGTGTTCTGCTCAGGCACTGATGCTGCAGTGACCAAAAACCTGTCTGGTAGCATTGTGCAAGACAATAGAAATCGAACTTCTGAGCCAACAGAGAAAGTCTGGAACAGCCAGAAAATCCCCAAAACATCCAGACCACCCTCTGGCACAGTCCCAGCCCTAACTCCAACACAAGAATGAAGGAGTGAATCTCCTGTAAAAATCTTGGATCCTGATCACAGAGGTCTTTAGGACAAAAAGGGATTTTTTGTTCAGGCAAAGCTTTCCCTCTCCCCTCATCCTAACTTCAATGGTTGTTACTAAAGTGAATTATTGATACCAAAAATTCAATTGGGACAGCAGTGATTCTGAGTGAGCTGTTTTCTAGGAAATCTAGGAACTGGATTTTCCACAAGACTCAAGTTTTGTCCCTTCCCTGCTCTCATTAGTGCTGATAGAACCTGGATCCCATCTCAGGTCACCAGCCTGAAGGTGTGGGGTTCTTGTGTAGGGCAGTCTTGGTCCTACCTGAAAGCAGGATTGAATTTTGGCTGTACAAACAATGCAATCTAAAGATCCTACAGGCAATTTTCTCCACCATTCCCTGGGGAGCCTGTTCAGTGCCCCAGCACCCTCTGGGGGAAGAAACTTTTCCTAATATTCAACCTAAACCTCCCTAACACAATTTAAATCCCACGGTCCCAGGCAGAATTGGTCACCACATAACTACATAACTCAGTTATACTCAGTTATTTGTAATATATGGGGTTTTTTTTAGGGAGAAATTTCCCTTCTACCAGGTTACACAGTTCCTTGTTATTCCTTATCCACTGGAAAAGTTTTCAAAAGGAAAAAAAAAAGAATAAAAAAAAAAGAGAGAGGGAAAGAGAAAAAGAAATATCTGAATGTGTCACATCACATCTTACAACACAGGAAGATTGGAAAAAATAAATTTAAAAAAATAAATAAAAAAAATAATAAAAAACCCCAAACCTCTGGATCCAGAATTCGTGTTTATCAGTCAGTTCTGCCAGGGAACAGCAAGTTCTCCAGGCTGTGCACACTGAGCAGTGGGTCAGTGGGGCACAGGAGGGTGGCACAGCCCTGCTGACCCCACCCCAGGTGTGCTGTCACAGCCAGCCTGGGAAAAAGGATCGTTCCCAGCTTCTTGCCCCGTGCAGTGGATAAACAACGCTATTGCCACACCCTGGAGCTCTGCTCGCCGTTAGAAGGGCTGGCCCCAAAGGAATGTGCCAGGGACAGAGCACAGGGTGGATGTCACCGCTGCCACCTCCCACCAACAACTGCTGCACGCTCCCGAAGGTTTTGTACAAACATTTCAATATTTGGACACTCCAACAGTGCTCCATCCAAGGCTTCTCCTTCTCCCCAAGGCTTCGCAATGCTGTTTAATATTAATCTAGAACCACCCAAAAGCAAACAGCCGTGTTCTTTCAGTGCACACAATTGTGCAAGAACTTTTCTCTCCCAGTCCTGCTCGTGAGCTCTGTCCAGCTAAGCTCATTTCTGCACAGCAGTTGCTCAAGGTGCTTTAAAATCTTCCCTGCCAAGCACAGGAGCGTTTTCAGAGTGCACAACCTGACTGCACTCATAAAAAAAGTTTCAAGGAATGTGACGATGTGGAACTTGAAATGAGTCATCTCCCATCAAGCTGCACTCAGTGATGGAGGCATGAGCCAAGGTTTTATAACTTTTACCATAAAATCCAATAAAAATCATGCTCCAGCTCAAAGAATAGATCTGATAACCAGATTTCAGCCTGCCCAAGCAGTGCAGTTTGCTACATTGGCTTTATCCCATCTAGAACTGACCAGATCAGCTTCAATTTAGGTTTATTAATCTGAACTCTATTTATTTTTCCATCTGTTGTATTTACTCCATTTCTTCTAAATTAAACCAGGCAGCATTTTTGCTTCATCCATGACTGATGCCAAATTGCAAGACACCCTTCTTCTCCAGGAAAACATATGGTCAGAACATTGGAAAGACCATTTCATCACCAGTAAAATTACCAGAAATGGATGGCAAATTTCCCCTTGGGTTCAGTGGGGCCACAATTCCACCCCTTGGGTGAACTTGGTGACGTGGAAAGAAACTGTCAAGCTGCTTTCCAGCTCCCTCATCTCCTAGCTGCCAGTGGGTTGGGAAACATCACAAATGAAAGGTGAAGAGTGTGAAAGCATCACCCAACAACCTGCTCTTGGGTGGGATGGGCCCCCAGCTCATCAGGCACTCAGAGGGCAAGGACAATCATTAAAACAGTCCAGAAGTGCTGTGATAGATCCCAGATTTCCCCAGGGAAGCTGCATGTAGGCACAGGTTAACAGAAATGTGTTTTTTCCTGCAGAGCATTAGGCACTATGACATATTTCCTTTAGAAAAGGCACAGCCTGGTGATCACCAAACCTACAACTCCATCTCCACAATCCAGCCAACAAGAAATGCAACACCAGGGGTTGGCCAATCTGTGACTGGCCCTGCAGAGCTGGTGCTGGCTCCACATTCACCCTGTCCCAGCAGCACAACCAAAGGGTTTTGCTCTGAGTCACGTCCCCTGCCAGGGTACCTGAGTCAGCTGTGGGGGACACATGAGTCACCCTGCTCAGGAGCTGTGCCCTGTGGCACGGGGGAGAGGCTCCAGCTCCTGAAGGTCTGTGCTCAGGCTGGACCTTGCCCTTGCAGCAGCTACGTGAGCATCAGCCGAGCCAGCCACGCCGCCTGAAGCAGCGAGCTGATGGCATTTATGAGATTGGAGGTGGCAGATCCTCGCTGAGATTGGCACAGGTGGGATTAGGAGTCACACCAGCGGGTATGGAGAGAGGAAATTGCCATTGTAAAGCACTTAGAGACCAAATAAGGCCTGAGGAGGCTCATCCCTTTCCCTGCACTAACAGGATGGGTGAATAATGTCACCAGGCTCTCATTGAAATGGAGATAAAATGGTAAATGGGGCTTTCAGCTGCAATAAAAAATATCTGTGCCACACAATCAACATCTCTCCAGCCAGTGCTGCTGCTGCTCCCCACCCTGCTCTGCAGTGGAACAGGGCCTGAGACAGCAGCAGGAAGGTTTGAAATGTCTCCTTGCACCCACCTTCTTTCTTCATGCCAGCTCTGAAGCATTTCTTCAGCCTGCAGTACCTGCACTGGTTCCTCTTGTCTTTGTCTATCACACACTGTCGGTTGAACCTGGGAGGAGGTGGGAAACGCAACATGGAGCAACCAGGTTGGCATCTGCACCCCCTCACCCTGAGCAGCCCCAAATACAGCCCCAAATACAGCCCCAAATACAGCCCAGACCTCCCTGGGCTCCACACTGCACGGCCCCAGAGAGGAGCCAAAGGTTTGCTAGAAATGGATTGAATCAACCTTGGCTTGGCTCGCTCCTCCCCTTCCCCACCGCTGCTCCTTCCAGCTCCAGACCACCCACCCTGCAGGGACTGGGATGGGTTTGGCTGTGAAAACATGACTGGGACTCAAGCTGGGCTCTGCTAGGAGCTCCATCTCCCACTTGCAGACAGTTTCTGGGTGTTTGGCGTTGGGGTTTGTCTGATTTCACTCGTTAGCTATTCCACGATTTGCGTAGAATGAAACGCGCTGTGGGCCACGAGCCCTTTGGGTCTGCAGCCTTGTTCTGAGCCCTGTGGCCTCCTAATTCCTCCTCCTTTCAGTGGGGATTTAGGAACCCTTGTGCTGTTCCAGGGGTGGCCCACACAGGCTTGGCAGCTGTCCCCATGGTGGGTGAGACAATGGAAGGGGGATCTCGAGAGGAGATGATGTGGCTTGCTCCAGCACCAGCAGGTTGTAAAAGCTGAGGAACTTTCCCAGACTGGTTAAAAGCCAAAGGTACAAAGGCCCAAAACACTTCCAGAGGAATTCACGTCTGCCATGAGCAGAGCACTGAGCTGGGCTGAGCTCACCAAATAAGGGCTTGCACACAAGCTTGGCTTCAACGCTGGATCTTCCCTGAGCTGCCAAATATCACAGAGATTCATGGATTCCTGGGGAGAGGCAACAGCTCCTCTCCCAGGAGACCAACAGCTGAAAATTCAAAGAAACCAGTAGCAGAGCTCATCTCCTCCTGCAGGAATCCCACAGTTCATGGGATGGGCTCTGTGTTGGTGGACACTGCTCTCAGCTCAGGGGACTTTCATGGCTGGTGTGTCCTGGAGTGATAAAGGCACCAGGAACATTTTGAACAAGTAGGGTGACTCTCACTGGAAAAATCTGGAATGTCCTTAGAGGAAGAAAAGCTTTGGAACAGAAAGAAAACTTCCAGGTTTTAACTGGAGATGAAGGGCTTAAGTGTATTCAGGTTTGGGATTTCTTTCCAGTTTCTCCTGTGCTAAAATAAATATCATTTTTCTAAGGTAAATCAAGATAGCAAATTTATAATTTATAGCGTCCTTCTGGCAAAAAACCTCTCTCAAATGTATACCTGTGTGCCAAAGTGGATGTGAATCATTTCTGGTCAACACTTATTTCTCAGAATATTCATAAAATCATCACTGATAAGTCAGTGTGCATAATTTATTTTGTTTCAAAACAAGAATGGAGAAGCTGTGAGAGGGCTTTGGAGGTGACAGATTCTTGGATGCCTTGGATGTTTTTTACCAGGAAAAGCAAGAAAGATGAAATCTCTGGAGCTTTGGTCCTTTGCCCCCTTGGCTTCCCCTTGCTGGGCTGTGACGAGGTCATGGTGTCACTCCACACTCAGGCTCTGTATTTATGTATTTTACACACCAGTCAAACCTCAGGTTTTAGGTTGGACTGGAGGATCTCAAAGGTATTTTCCAACTTGGTTCATTCTGTGATTTTCAGGTCTATGAGTTTCCCTCCATTTACACCATGGGGAAAGCAGTGCTGGTGAATTCACTCAGTGCCTCAGAAGGTCCAAACGAGATAGGACTGAGTTCAGAGATAAGACTGAGTTTAATGATAGGACTGAGTTGAGAGATAGGACTGAGTTGAGAGATAGGACTGAGTTTAGAGATAGGACTGAGTTTAATGATAGGACTGAGTTGAGAGATAGGACTGAGTTTAATCATAGGACTGAGTTGAGAGATAGGACTGAGTTTAATGATAGGACTGAGTTTAGAGATAGGACTAAGTTTAAAGACAGGACTGAGTTTAAAGCTAGGACTGAGTTTAATGCTAGGACTGAGTTGAGACATAGGACTGAGTTTAGAGATAGGACTGAGTTCAGAGATACGACTGAGTTTAAAGATAGGACTGAGTTTAGAGATAGGACTGAGTTTAAAGCCAGGACTGAGTTTAGAGACAGGACTGAGTTTACTTCTTGTGGTGGTCCTTCTGGTGGCCTTCACATGCCACCTTGCCATTTGAGACCCAACACCCTGAGCCCCACCCCAAATCATTCCCCTCCTCCCTCACCCCGTTCCTGCGCGGAACCGCGGTACCTGCAGGAGTAGACGTGGTTCTTGCGGACGCTCCTCCTGAAGAAGCCTTTGCAGCCGTCACAGCTGGAGGCCCCGTAGTGCTTGCCCGTGGCCCTGTCCCCACAGATGGAGCACAGGGAGTTGACCCCGTTGGGGAGCAGGTTGGTGTTGGCCGACTCGGCCGCGATGGGTTCTGCGGGCAGAGAACGGGACAATTAAACCTGAGCTCATGGTCGTGCTCTTCCCCAGCTCAGCTCCTCTGATAATGGTCTTGGTGTTTTTCTTCACTTCAGCGATCAGGTTTCAAGCTGCATAACCCAAACTGCTCCCTGAGAATTCATCAGTTAGCACTGCTTTCCTGGGGAGATATAAAGAAACTTCACTTCCACGTGAGTTTTATGTTTTTGAGCCACCTCCTCAATGACATATCTGGAAAATAAAGTTCAAAGTTGCTGTCCACAGAAGAAAACAGAAAAAAAAGCTCATTAACTTGAAGAAATAGAATGCAGAGAAGAAACAGCAGAGGCAGAAAAGATGAACTACTTCATGACAGAGGTGCTGAAGATAAAAGACTTTTCTTGAGAGGAAGGAAAAACAGCAGCTCCCACAGGGCTCACTTTGGTTCTAAGTCCACTCCCTCCTCTGTAATTCTCTCTGAGGAGCCTCACTGCTTTCCACTGGAAAGGAACAGAGGTGTGCATGAACATTAGGGACCTAAATTAGGTGATGTGAATGCCCTGTGTCACGTCCCCCATTTGTACCCGCTCACCTGGGGCAGGAACAGCTCTGTCCCTGCCTGCCCTGTGTGCACACACTGCTGAAAACTCCCCTGGAACCTTTTCCTCTGCCCCAAGCACTGCCCTCCTCATCCTCCTGATCTAGCACAGCTTGGGGAAGGAAAAATCCAGGAGACCCTTGCAGAGAGGGCAGCTGACAGTGTTTGCATCTCCCCTCCTGTTTGCAAAGCCTGACCTGGGCACTGGCTGCAGGAGGGTTTATAAATTTATCACACCTCTGGGAGCATGTTCTGTGCTCCAGGGGAGCTCCAGTGACCTCAGGAAAGTCCCTGGGACAAGACACACCCTGGGATGGGGTATCCTCACAGCAAAGCTCAGCTCAGCAGTTCCTTAGAGAAAACTTCTCAAAGGGGAGGTGAAACGTGCTGCAACAGGGAGGAATTGCCATCTGATCTGCCCAGAGAGAGTTTTCTAATCCATAACACACAAAAATAGCTCTGGGTAATCCACACACAGAATGTACATAGAGAGAGGGACCAGGTTATTTTGGTGTGTGAATACATATTAAAAAAAATTTATAGTTAAAATATTTGCTGTGCAATAAAAATTGCAACCAACCCTCCCCCACCAAAAAAAAAAAATTAAAAAAAAATTAAAAAACAAAGCCAACAAAACTTTAGTTTTTAAAAAACTGGATAGTTTCTTAGCTAAGGTTGAGACTAAAACCTTTTTAGCCAAGACTTCACTAATGCAAAGTTCAGACTTCCTATCACCTCCTAATATAACTTTTGGTCCATATTTACCTTCTGGGGTATGGATGAGTAAATAAGTGGGTTGTAGCAAGATGGGAGCAACATAACAAGAAAGAATTGCATCATCAAAATCATTCTTAGGTCATAATGACAGGAACTGAGATTTGCCTCTTCCCTAATTCTCTGTAAGGTTCTCCCAGCTCAGACATTTGTCAGAAAGTGATACTTGGGCCCTTTGGGAGCACGGTCTGTGTCAGAGGGGTTTCATGCAAATTTAGGCTGATTTTTAGGGGTTTTTTTGCAATGATTCTTGATTTTATATTATTTAATAACTCAGTATTAAATGAACTGTACAGAACATTCCTTTGAGGATAACTGCAGAACATTTGGGCATCCCTTGTCCCACCCTTTTTTGAGGGAGCATTTGACCATAAGCAAATGTACCATGTTGGATTCCATTTTAAAAATTTGCACAGCCAAAATGAAGATAATGCAGCTGATTTCCTCTTCACTCCACTCATGCTTTCCCTAGAACTTCAGAGGGATCAAGCCAAGGTCAAACAGTTTAGGTCTCCAATGAACCCTTCATCCTCCAGCTAGGTCCAGACTGCAAAATATTTCTGGAAAGCATTTACTCATCAGAAAATACTTTTTTTTATTTTATGTGGGTAGGATGTGAGAATCTGCTTGCTGGTATAAGGAAGAAATTAATAATCTGGCCTTAAACCAGGTATGACTGGGGGAGGAACCATCAGCACTGTGTGTGTGAGGGCCTGTGGACATTAGCAAAGCAAATTTTGCCCTCTCTGGTCTCCATGGAAGCACAAACAAACCACCAGTGGCTCTGTGCTAGGGCAGCTCCACAGCTAAAAGTTCAAAACCCTGCGAGGCAGCCACGTGTCCTTTTCAGCTGAATTGGCAGAATGCGGGCAGAAATGCTAATAAATAATTAAATAAATGAAAGGAAAGCCCTAAGCCAGAATGCACCTTAATTATGATCACCATTTTTAATTAGAAAATCCTGTTGCCAGCTAATGATGGGCTCCAAAGGAGAATTAGCTCAGAGAAGAGCAAAGCACAGCTGATACCCCAGGCACCAGAGACTCTTTGAACACAGCTTTCCAACCTCCCCAATATTGGGGTTTTTCCTGGACTGATCTCTGTGAGGAAAGGCAGAGGAAGATCAGGATCCCTGTGAAATCTGCCTTGTGTGCTCCATCCCTGCCTGACATAACCTGAGCAGTTCCTGCACTGTCCCTTTGAAATCTCCACTGCAGGCATGCACTTGATTTTGTTCTCTGGGAAAAGACCACAACTCATCCTGACTTTGTCAAGGCTGAGCTGAGGCTCTGCTTGTGGCCAGACCCCTCACTGAGGCTGTCCCCAAGCTTCACTGGTGGAAATATCTGAGGTTTTGACCAATTTTTTGTGTTATACATAATCACTGTGCAGACTGGGAGCTCCCTAAGGCAAAAAGAGCAGCCCAGTGGCTTCCCCAGATTTGGGATCAGCCAAGTTCATAACTGCAATGCACACAAATTTATTGGGACCTGTGTTTGTAAATCATTGCCTAACCAGGGCTGAGATGATAATGCCAATTTTACAGTGATAAGAAATGACACTGAGGATGTTCTTGTGGTGCCTGACCCCTTGCACTGCTTTTCCTTTCAGTTCCTTCACTGGTTGCAGCTCTTCTAGATGCAAATTGTAAAAGAGAATTGTCTTGCAATACTCTCCAGGGTGGCTTTTATCTACCAGGAAACCCAAGTTTTGGCCCACATAATTTGCAGTTGAAGAATCCCCAAATTACATGTGCTGGGCTAGAATGTGAGGAGATCACCAGTGTGGGTTTGGGGCTTGAACACACACAGTCCAACGTGGTGCCAAAGCTAGCATTGTGAAAGATGTACACACAAATGTAGGGCAGGAGGGGCTTTAAACCCTGCCCACGTGCAGGTCAGCCTCTTTCTACACCAACTCTTAGCAAATAGAAGGGTTTTGAGATATCAAACATAGATTTAGTGATCCCAGATCCTGCAGGAGCGATGATGAAGGCGCCAGGCAGAAAGGTCAGAGCTGTTTCAGGCAGCTTGAGGGATGGTAAATCACTGCCAAAACATCTCTGGTGGCTTTTGCATGGTCTGAACTGGGTCACACTCCAGCAGGGCTGGGAAAGATTTCACTAGGCTGATGCCAGAGCCCCAAGGATCAGTGTGGAGTGTGGGTGCTGAGCAAGAACCACGCTGGGAGAAAGGGATCCCCAAATCCCAAAGGAACAATTGGGGCTGCATTGCAACAAGGCTTCACATCCCCTCCAAAATGAGACAACTCTGGCAAAAATGTGAGGGAATGGGCATTAACCACACACAAAAATGAGAATATGGCTTGTAGTGCCAGCCAAGGTGAAGGAAATAAATTTGTGCAGAAGGGGAAAATTTCTGCTGCCACAGTACATTTCACAAAGGAAAGACAGAACCAGCAGGGATTTTTGCTCCTTTCCTATTCTATTTAAACCTTAAATATTTTTATATCACTCTCATATACTCTTCTATTATTTATTTTGAGTTAATATTAAAATATTTGGCAAATTATGGGCTTCTTGAAGGTGGAAAATTCCAAATACTTATCTGGGCAAATCTCAGAATGATAGCAGCTTCCTGAAGAAGAAACATCTAAGCATGGGAAATGCTCCACAAAGTTAATCCACCCAAAATTTTGATGAAATAATGTTCTAAGGAAGGAAAGAGTTGGTTTCAAGAAAGCATGACCTTATTTGAAAGTATTACAATTTTCACTTTTGGAATTGTTCAGAAGGAAGAGACTGTGCTGAGTCCATCAAAATAAATATTGCATCCTTTCCTGTTCATGTTTATAGAGGGCAAAGCTGTCATCATTTAGTAGGGAAAATACAGATGAACCTTTGGAGAAATATAAATAATCTTTAAAAAATCCAGTGTAATTATAAAAAATACCTAAAATGAGGTTGTTTCTTGATTCCAAAAAAAATTAAAATATTTCTGAAGCCACAAGGAAACTGTGATTTTGAGCTACCTCGGGGGGCTGAACTCAGCTGGACAGCACTAGATTTCCATGCATGGCCATCTCAGGTCTTTTTTTTGAAGTTATTTTTACAAACCGTAGAAAAGGACACTTACCCAAGACAAACAAGCTAATTTCAAAGCAGCTACTTCCCGAGAGAGCTGGTTAGTCATTAACAGCTAAACAAATAACACAATACCGAGTTCGATAAAGTTCAGAAAAAAAACTCAACCTGTCAGTTCTACTGCATGAATCAACAGAGAGCCCAAACAGGCGTTGGTGGCTCGTTTGTAAAATTATATTGAATTTTAAAGACATTTGTGCCACTTCAAAAAGTGAAAAATATCTTATTGTTCAACAGGAAGTGACAAAGCGAAACATCTGTGTTAAATGACATTTCTGGAGTAGGATGGGAGATGGAAACCTTTCTGCAAGAGCAAGATCCAGTCTATCTGGAGCTTACAAAAACTATAACTATTGAAAATCCTTGATTTGGGAATAGCCAGAGCTTTACAGAAACCAATTTTAAATTCAAGCTCCTTTGGGCATTTTGAATTTACTTGTCTCCTGACCTCCCTCCATGTCCCACAACAATGTCAAATCATTTTATATTGTAGGTGATATCCCTGCTGAAATTCTGATTTCTTTTGATGAGCCAGTCAATGAGCAAATGTGAAAATCCCATTTTAATTTCACTAAGCTTCTTAAATTAAAAGGCTGCCAAAACTCTCCAAGGGGATCGCTAACGTTGGAATCTCATTCAGTTGCACGATTGGTTTCATGCAATAGAATCAAAATGCCCTTTATTTTTACACAATTGATTTCACAGAATGGGGTTCACTTTATGTCAGAGTACTTTTGGCTGCAGAAAAATCAAATAGCGCACAAAGCGCTTTATTCCTGCGAACGAAGCGGAAGTCTCGGCGTATAAACACGCCCGCCTCCCAGCCAAGTCCTTTTGTGCTCTAAAAACTGTTGGACCATCTTGGTAGCCAGAAAAGGAATATAAAGCTAGCAATGATTTGGATATTGCTTCTCAATCCAAACTCCCAGCACCAACTTAAGCAGGGCACACGGTCACGGACAAACGCCATGCGGGACGACGTGTTTTCCCGAGGATTAAATATCAACTGAAGTCGTATATGGGAATGAAACACACATTTGAGGGAGAAATATTGGGAATAACTCTTCTCATGAGCTGGGGAATGCCATGAAGACCTCTACTAACACCTGCAAAACGTGGTGGGCTCTTCAGGGCATGACACCCAGCCCATCAACGAGAAGGAAAATCCAAAACGGGACCGGCAAGTGAAGGGGTCACGTATCAGCCCAAACACAGCCATGGATGCAGCAGAGGTTGACAGGTCAGCTGCTTAAATATTACCCCTTCCACCCTTTGCCCCATACCTCCCGCCAGCCTTTCCTCTGTGTTTTATAACAAAGTAGTGGAGCTTATCCAAGGGAAAACGAGTAAAACTCTCACCGGTGTTGTTGGGGAGCACGCGGAGGTTGTCGAATTCCAGCATGGTGTAAGAGGAGTCCAAGGAGTCGACATAATCTGGCATATCCATGTCCATGATGGACTGACAAAGCTTCATTATTACTTGACAACAGCGAGGGAAGTGGCAGAAACAGCCCCACTGTCAATCACGGCCAAGGTTTCCTCTGCAAAGAGAGACACCCCGCTCCTTGCGATGACAAATCATTACCCAGCTCTGCCCGTAGTCCCCTCCCCGTGCCAGGACAGAAGGGACGAGGCCAAACCCTCTGCAGAGTCCCCTCCCTTCCCGGGGTGCATCTCGCTCTCTGGCTCCTGATAAGGTGATGCAGATAAGGCCTAGGCTCAAACGCCTTGGATTGCATCTTCGGGTCAATACAGCCCGATTTATGGCTGCTCCTGCACAAACATTTTGAGAAGGGCTGAGGAGAGGCCATGGCCCACATGTGTCGCTCTTCCAGAGCAGAGGCCGTGCCCAATCACCCCTTGTCACCTTGCTCACCTCCCAGCCCTTGTGGAAATAGCAAGGTGCCACTTGAGGCTCCTGAAGACAATAAAAAAATCGACGTCCCACCAGATGGAGACCATTAAGGCAGGTCAGCATTGAGAACCTGAGTCATTTCTGTGAGGCTCACACCTCGAGTTGGAAAGGGGAAAATTAGGCTTCATTCCAGCTGTGCACATGGTCACACCCTGCTCCATGGGCACAGGAGAGGAGGTGACTTCCACCCACCACCCTCCATCCCTCTCACCTGTGTCTTCCTCCTTCCTCTCTGGGGAAGAGCTGGGCTGTGCTGGTGAGCTGTCATCGTGGAAGGTTCAAACCATGGCCAATGATGAAAATGGAAAAGGTTGGGAAGGACTGGGCAGGCTCCCTCACAGATGAGTGGTGTTGCATTCCATGCCTGGCTTTTCTGGGAAAGGTCTGTGTTACAGAAATTCAATTCCAGTTTTTCCCCCGCATGGTGTTCGATCTGGTTTTTTTGCACTTTTTGATTGTTTTTGGTTGGGGTTTTTTTTGTAATTTACTGAATTTTACATGAAACAGCTTTTTCGATTTACTGAATTTTACACAAAATTTCTTTCCTTGTTAAGACTCATGAGCTGTGCTTCAAAAGGCTGGAAATTAAACTCAGCCATGCAAAGCCATCCAGCTTGGAGTGACCGGCTCATTCCCACTGTGCTCTTCCAGATGCCCTCCCTGACATTACAGCTCCCTCTCCAGTGACGTGGTTTTGTGTCAGAGGGTCTTTCCTCTCCATGAGCTGTTCTGAGACATCCAGGTCAACACCCTGTTGAATCTGGAGGAAAGGAAGAGTCTTGAGAAACAGGGAGATGTGCTGCCAGAAAAGGAGGCTTGGCCAGAAGGATGGGGCAGCCAGACTGCCTGAACTCTCACTGAACCGAGGAGTGGGCTGGCCCTGTGGATCCCAGCAACCTCCAAATAGCAGGAAATATTCCAAAACCTGAGTTTTTAACTGTCTTCATTATATTAATTTGATTTCATCCCCATTTCACTTTTTGTTTTAATATCTTTTTCGGTGTCCTGGGGTTTTACAGCGCACATTGCAAGGGGTTAAGTCTAGATAGGCTTTTCCTCTATAAAGATTGGGTGTAGAAACTCGTAGCTTTACTTTCTTATCGTTTCTGGGGAATAAAATAATTTCATGTGCCATATTTTCCCTTTCCTTCTTTCCCTTTTTAAGAACATGTTGTAACCAGTGGTGCACAAATGACTCCTTGCTTAGATAAGACATTATGTTTTTATCCTTGGACTGTGCCCCAGGCTCCCAGTAATGCCAGCATCAGCTAAGTTGGGATCTGATTACTCGTTCTTGCCTCTTACTCAATGTCAGCCTTGATTATTATGCCCATTAATCTGGTTTTTTTTAATTTAACTGAGCTGTGGGCACAATCCTGCTTCATTCTCAGCACTCTGCTCTTATTACAGCAAAGGTTTTTCATATTTCTACA
Organism: Catharus ustulatus; assembly: GCF_009819885.2. Lineage (NCBI taxonomy): Eukaryota > Metazoa > Chordata > Aves > Passeriformes > Turdidae > Catharus > Catharus ustulatus. The sequence goes on along the minus strand of NC_046231.1, from coordinate 18,800,064 downwards.
ACTCTGTTTGGTTTTATTTTTGTTTTTAATGGATTTCTCACCATTAAAATAGCCATTTTGGTACTTACCAAGCTTTTGGGCAGCTGTGGCTCAGAGAGGAGAAATCTGGGCTCCTGCCCTGATCTTGTTGGCTTTAGAGATCTCTCAATATTTTCCATCTCTCAGTGAGGGATGAGGATAATTTCCAAGGAAAGTTGTGGGATGAGGATGTGCTTGGACGATTTTCATTCTGAGAATGACAAAAGGTTATAGAGCAAATTTCATATTTCAGGACCAGATTTCAGCACCACATCCACACTGATAATCAGGACTGATTTGTGGAGGGTGGTGTTGGAGGGACAGAACCTGGCACTTTTTCCAAACAGATGTCAGAGACCTGTTCCAAACCACTCCAGCACAAAAGCAGCCCTGAAGATGGACAAAACCTTGCTGAGGTTTGAGCAGTTTCTCCTTTTTCCTCTCCCTGCTTTCTTACATAATTTTCTGAGTCACAGCTGCAATTCAGCTGGGACCTACTCAAGGCTGGGGCTGAATTTTGTCAATATCAGGAGAAATCAGACTCACTCAGAGGTGGCAGCACATCTCCTGAGCACTGTGAAGGGACAATGGCACAGCCAAGAGCCAGGAATCTCGAGCTGGTTTCTCCTTCCCCTTCCATGATCCAACCTCACAGAGCAGCCAGGGAGATGGGAAGAGCACTCAGACCCTTCCCAGACTGTGGCCACAGGAAGGATGGGTTTGAGCAGGGATTGGTGAGGCTGACCCTCACTTTCTGCTTGCTGGGTGTTTTCCTTGGGTGCTCAACTCACCTGCACAGGCACTTGGGTTGATAACCAAAGGCAAAACTGCTGGTACAGCTCAATCCTCCCAGCTTGGAAATGGATATCAATCCTCCATATGGACATAATCCTCTTTCCAATGTGTTTTCCATTTATTCCTGTTTTGACTCAGAGGGTGGATACAGTTGGAGGGTGAAGGGGAAAGGGGAGAAGAAAGAATCAGAGGAAAGTTTAATAAAAATAATATGAGCGTTCAAAGTTCGAGCTCTGGGAATGAATCAATGTGGATTCTCCTACGAGAGGGCACAGGGCAGGCTCTGGAGAACACATGGTCCCAATAAGACAACACATTTATTCCTAGAAATAAACTTCAGGTGTTTTTGTTAGACAAGATGGAGTGCAGCAAAGATAAGGACACTTTGATTGATTATGAGAGAACACAAAGTACTGTGGGCAGGGCGTCAGAAATAACATTTCTTTGGCAAGGTAAGTGCTGGGGGAAGATGCTTGCAAGCCATGGAAGCTGCACATCCATCTCTGGAGCTGATTTTAATGGAAAGGAACTCAGTGCTGCACATGGGGAGAGGTGTCTGAGAGACTAAACCTTAATGAAGGACTTGTTGCCATGCAGAATGGTGAGGCAGAAGTCACTAGATGTATTTTTGGAAGAGAAGTTTTCTTCTTTTATTCATAGAAAGCCATTTAAAATCCCCTGCCACCGTTTTGAAATTTTCTCTGACTGAAATGCAGCAATAATTCTATTTTTGTGAACTTGCAGGGTTCAGGAAAAGGATTTTTATGCAGTGAGCATGAATCCATCAGTGATCAGGTGGTTCTAAGAAACAACAACAGTCATAATATTACCTACCTGGACAGGTGGTGTCTGGATAAAAACAGTAATTTGAAGACAGAAGGTAGCAAGGTCCTTTTCTAGGTAAAATGTTAATTAGAAACAGTGTGCTTCTGACATTATGAGCAGTGTGACATCACATCCTTAACACGTAATTACCATAGCAGACATTAGAAAGTTATCTGGACCAGAGGTTATTAAATCAGCTCCCTGCTTTCCTGGGTGCAGTTTGATATTTGTCATAAACTACACAGCAAAAGGTTTCTTTACATTTTCAGATATTTCTTATTACCATGAACATTACATTTCTACATGTTGACTTCCACTGTGGGGGTTTCCTCGTTCTCCCAAATATCTCCCAGAAAGATTTTGTCTGTGCATGATTATTCATAAATAAAAATAATTTAAGAAATTTCTCAAGTCCAATAATAGACAATGACCTGATGGACGTGGGAGAGCATCACCCATCATGCAGGAGGATGAAGAGGAGAAAAAAAAAAAAAATTCAGGACCTTCACCTCCTTTCTCTCCAGACAAACTTATTTTGCTTTACTGTTGCCAAACACATTCAGTTATCATTTACTCATTCTGCTTTAGAGCAATGAGGTTTGCTCTTCCTTAACAACCTTTTGGAGTAAATAGAAACTTCAAAAAGCTCCAGGCACTATGCTGGAAAAAATTCTTTTACAACAATTTAAACAAACAAGCAAACAAACAAAATACAAACCACAATACCTCCCAAAAAAAACCCCACAACAACAAAAGATCAAACCTAAATCAAATTAATAAACCTTAAAAAATTCTTTCCACCAGGTTGGAATGATGGATTCTGGTCTTTACACATGGTCAGGTACAAATCTCCCAGACCCAGTGCCAGCAGTGATTTCAGGTTGGGTAATTCATGAAATTCCCATTTATTTCACCAAATACTCAGCACAGAGGAAACCTGACTTGGATTTGGGGAATAACTCGAAGATGTTTTACATTTTTCTGATGACCAAAGGTCAGGCTGATGACTTGTTCTTTCTGAGTTCACTTAACTTTTGTTCTTGGCTGCAGAGCCCTTGGCCAAGGCCAGAATTTCAGAAGCACAAAGGGCTCCTGTTGATTTCCAAATGTGCAGCAGCCTGAATTTCAGCTCTGCTGAGAAATGGGAGCTCCCACTGGGAACAACAACTGGATTTGCAAAGATGTGGCCACAGGTCACTGGTGATTTAGAAATAAATCCCATTTCTTTGGACACCTGAGTGAAATCTGATTAAAACCTCATTTCCTCTATGTGGGGTCTAAGATTTTTATAAATCTGTCCCTGCCTGGCAAATGCTTCAGAGCCAGCACCTGATCCATCCATGCACCAGTTGGAATTTCTCTCCTTTGTTTTCCATAAGCAGAAGGAAATTCTCAGAAATAAGAAATGCCTGCGATATTTTTTTTAAAAAAAAGTAAATATTTTTCCTCACATTAACAAATACTTCCATCAGTGGATATTCCTTGAGGATATTTCAGAGAACTTCTTGTCTCTTTTCCTTTCTGGAAAGAGATCAGCTGATCAACACTTGAAATAATTATAGCAAAACAGGAACAAGCTTCATTTAATACTTTTTTGTGGAAAGAATGTGTTGGTTCCATTTGTAATTGAACCTTGAAGGGAAGGCAATTAAAATATTTAATAATGAACAAAATTAAAAGTACTAAAAGGACAGAAACAAAACACTTTGGTTCTTATGTTTGTTTGCAAATGTTAGGCATGGTACCAGTGACCCAATTTTGGGACCCTTGGAAACTAAAATTAAAATTATCTCCCAGGTAAAAAAAATGACAAATTTGTGGGAACATCCTCTTCTGTCTGAAAATTTAAGAATTTCGACAGAGATCATATCTGGTACAATCAATGTGTGAAAATATCAACTTGTGAAACTCCACCTCACCAAAATTCAGATGGGACTTACTTCAATGAATTTATATTGTGTTTCACAGGTGAGATTTTAGCAGTGTTTAAGGCAGGGAAATGTTCTTTTCCCAGTTATTTCCTACAAGGATAGCAGGTTTTTTCTAGGCTGGGCTTACATGGGACAATCCAAACTCAAATAATTGCAAGAGTTTGGGCTGAGCTCTGCTCCATCTGAGCACAATCCATCCCAAACTCCTTCAAACTGTTGATATACAGAATAGAAACTGGAAACCACAGCTCTGGAATATTCTGTCCAGGAGACAGAAAGAAATCATCACAGAACCAAACTTCCTTTTTTCCCCTCAGTGCCCTTGGGCTGGGTTGTTCCCATGAGTTCATCCAGGATTTTTCAGTCAGAACTAGGAGGTTCCATCAGAGCCCCTTCTCCAGGTCACCACCACTCAGTTCTGATTTTCACCACCCCAAAGTAAGATTTCACACAGGGATTGGGAAAATCAGTAACTCTGCAACCCCTGAAGGAAAACTGGCAACTCATAGAATTATTAAAATTGGGAAGGACCTCCCAGAGCCCATCCATTCCCCCAGCACTGCCAAGCCCACCAGCATTCCACATCCACAGGGATTTTAAATCTCTGCAGGGATGGTGACTTCACCACTGCCCTGGGCAGCCAGTCCAAAACTTGATAACCCTTTCCATGAAGAAATTTTTCCTTCTCTCCAATCTCAACCTCCCCTGGCTGAGCTTGAGGCTGTTTCCTCTCCAGAGGGTGATTCATCCCAAACTCAGGTGTCCAAGAGACCTCAGAGGAACTGCACAGCAGTGCCAACCTCCCTCCTCAGAGCTCATGGAGGTGACTTCCACTCAACCTGCAAACTTTATGGAAGGTGAAGTCACAGAAAATAAACTCCTCCCTGCCAAGATGAAAATGTCACCTGGAGCCATCAGGAATTAGGCTCCACCGTGGGTGGAGCAAACAGCAAATAAATAAACAGCAAGGAGTAAATAGTAAATAAATCAGAAATAATAAATAAAAAATAAATAAATAGGAAATATCCCAGGCTGAGTCAGGCAGCAGGAGAGGAGAGAGGAGAGAGGAGCCAGGACAGCATTACCTCACTGTGCTGGAGTGGGCATGGGACTCATCTGGAGCACTTACTGCCTCTGGGCAAGGCTTTGGCTTTTCCTGCTGCAAACACTGCTGGGTCAGGAGCCAGCAGCCTTGAGGAGAGTGTTTGCTGGGATTTCCACATCCCCTGGGAACAGCTCTCCTGCCACCTCGAGCTCTTTGGGCCGTGGTGTTGACACTTGTGCAGATCTGTCCTTAGCGCGGCTGAGGAGAGAACAGAAATGCTGTTCAGCGTGGGAGGGTGGGAGTGCAAATCCTTCAGGGTGGGAGTGCAAATCCTTCAGGGTAGGAGTGCACATCCTTGCCTTGCACTGAAAACACCATTAGTGTTTTATACTGGTGCTGTGCCTATTTTAGGGAATGCCTTTGTTGTGTTACCAGCCCTTTCCTGGCTGGTTTTTAAGGGGTTCTTCTATCACAGCTGTACTCATCTATTCTAAACTGCAATCTCCCACAAAAATTTTTTGCAATTCCCAAAAATTAACTCAGGACTTGGGTTCTGACTTGCATCTTACACATCCCTATTTCTGTGTTTAAAAGCATTTATCTTATCCCTTGCTTTTCTTTTGGAATTTAGGATTTCTCTGGTAAAATCTGGACCCAATTTTCTCTCAATGAAGACTCAAATGTCACCAAAATTCACCTTTTCTGGTTGTTAGATGTTTTTCTAAACCATCCTCCTCAGTGTCCTCACACTGTATTTTTGTTTTCTGAGATAAACCAGCAGATTGTATCTCAGAGAATCACCAGGGATGGGCTGATCTTTGACAGTGATCACAGGAACCATCAGCAGGTTTACAATAAACTGAACAATGTTCCTTCCAGGAAAACTAGCCCAAAAGTGCTGTACCATTGTGATTTCTGTTTCTGGCCCCCAGAATTTCTGCCTTTGACATTCTTAAATTAATAATTCAGGACAAAGATGGAATTCCTCCAAAATACTCATTTCAGTGTTGCCTTCTAAGTCAACTAAGTGCAAATATAAAAATTTCAGAGAGAAGACAGATCACTTTTTTTAAGCCAAAATAAAAGCCAAAGCTTAAGTCCATTTTATCTGCAACAATCCATTATAGATTTGCAAATCTGACCTTGCAGCTCATTCACACACACAAACATTGTGCTGGAATTCCGCATCAGGGTAAAAGGGAGAAGTCTTCAACCAACATGTGAAGTGCTCTGGAAAGCAATTTTCCATTTCTGCAGGGGTCTGGAAAGCTGGAATAGGCACAAACCTAAATAAATATTGATTTTTGTTGCTGTTTTAAATGATGGATTATCTGAAGTGTTTATTGTGTTGAAACTGATGGGGTTTTGGAGTAAACATCTATGAGTTATAATAGCATCAAAGGGGTATAGCCAAGAAGAAAAATGAGAAAACTTACCAGAAAAGATCAGAGAATTACAGAATATTCTGAGCTGGAAGGGATGAGAATCATTGAGTACAACTCCATCAGGTGCAATAGATTTTCTAGTGAACTGAGGCACAGGAACCAATCCTCATTTTATCTATTTTTAAAACCAGAGGTGAGAAACCCCAGTAATTCTGGGTCTCACTGTTTGTCTCTGCTCTCCAGATCTGCACCCATTAAAAATACCCATTATAAATACTCAGCAGGACATGGGGAGAGAGAAAATGAGACTCATCAGCAAATCTCCAATCCAGCACTGCTGTTTTGTGTGCTGTGACTGCTTCACAAAGCAGAGCTCTGAGGGACATGAATGTGGGGAATGGTTGGTTGGGTGCATTATTGCACCCTCAGAGCACACCCCAGAACATCTCTAACAGGCTCTCAGGTCTATAGCCCATGGAGGCTTTTTCTTTTTTCTTATTTTCTTTTAAAAATGCCTTAGGGACTGTGGAGAAAGCACAGAATTACAGATTGAACAGTGTCCACAAGGAAAGCTGTGGCTGTCCATCAATCAGACACCTCTTACTCAGCCCCTGGAGTTTCAGGATTTTGTTCACCTGCTGGAGAGGGCATTGCTGATGGATTTAAACTGCAAAAATTTAGGTTTAGATGGGAAATTAGGAAAAAAATTCCTCCCTATGAGCATGGGCAAGCCCTGGCACAGGTGTCCAGAGAAGCTGTGGCTGCCCATGGATCCCTGGAATTGTTCAAGGTCAGGTTGGACAGGGTTTGGAACACCTGGGACAGTGGAAGGTGATCCCATTGCAGATTGAGATGATGTTTTAAATCCTTTCCAACCCAAATCATCCTCCAGAATCCAAAATGACAGGCTATTTTTAAATTCTTTGGGACAAATCCAGACAGATTTTCCTTTCTAAAAGATCCCCCACCCCCGCCCCCCCCCAAAATAAAAAAGGCAGTAAGCAGAATTACTGACATGTGGAAAGATGCTTCTCATGACTTTAAATTGAACAAATTATTGGAAACATCCAGCTATATTTTCCCCATAACATCAATTTTTGAACTCCTCAGTCTCTCCCAGGCTGTCTCACTCATAATTGCTGCCCTCTCAGTGGGTGCAGTAAAAGCAAGTGACTCTTTGCCAAGTGACAAACACACATCTCCAAACCCCTGAGTCTCACAGATATTTTCAGGAAGCTGCAACCCCTGATAAATCCTTGCAGACCACTGAGATGAATAATATTTAATAATATTTGTGGATGCATTTTTGAGGCTGCCATCCTGGAGAGGTATTTGTGGCTTTGCCACTCACATGGGAAAGTATGCTCTCCCTATATCCATCCTATAGGCTGTATTTTGCACATCTGCCTTTAATTAGAAGCATTTCATATCTTCAGGAATATGTGACATCAAATGAATCATTTAGAAATTGGAGTTAACCAGCAAATTATACACTCCTCTGGTTTTTTTCATTCATGAATTGCCAGTGTCAGAATTCCCTCAGGGCAGAGTTTTTAGCAAATCTGGTGAACCCAAATATATGGCAAATGTCACAGGCTCAGGGAGAGATCAGACCTGCATTTTTACACCATTATACCTATTTACTGCAGCTGTTTTCCCACTGACACATGGAACAACCTCATCTCTGTCCTCCTGTTTGTTTGGGGTTTTCTCCTCCAGATATTCAGGGAAGGAATGGGGAAAACAGCCTTAAATCCTGGAGGAGCTCTCCAAGCCAAGCTTTCTTTCTGATTTCAGTGATGTTTAGAGCATCACATGGGGTTGTTATTCCCTGGTCCCTTGCTGAAACAGGTCACTGTGGCCTCCCCTGTTAAAAGCTGCTGCCAATTATGTTTTGCTGCAGGCCAGAATTCTGCATAAAAACACTAAAGGATTATTAGCAGAGGGAAAGGGCTCTTTATTGCTCTTATTTAGATTTCAGCAGCACTTAGGGGATGGAGCTCCCAGCCCAGGAGCTGCTCAGAAATGCTGCAAGGAACGTTCCTGCTGATAATAACTGCAGGCAGGAGGAGAGGGGGAGAAGGGAAGAGGGAAACCAGAACAGCTCAGCCCCACATGCACATCTTAAACAGAAAATAAAGCCACTGCACTGGGAGAATCACCCAAACCTGATCTCTCAAAATGGAGAGAGTTCAATCAGCTAATTGCTTTAATTGAAAGAGGAGCTGATCCACAGAACTGATTTCACCATGAGAATGAGAAAGAATGGAACAATTACTGACAAAGATTGAGCCACTGGAGTCTCCATGAACTCAGAGAAACACCATCACCAAGGACTGGAACAATTCCTTTTTGGCCTGAATTTCATTGATGGGTACACAAGGTATATATAAAACAAATTACCTGTCACTCTGGAACTCTGCTTTCCCAATTTCATACAGCAGCTCATCTCATCTTTCTTCTGGACATCTCCAGCCTTGCTGCTCTCTTCCAGTTAGGAGTTTACCAGCCTGGCAGCAATTTATGCTCCACAGTTGCAATATTCTCTTTATGCACTTAGGTTTTGGCCCATTTTTCTCTCTAGAAGATTATGCAACACTAATTACATTTTTTTTTTTTCTAGGAGAGTTGATAGAAACAGATCCAAAGGCACATTTCCCCAGGCAATAGCCTGCTTTAATAAATTCTGGTTGCACTGGAAATATTTGTATTTTAATCTGTAAAACAGAGATTAGGCAAAAGTTTCTGACATTGCTTAAGCACTTCAAGCCAAGAAACAATTCCATTGTACTTTAAATTAAATATGTGATTTTCATGTCATTCTAAAGGAGAGTGAATACATTTCTTTCCCAAATGTGTGTTCCAGTTGTATATTCACGAGTTTAGACCAAGATATTAAGAAAATAACCAACATTTGCTGTGAGCACAGCAGGTGACACACCAATGCATTGCTAAACCCCACACTGCTGATCAAGTGTATCAAATATTTTTACAGAAATTTAATCTAATTTATCTTTGAAAAATAAAACCCAGACCAGAGCAAGGAGGATAAGGGGCTTTCAGAGAAAGCAGTACATGCTTAGGCAAGATGGATAAATTAAATAATGAAATCCACACCTTCAGAAATTATTTTTCTATGTTATCTTAGCAGGCAGATCCACAGATATTGTGATAATCTACAGACAATGAGATTTAGCTACTGGATAACTCATCCCAGTAAGAAATATCCACAATTTAGGGGGGAAATCCCTTCTCTTCTACACATTTCAATCTACAGCAGCAGCACTGAAAGCAGCACACCTAGAACAGAGTTATTCTGGATTTACCACCATTCTGAACAGAATCTCTCCCAACTAAATCACCCAGAGCATAGAGAAATCCTGCTGGTGCTACAAAACCCATTTTGCTTCATTTGCCCTCAATTTCCAGCAGCACAAGGACACTCAGCTCACTCCTGGTGAGCACAGAAACATTTCCTGGTGCAAACAGCATTCCCAAAACTTTGGGCACCACATACCAGTTTGGCTAATTGAACAAAAACCATTTTAAAAACCCTGATTAGATGCTCAGGCTTTCCTCTTACTCAAGATGGCAGCAGAGATACTGAGTCCCTGAGCAGAGCTGGGCTCATTTTCTGCACCTCTAAAGGGGCTGGTCCTGGAATGGAACAAGGCAGAACTCAACAGAAAATAAAATAAAATATAAAATAAAAAATAAAAAATAAAATAAAAAATAAAATTAAATAAAATAAAATAAAAAATAAAATAAAAAAAAAATTTAAAAATAAAATAAAAAATAAATAAAATTAAATTAAAAAATAAAATAAAAGCAGGAGTCAGGAGCTGATTCCGGATGTTCCTCACCATGTCCTGTTGCTCCTGGCCACCTCCCCTGCTTTCCACACAGGAACTCATGATGTTTGCACAGCCCTGCTGCAGGGATGACTTGTCTCCAGGTTGCAGCATCAGAGAGACAAAGCAGAGGAGTATCCTGGAAGAGGAGAAACGGCTGATGTGGAACAGATGTTTTCCCTTAATTGCTTATTGCAGAGGCAGCCCAGTAACGAATCCACCTGCTGTGTTCCCACAGGGATAATTACTCACCCCGTGCTCCCAGCCAGCTGAATTTATGTTTTCCACGCCTCATTATACCCATCTCTGCCCAACAACATGCCCCAAAGTGCCACCCTCGTACAAACACCCAGCTCCTGCATCCCTGGAAGTGTCCAAGGCCAGGTTGGACATTGGGGCTTGGAGCAGCCTGGGATAGTGGAAGGTGGATTGGAACAAGGGGATTTTTAAGGTCCCTTCCAGCCCAAACCATTCTGTGATTCTGCAGCTCTGGGTACAGTTAGGAGAGGCATTTTCTCTGTTGTTTACATGTAGAGATTCACGTGGCAGGTTTTCCAGAGAATCTGGAGATGTTGATTAAAAATAATAGTATGGTAAATGTGAGAGGAGAGCTTGCCAATCACAGCAGTAAAAAATTCATGTCTGAAATCCCTGGTTTTTCTGACGCCTTTGCCATAGAACTGATCAGAAACACAGTGAGGCCTTCTGAATACCCAAGAGATGTTAGTGCTGATTTTTAATTTACTCATACATTGTTATTCAGCACAGAGCAATGGTTGATGTTTACCCATCATTTCCCCCAAATATTTCAAGACTTGCCCTCAAAGGTGCTGCTCAGCAAGAAGCCCTTGGTAGTGAGTTCTGATCATGGTTAACATGCAATTAACAGTTACAAAACATTAATTGAGTGAAGAAAACCAAAGTTTTGATGGATCTCTGCTTCTCACCTGGACCTTGGGAGCAGGGGCATGTGTCCAATGCTCCAACAGTGGGACTGGATCCTTCCTCCCTGCCAGAGGAATTTGTCTTTGATGGAGTGGCTGGTGCACAAGTGAAAAATTGTCACTGCCTGGACTTGCTAGGGCTGGAACAGAGCTCCAAGCTTGGTTCTGCTCTCCTCAGCACAGCCTTCATCCTCCCTTCTTTTCCAGGGAGCTGCTTATTTCTGAGCCTCAGGCTAGAGCCAGCACCAGCTGGAGATAATTTAGTCCTACTTCACTAATGTTGATGTCTCTGGATTTAATATTGGCTTTTCTGGAACCCTGCTAGGGCTCTTTGGCTTGGCAAGGTGGCTCAGGTAGTTATCCTGAGCATAATATTTTGTTAACCAAGCGGGTGCAGATCTATTTCAAATACAAAACAGGACTCTGCTCATCCAGCACTAACAAAGCTCCCCAAACTCTTCCCCTGCTGGATGCTCAGCAGCCCTCAGCTCTGGGGAACATCTTCAAAAGCTTTTCAGGCTTAACTAATGCCTGCTGGAGCAGCACTCACAACCAAAATGAAGTCCTCAGAGGGAAAATCCAGTGGCTGGAGAGATGGATGTGGATGGAAGGGGATGTGCAGAGAGCAGGGGAGAGCACTGGGCTTGGTCAGGGTGGTCACAAAGTACTGGGCTTGGTCAGAGTGGTCAGCAAAGCACTGAGCTTGGTCAGAGTGGTCACAAAGCACTGAGATTGGTCAGGGTGGTCACAAAGCACTGAGATTGGTCAGGGTGGTACCAAAGCACTGAGATTGGTCAGGGTGGTCACAAAGCACTGAGATTGGTCAGGGTGGTACCAAAGCACTGAGATTGGTCAGGGTGGTCACAAAGCACTGAGATTGGTCAGGGTGGTCACAAAGCAGAGATTGGTCAGGGTGGTCACCAAAGCACTGGGTTGGTCAGGGTGGTCACCAAAATATTGGGCTTGGTCAGGGTGGTCAGCAAAGCACTGGGCTTGGTCAGGGTGGTCAGCAAAGCATTGAGATTGGTCAGAGTGGTCACAAAGCACTGGGCTTGGTCAGAGTGGTCACAAAGCACTGAGCTTGGTCAGGGTGGTCACCAAAGCACTGAGATTGGTCAGGGTGGTCACCAAAGCACTGGGATTGGTCAGGGTGGTCACCAAAGCGCTGAGATTGGTCAGGGTGGTCACCAAAGTACTGAGATTGGTCAGGGTGGTACCAAAGCACTGAGCTTGGTCAGGGTGGTCACCAAGGGCTTTGCTCAGTGGAAGAGGCACCAGGTGCATCCCCCCTGCTCTCCCCATGGCTCCTGGGAATACCTGATCCAAGGGACCTTGGGAGAAGCTGGGAGGGAGCCCAGATAGAGGCAGCTTTGAGAAGAGCAGACCATAAAAAGCTGAGGCACACCACAATGGGGACAGGCACAAACCCTGAGCTGAAATCCCTGGCAAAGCAGAAATCCAGAGGCACATTCAAGAATTGTCCCTTGCCAGACTGGCCATGGAATATTTTCCTGTCCTGCTCTGTCCAGGATCTTTCCCAGCCTTGTCTTGCCTGTGTTTCTCTGTGCAGGATGATTTGGGACAGATCCCAAATGTGACCCCATCAGTGCTATAAAAACCACGGGGGTTATCCCAGGAGCAGGACAAAGACCACAGAGACTGAAGAAACCTGTAGGTTTAAAGCAACTTTAATTTGCCAGTCTCCCCTCAGCTGTGTCCAGCAAAGCCAAATTTAGAATATCTTTTTGCTTTAATTTCAATCAATTCTGTTTGTTGCCTGCCTTTCACTCAGGTCTGGTGAGGAATGTTGGTGTGATATAAAGTTTTTCCTTCAAGCCTCCCAAAATCTCCTGTTTTATCAGTGGCTGCTGTTACATGCAGTTATTTATGCAGGTAACTGCAGTCCCATTACTTGCCAGTGGCATGGAAAAGCCCTGGAATTAACCCAGCAGTTTTGATGTCTGCAGTAATTGTAGCCTGCCTCCTCTTTCATGAAGAGAAAAATTTGCTACAAGACTCAAGATAAAACAAATAAATCCAATATAAAAGCCCATCTAATTGAATTAAATGAAAGTAGCCTCTCAGACTGCCCGTTCTGTGAATCACATTATCTTCATGTTTACTGACTCTTTGACAGGAGTCTAAATGATCCCAAATTTTATCAGAATAAATCAACTAAACACAAAAAAAACCCTTCTAAAAAGGACAGGCGTTCTTAGCAGTCATCTGGAACAGATTATTCCTCTCCAAGTAGCATTGTTGATACTGAAAGTGTTGTAACAATATCCTTTTCTAATGTGGTTCTGCTCTGGCTCCATCCATAATAAAACCAGCTGATGCCAAAGAACCCACTTAGCATGACAAGCTCCCCAAAACCTGGATTATTTGTGTAAGACTCTGATTTGACGTTCCAAGCTCCATGATCTGATGAAATTTCATTTAATATTTTTAAGGGAGACCAAGGAATGAGCATCACCTAATCTGGGGAAATGTTTTTGCTGAACCATGCACCCTCCAAGTCCTTGTAAATGCCACTAAAGAGAGATGGAGACTGGAAATCAAAACAGTTCCCCTTGTTCCCAGCCTTGTAAAGCCTAAAATTACTGCACCTTTTTTATTTTCTTGAGTATATATTGTCAGCTCTGCAGTGTGGCTGCATTCAAAGGTTACAACAGATAAAGCAGAATGTGTATCAGTCTCATAAATAAATGTCAATCAAAGAACACCACCTTTACACCAAGATACTGAGAAAAATCCAATAATATTGGGGGCTCTAAAGGAGGCAGCTGAGACAAAACTACCCAGCAGAAAGAACTGAACACTCACCACTTTTTATCTCAAATGGATACAGGAGTGCCAGGATCCCAAATAAAGGCATTTCTAGCACATTCATGGTGCTTAGTGTGGAAGGTGCCTTCTCTTCCTGAAAACCATCTCCACTTCTGCCACCTCACAGATATTTGTGTCTCACTGCCTAGCACTTTTCTGTCTGAATCCATAAAAACTGATCAGGGACAGAGAGATAAGGATGGCAATTCCCTAGGAAAATGGTATTTAAAATTATAGAACTGATTTTCACCCCAATTTTTTCCTTTTCCCACTGCTCACTCACTGATGTATGATCTGCTCCTGCCCTACTTGTGCAAGCTCAGTTTCTGTCATGGTCACACCAACAAATAGTTATTCTTTGTGAAAGCCCTTCAGAACTTTGTGGGGAAAAACAAGTAAAACAACATCCCAACAGAGCCTGTCAGATGCTGGACATTACCAGTTCCAGCTGTTCTATCAGCCAAACACTTCCAAACAATTTAGCCCAGAGCAGCAAATCTCAAAAAAAAAAAAAAAAAAAAAAAAAAAAAAAAAAAAAAAAAAAAAAAGAGGGGATGAGAAGAATCAGAGCCACTTCAGAACTTCTTTGAAGTCTCATCATTGCTGTTCCCTGAGGTCAGTGGCTGCTGCTGAGCTCCAGTTCCATCCCCTGACACAGAACTGAGCAGCCCTGGCCGCACGAGCAGCGGTGAGAGGATCCTCTCCGTGTGTTTTTGGGACAGAGCACAGCTTGGGCTCACACCAGGGCTTGGTGCCCTCCCTGCAGCCCTGCCACCCTCGCTGGGAGCCTTTCTTCTGCTTCTCTTTGTTGTCTGTGCTGTCTGATAGCAGAGGTCCTGCCAACCTACAATTAGAAACAAGAGCTGTGCTTTGTGCTCTGTCTGCCCAGAGATAGGGCAGTAATTTATGTGGCCAGCATGCCAAGGGCTTGCCAACAATGGCAAAAGCAAGTTCATCATAAATTACTCTTTTTGGGGCTCTTCCTCTGCTTGCCAATGGAGGAAAAGCAAAGAAAAATGACAAAGAGCCCTGCTCCTTTCCTTCAGACAACTGTGATTTATTACAGGCGAAACAAGGAGGATTCCAAAAACATTACTGCTATAAGGGAAGGTAACTCAATCTCCAGCAAAAATAAACAGCCATGTTTAAATAAACCTTCTGAGAAGTGCTACTGCTCTTTTCCCTGGAAGCTGGGGGAGCATTTCTTTGCCCTGACATTGCTCTGCTGTGTGAGACGCTGTCCCAGGGATCTCAGCTGGTTTGGGTGGCCTGGTAAGTCATCAAAGGATAAAAGGCAGAGAACAAAGGGGAAAATAAAAGTATTATGAGCTGCAGCTGAAGTGGCTGACAGATGTTGGGTTGTGGGAACTGCCCTCCATCCCCAGGGCAGAGGGTTCACCCCTCTCCCTGCTGGGGCAGGGGTGGCATGGCCAAGATCTGTGCCCAGTAACCATCCCAGAGCCACTGCTCAGCTGTCCAGGGGCTGGCCCCAGCTCTGCCATGGGCAGTGAATTCAATAAATCACAACAGCTCTTAGGTCACACACCCTGCAAGGGCCCTCACAGACTCCAGAGCTTTCAGCAGCACCAACAAACCCAGGAACAGCCTCCCAGGACAGGAGCTGGCCCCTCTGCACTGACCCTCTCCAGACTTCTCTCCCTGGTGGGAAAGGTGGGAAGGTTCAATATCACCTCCTTTCCCCTCTTCTTTGGCACCAGGATGGTGAATTGCTCAACCATAGAAGAATTCGCATAGAATTCACATAGAATTCACATAGAATTCGCATAGAATTCACATGGAATACACATGGAATACACATGGAATTCACATGGAATTCACACAGAATTCACACAGAATTCACACAGAATTCACATAGAATTCACACAATCACCAGGTTGGAAGATACCTTCAGTATCAGAGTCCAACCCATCCCTCACACCTCAACTAAACCACAGCACCCAGTGCCACATCCAGTGTTTTTATAAACACATCCAGGGATGGAGACTCCACCACCACCCTGGGCAGACCATTCCAGTTTATTATCATTCTTTCTGTGAAAAACATTTTCCTAATATCCATCCTGTACAGAATAGGCTAATAAGAGTTTGGGGACAATGCAGACCTTGAAGAGAAGCCAGGCCATGGCTGCTGCAGGAATGGCACCCACTGCTCTGAGTCCTTGTCCTCCCTGTCCCACACGCAGCACCCAGCCTGTGAGCACGTGGGGAGTGTGGGGAGCCCCAGGAAAGTGCCCTGGCATAACCCCCAGGATTTACTGCCTCAACCCAGAGTGATCCCAAGGCACGCCCTCTGCCTGCTCTGCTGCTGGCCTTGCTCTTTGCTGGACTTCCTTATTCCAGACTCGCTCCTTAATTAGCAAAGCCATTAGGAAAACTCCCTGCAGCAATGTCGATCCTGTTCTCTCTGCTGGGATGAGGCACAATTAATGACACAAGACAAATTAGTCATTGGTAGATGTCTCAGATGCTGTGAGCACATCGCTCAGACTGAGGGTGGATTTTTTATTGTTGCTTGATGAGGTTCATCAGCAAGAGGAAGGTAATTAAACCAGCCTTTTCTACCACACTTTTAAACTAGCAGGATAAAGGAGTGGGGGAGAAAAATAGCAAGACTTGTCTTTATGGATTTCTGTGATGATGAAAAGGCTGGCAAGGATAATTTACTCATTAATAGTGATCTGAGCTGCTGTGATCAGCTGAGAACAAGAGCTTGCCTGCAGCATCAGGCAAATCAGGCAGGGTTAAATCTGTCCCAGGCAGCTGGGACATCATAAGTGCCAAGCAGGCAGTGCTGCCAAGGCTCCTTTTCCAGCATGTGGAGACAGCAAGACACCTTGGCCCGGGCTCCAAAATAGCTGGCATGGCACTCAGGAGCTGCTGGCCAAAAGAAAATGCCAAGGGAAGAATCTGCCTGCAGGCACAGCCATGCAGGGAGCTGGGTGCTGGTCCCAGTCTGAGCTATCCACCCACAGCTGGATAAACGCCCTGAGCAGAGCTCACCCAGTGCTCCAGGGTCACCTTGGAGCTGTGGGACATCTCCCCCATCCCTGGGCCAGCAATTCTTCTCTGTCCCACGCCCTGCTGGCAGCCCTTGGCTCTGGGGATGGCTCAGCTCTCAATCAACTCTCCAGACTGAGCTCCAGGACTGAAAATGCTCTGGGAACACCCTCCCACCCTTCCCCAGAGGGAACAGCCTCTCCTCTGGAGAAGACAG
Source organism: Catharus ustulatus (assembly GCF_009819885.2). Taxonomy (NCBI): domain Eukaryota; kingdom Metazoa; phylum Chordata; class Aves; order Passeriformes; family Turdidae; genus Catharus; species Catharus ustulatus. The sequence continues at coordinate 18,783,207 of NC_046231.1, read as the reverse complement.
GACAAATGGAGGGGTGCTCATGGTAGTATGGGAATGGAGAGATGGAAATCTGTGCCCTCCCCTGAGGGCAGTGATGGTCAGAAACATCAGCACAAGGGACATTCTTAAGCCTCAGGAGTCTCCTGGTGGAAATGGAGGTGGATTTTTGTGTATTTTCAGGGGTTTTCTAATGGGCAGCAAGCCAAAGAGGGCAAGATTAAAGTCTATACTTTGGGCTGAGACACCCTGAGCTAAACCATGATCAAGTTTTCCATTTGTGACTTCGGCCCCAAGTGCTGAACTGTCTGATTCTCATCATGATTCTCATCATGATGCAGCCATCACCATCACCCCCAGCCCCTGGCAGGCAGGAGTCCCCCCTGGGACCCTGTGCAGAGCTCCTGACCCACACAGCCTGCACCCAGAACCTGCAGGACAGCTCCAGGGCAGAGCAGTTTGCAGTGAAAATAAAACACTTCACCACTTCAGAGTACATACCTGCATGTGGTGTTGTGATCTTTTTGTATCATTTCCCAAACTGATTAGAAATGTACTATTAAAAAAAAAATAAAATCTTCAGAGTGGTCAGGAAAACCCCAGCTGAGTTATGTTCTCCTCTGGTGTGAATTGTGTCAGACATCCAAACACAGCTTCAAAGGAGACACTTGAAAATACTCAGAAGCCACCACCATAAACTGACTGGGAGAGCATTTTAAAAATTATTTTAACAACTCAGCTGAAATACCTTTCAGATACAACACTGAACTGCAGGGCTTTCTTTCTACCCCAATGGGGTAGTTAATTTGATTCCCCACCAAAAATCCAACACTTACATCCCTGCTCTTTCTGGCAGCTTTCACATTTCCATCATTTGGCAGCACAGCAAGGATTAGGAGCCTTCCTGATATCCCCTCCTCCCTGGAGAAGAACACATGGCTGATGTAAATGCTTTCTTGATTGTAATATTTGGGCACACAACCAGTGGGGATCTCTTACCTGCTTTGTTGTCACTTTTTGTGCTTTGCCTGCCACTGATCTGATAAAATCACAGCCAATGGAACAGGTTTATATCTTAGCCTGGGAAGTAGAATCCTCTCCCCATAACCATCCCCTGCTTCTAAAGCTGCAGAAACACAGCTCGGAGCTCCTAAAAGGGAGAAGAAAACAGAGAAAAGAAAACACCACATCTGCCAGGTAACAGGGTTTTGCAGGATTGGTTAGAACAGGGAGCACATCCAGGTTATTGTAAAGGTTTGGTACCTCCTTAACATTTTTTGGTTCAAAAAGTTCATCTCAGTCTGGGCCTTTTTGGGCAGATCACCCCAGGAAGGGGGAATGGAAATGCACTGATTAAAGAGTGCACATTTGCAACTCTGAGAGATATCAGCCAGCCATAAAAGAGCTGTGAATCAATATTTCATATCTGGCCACAGCAGTGGCCATTAGCAATTTGTGCCACTCTCACGTGCCTGGGCCATGACATCTTTTATGGCTTTATCTGCAGATTTCCTCTGAAGTGTTCAAGGCCAGCTTGGAGCAACCTGAGATAGAGGAAGGTCCCTGAGCATGGCAGGGGGAGAACAAGATGAGGTTTAAGGTCCCTTCTAACCCAAACCATTCTGTGGTTCCATGGCACTCCCAGCATCTGAACACCAAGGGTATTTCTCTATAAGCTCAGAAATTAAAGCTGCCTGAACAAACCTGCATCTCCCACCCCAGGTTTCACAGCACCAGCACAACACCAAGGCAGAGCTGTGCAATTGGGGTGTGTTTCAATAAACGTTTCATCCAAAGCAAAAGGCTTCATACCTGAGTGAAGGCTCAGACAGAGCTTTCTCCCAAATTACCTCAGCTCTGTATTCCCATCTCCTCCAAGCCAGGATGATTCTACAGGTGATACACCCTTCTCTTATTATCCTATTACTACATTTAAAACTTCCATCTCCTCACCACTGCCACATTTTAAGTAAATTTAAGGGCACAGGTATTTTTTAGCTGTTTGAGAACATTAACTCATGGAAATTTAGATTTCCCTGGCAGTTGAGTATGGGGTTTGAAGCTGTAAAATTTAATTAAACCACTTAAGGAAGGATAAAATAGGACTAATTGTTGTGCTCCAGCTAAAAGTAACTTGGCTGACATCACCTGGGCAGCAAACAGAAAACCAGGGAGCTCCACACATCTCCCACACTTGGCTGGAGACTTTGGTGCAAGGAAAGACAAACTCCCCACTGAGCTGGATGAGTCTGTGCCCTCCCCACATCAGGAACAAGGACATCTCAGACCTGCCTGACCTTGAGGATGAGCTTTCCTGTTTAATTTGACTGCCCTAAAACTTGGGAGTAGAACTGCAATTTCAAACTGGTAATTACTTGGCAAGTAAATAAACTACAGCAGTGCTGGACCCTGAAAAGTTAAATACCATGTGAGCTTTCACTAAGGGCTTTATTCATACTTGTTTTCCAGAGAGAGCCCCCGAATTTGAATTAAAACAGAGGAGTCAGCAGGAGGAGAAAGTGCAAGCTAAGTGCAAGATATTTCTTTTGCTTTCAGTTGCTGCATTAAGGACAAGAAGCCAAGAGGAAAATATTAAATAAACACTAGGAAATACTAAGGTTTTGCTGTTTCATGACAATTGTTTTCAGATGGATAGACATAAAACAATCCCACATCAAACTAACTGTGTCTGACATGCCTGCCACCAGGTATGGTCCAAGAGAGGCAGAGATGGAGGAAGTGGGAAAGGGAGGAGAAATCACTGAGCCAAAACCCACTCCCAGTTCCTCCAGTCCATTCCAGTGAGCAGTGAGGGCTGCTAACACCCACCCCTCTCCATCCAGGCTGTGCCAGGGTTTTCTCCAAGCAGCATTCCTGCAAGGTCACCACTGACAGAAGCATCCTGCTGTAAAACCTGTCCTCAAACACCTGTGGAACAAACTGGTTCAGAAAGGACCAGGAGCTGGACTGGGCAGGAAGATGCTGCACATGGGATCTGCTGTGCTGAGAGTAAAACCTGAATTAGGACAGGGAATTAAACCTCACTCAGGTGACACCAGCAGGGACTGACACTGCCCTGGCTCCTCTGCTTGAAGGGACATCAGGAAAGAGCTTTGCCAAGATCCCACCAGGGCTGTGGAGAGCTTTTGGCAGCTCATGGAATGGCTCCCCTGAAGTTGTTCCATCTCTGGAAGGAGCTGTTTTGACCAGCAGCACCAAGCTAAACCTGTTCAAAACTGAAAATCGACCTGGAGGAGCTAATTCAGAAAGGGGTGTGAATTCCAGGAAACAACAATGGAAGATCAGTATTCCTTCCCTCACAGCTGCAGGAGGAAAAAGCCAAGTTTTTTCTGTCTGTTCCAGGTCATCTCTTTCAGGACATCCAGGAGACAATCTGCCCATGAAGTCAGGCAGGGCACTCAGACACTGAATTCCATCCTGGAGAACAAACAGTAAGGAGAAGGAATTTCTTGCCTTGCCTTTCCTGAAACCTGAACTGCTGTTAACCAGCCCTGCTGAGCAGCAAACCCACACAGTATCTGTGCATTCAGCAGAAGGAAACCTGGGATTTTGTGATTTCTGCCTCCAGAGAGGTGCCCCCCTCTGACATCCCCAGCCACAGGACACACCACAACTCATGTTCTCAACCACAGCCCTTAGAGGAGCGAAGGAAGACATTTCTCCAAGACTTCTCTCTTCCAGAAATGAAAATATAAGACCAGATTTACTCACAAGTTTCTTGCAGGGATGGCAAAAAGGAGAATTGGAAAGGCAGGAGCATTCCCAGCAGGTCCCTTCTGAGAGGTCCACATAACCCATGCCAGCATTACCACAGCTTACACTGAATATTTCCTCTTAGAAACAAAATTTAAGGCTGAAATCTGAGCTCTTGGGACCCTGGTAACTTGAATGCCACAACAAAAACGCAGCTCTATACCTGCTCTTTATTTATTCATACATGAAATATGGAATATAAAATATCTGGGCAATAAGAAGGCTGAAGCTAGCTGAGCTGTAAGGTCCCTTATAACCTAAATCACTCTGTGATTCTGTGAAATATGAAAACTTCAAGTTGCAAGCACAATTCTGCCCATGCTCTGCAGGCCACCTTCCCTCTTCCAGGTGCAGAAAAACAAAAGTCTCCATGCAAACCTTCCCTTTCCATTGCCCTGAGTGTGCTTGGAGCCCATCTGGCAGGCCACCTCTATCCCTTAATTCTGGAATTTTCTTAGGGAGTTGAAGGAGCTTTTTGGAGTGGCTCTTTATTTTTTTTGCTGTGCTGTGGACAAAAGGAGTCCTCTGCACTGCAGGACATCCTTTTTAATGCAGCTCCTTGGAAGGAGGTGACCTCCAGCTCTGCTCAGAGATGGGTGTTTATTGCTTTCCCAGCAAGATAAAGCTGAGCTCAGTCCCTTTCACGCCAGCACTACTGAACCATTCTGATTTCCTGTATGTGGAGGTGGAAATGTCATGCTTCAGCCCTGATTTGCTGCCTTTTTTTTTTTCTTATTTTGTGGTTTCCATGTGCTAAAAGTGCCTGGGAGATGTGTGCTCTGTAAAGTGCTGCTTTCATGTGAGCTCACAGCCCCTAAAGCAGCGCCAGCACTGAAGGTGTTACTGGAGGAAATGTTTTTATTGCCAGGATTTCTTCTGTCTCCGGGGCTGAGGCACCACAGCAGATTGTCAACACTGCTCAGAGCAGCAGCAAAAACCCCTCAGAGCTCTTTGGGCTCAACTCTTGGGTTTCTGCCTTGGTGCAGAGCATTAAAACACAAATCTGAATCTCTTTGTGCTGCTGCATCTGTCAGGAGCCAGCACTGGAACCAGTGAGTTCTTGCAGCTCCTTACTGAGCAGAGCAGCAATTTAACCCCATTTTAAAAATAAACAAACTGGCTTTATTTTCCTTGGAGTCAGGGCTGGTTAATCTGGCCCTCTGCTCTTCACAAGGGCACCAGGACAGCAGTGACATCCAGCAGCAGCAAGAGATCCAGGCAGAAACAGCTCAAGAGAAGTTCCAAACCCTCAGTTATTCCCCTGGAACACATGGGAGCAGTTTAATGAATCTGGGAAATTCTGTGCAAGGGAGAGCTGGAAGGCAAAGGCTCTGAGCCAGTGTAAGAGCTTGAGCAAGGGGGCATTATAGTGACATTAATATTTATTATAATTACAGCAGTAATTGTACTCAGGGAGAGGATTTCTACTTCTTTTGTGCTGGATACAAAAGGTAAACTTCAGTTTAGCTGCTTTCAATTACAGACATCTCTCAAGGCACAATAGTTATCCTATTTACAGATAATTTCCCCATATTTGTACCTTCAAAAAAGCAATTAAAGAGTATCTGAGAAAGCAACTAAAGAATATCTGTCCAACCAAATATCATCTCACCTCTGGCCAGCACACCTTTCCTCTTGGTGAATCCCCCACAAACCAAGTTTGGTGCTATGGAAACAAAGAATTGTCCCAAATCATGTCACTCTTTCTGTTCTTAACAAATCAATTGTCATAAAGATTTCAGATATCCTAAACAACTCACTGAGCTGCTGAGATGAGAAAGATCAAATGAAGAAAAGATGATTCTGGCAGTATGATTCCATTAAAATGCCTGTTAAACTTGCAGTGGGGACAGCAAAAATAGGAAAAAAAACCTCCCAAGAGCTCCAGAGTGCAGCCCCTGCTGCCTTGATAAAATGGGAATTCATCCAATGGAGCAGAAAATTCTGAGAGTGACATCCTGTCTTGCAAACTTACAGCCTAATTAGAGAAGCTACAGGGAGATTAGACAGCTCTTCTTGACAGCAAACCCAGGAGCTGCTGAACTCCCAGCAGAAATTATTGCACTCTCAAAGTCATCATGTAATTCAAAACATCCCCTCAGATATGGAGCAGGGGGAAATCTTCCATAAGAAGCAGATCAGGAACTTCCTTTTATTCCCTGCTTCTCAGAACTTTATAATGAAGGGAATTTAATTTTTTTTTCTTAATTTTAAAATATTGCATCATCTTAAAAGCTAGAGTATTTTATCTAGAAGCTTGATTTTCCTACAAACAATTATTACCAAAGAATAATGAGGGTAGAATTGTACCTAATTTCTGGCCCCTTTGGTTCCTTTCCTGGGATGGTCTTGCAGAGTGGTTTACACATCCCTCAGCATCTTCTCCTAGAAATAAAATAATATAAATAAATAATGTGCCTTTCAGGGTGTTTCTTTTTAAAACAAAACCAGAAATAACTCCACTGCACCCTCCACTTTTTCCAAAAGCACTTGAGAAACAAAAAGCTCCTACAGCCCGAGGTGAGGTGCTGAGGGCAGAAATAAAGAGGAGGGTGTTTATTGCAGGGTAAACACCAATCAAAGAACAGCCAAAGTGCCTCTGGTGATGGGCAAATCTCCTGACAACAACCATCAGCTGAGGTACAAACCCATGAGGGGCTCCCTGGAGGATCCCAGAGCACTTGGAGGACACCCAGGATATTCCAAAAAGTCTCAGTGCCATGGGAGCATCCCCAGCACAGAGCTGAAATCTAAGCAGTCAAACCACAAGGAATTGCTCTTGCTTCAATCAGAAAAATTAATTTTTTTTTTTTCCTTTCTTTATGGATGGAATTTCTCAATAAAAGCTTTGCAATGACACAATGTCTATGGGGAAAAAAAAAAAATAAAAACCACTGTGCCTGTCCCTGGCAGGACTGAGGGACTCTGAGCAGCCCCCAGGGTTGGGAGGTTCCTGCATCTCCTCCCTGTCCCAAATCTCTGTCCATCCCCACCTGGGACCCCTCCTGCCACAGAGGGCACCCAGGTAATTCCTGGGGCTGAAATCCCCTGTGCCAACAACCCAGCCCTTCCCAGGAGCAGCAGGTTTAGGGGAGTGTGGATGGGATCTTTCAGAGGTCAGCACTGCAAACCCCAAACTCGCTTCTCATCACACAAAATTTCCATTTTTGCAATATTAGCTCTTAGGGAAGGGGAGGGGGCCTCGCTGTGGCCCCATTTGGAAGCCAGGCTAGAGACACTGGTTGTTTGCTCAGGCACATCCTCTTCCCATCCCATCCTATTTTCCCTAAAATAACTCGACCAAGCAGTAATTCATGGTTATTGACTAAGCTATAGAAAATCTCAGGGGAATCAAGGAGATAAATGGCCTTTGGTTTGCCATAAATAGGAGTGATGGAAACAGAGCCTTTATGTTGCCTCAGGCACTGCCAGGAGGGTTTGCAGCTCCTCTGCAAATCTGTAGGATTATATTGCTCTGTGCCTAAAAACATATTTACACTGGGAACAACAGGCTGGGTGGAAATGGCACTTTTTATACTGACAAACCACTGGAAAATGAAGTCCTTGACAGATTTTTGCACCACACTGAAAAATAGAATTTAGGAAAACATGAAGGCACGAGAATTGACATTAATAAAGGTGAAAATCTCTGCTTTTTTTTTGCTTTCCAGAGCAGCTCCCAGCTGTGTCCACCCCTGCAGCTCCCCCATTTGCTCCCTGTGGAAATGTGGTGCTGGTACTGGATACAACCCAGTCTTCCTTGGTCATTTGTATTTTTCTGGGAAATCTCAGACTCTTCCAGCTGGGGAGGCTGTTGGAGCAAGGTGAATTCTATTGAACACAGCTGCTCCTGGAGCTGTTTGGAAGATGGGATTGCTGCTGCATGAGCAACCCTTCACCCTTGCTCCTACAGCCTTACCCTTCCTTTTAAACACCCAGATTATACAATGGGTGATGATTTCCCTGGATCTGCAGCACAATTCCTGGGTGTGATTTGGGCTGTGACCATGTCTGGGGTTACAACACAGAGTGTGATAAAAGGTATCTGTTCTATCACCATCTGTTGAGGGTGGGGGCAGTGATCCTGATCTCCATGGGAGATATTCTGCTAATGGGCATCCATTGAAACCAGGCAGGGCATTGTTCTTTATCTTTTCACAACCCATCCTTCCTCCAGCCAGTCATTTTCTGCTCATGGCCATTGAGTCCCACTGTGGCACTGATAAAATTACTGCATCCCGTTGGGAGTTGCTCCAGCCAGGGGGAAGAGCCCAACATTTCTTACCAAGATAAAAACAGAGGTTTTGGGACACTAAGGGAGCCCCTTTCTCCACTGGACTCCAGAGGAAAACCGGATTTCTCCACATCCCCACTGGAGCTCCAGAGGGAAACTGCACCTTGTACAGGAGCACTGCTCCAACTGAGCCACATCTGTCACTGCAGGAGGATGCAGCCACCATGGGATGGGACTGCTGCCAACACCCTGCCTGCCTGACGGGTGTCAGGTTGTACTCTGACTGTGTCAGGGTTTGGGGTTTGTTCTTTGTAGTACTGTATTTCTATTTTAATTTCCCTAGTAAAGAACTGTTATTCCTATTCCCATATCTTTGCCTGAGAGCCTCTTGATTTCAAAATTAAAATAATTTGGAGGGAGGGGGTTTACATTCTCCATTTCAAAGAGAAGCTCCTGCCTTTCTCAGCAGACACCTGTCCTCCAAACTACACCAGACCAGCACCAGCAGCATCACAGGGGCAGTGCTCAGCCTGGCTTTGGTGTCACACAGGTGAGCAGACACCCAGGTGACATCTGCCACACCTTGGGGTGGTGACACCATGGCAGGACCCTGCAAACCCTCTGCTGGCATCCTGCCCAGCAGCAGCAGTAATTCAGAGGATACAAGAGGAAGGAAATCCCCTCCTTCCAGCCCAGGAGCAATAGCAGAGTTCCAGGAGCAAGAAGAGTTGCAGTTTGTTGGTTGTCAGCACTGATTCATGCACACAGCCTGGATGTACATCAAATCCTCGGCTGGAAAAGCAGCATTAGTCATTGTTTCCAGAAAAATACAGCTTGCAGCAGACACCACAATGTATCTCTTCTGCAGTTACTCATGCAGTTCTTGCTTACAGTCTTCGTTGGCTGATTCGAAAAATTCAAACAGAAATTAATTATGCTGCTCGTTAATTCCTCTGCTCCTGGACAAAACCTACACAGACAAAGGAAAGGTTTTGTCTGGTCTGCCATGGCTGAGGGGTCTGTTCCTTCTTTATGGGGCTGCACATCATCCCCCAAGGAAAAGGGTCAACCTTTCTGAAGGACAGAAATTCAAACTTGGCACGAGGGCAGGAAACACTTTGGGTTTTCTTTCTCTGTGACATCCCTTTCCCTGAAAAGATTTTCCCTCTTCCCTGGGCAGGGCAGGCAGAGCTTTGCATCCAGATTTCAGCTGCAATCCCTTTTTTGAGTGAGCTGCTGCTGCCCTTCCCCAGGACTGCTCTTCCTGACGCTGGTGGCGTTTGTTTGTCATGGCTGGGGCACAGGAGGGAATGGAATCACACATATATCCATTTCTAAGAAAGGCTTTTAAAGCTCTCCAAGATGCTTTTCCTCCAAGTGTTCCTATGGATCATCTGCCAGACCACCAGCCATGAGGCACTACTGAGCTCTCTGCTATTTTATGTGCTCCTCCAGTTGGAAATAATCAAACCTTGCTAGAGCTGTGTGGAAAAGCAGGCTGGAAATATTAGATATGTTAGGAAAGGAGTAGGATTGTCATCACATAATAATGGGCAAAATTATCTTTGTGGCTGTCATTGCTGCCACTTTTCCTGGAACACCAGTGGAAGGAAGAAAACTTAAATTTATCTTTGCTGAACTAGATACCAGCACCACCTTTGCTTTCATTGCTGCTGGACTCTGTAATGGTTTTTCTGCTAGTGTAGCTAACAGAAAACAGTGCAAATGTAAAGATTTTCACAAATTCTGAAGTTCAGGATCATGTGAGCTCTTGGACCCTGACAAACCTGCACAGAGCTACCAAACCCCACCTCTGCAGGGGAGGAGACACTGCAAGGACCATTATTTTAGAAATCATTTTGCAGAGACCATTATTTTTAAAATAATTTTGCAAAGACCATTATTTTAGAAATCATTTTACAAATACCTGCCTGTTTCCACAACTCTTGCCTTGCTTCCCCTCCCACACCTTTTGCCCACCAATTGGAGCATTTTCTCAGAGCCCCAGCATCTCTCCAGAGCATCCCTTTTGGATAACAAGCTGTGACACTCAGGGAGATCAGCAGGAAAAGATGTGAGTGTGTTATGGAGATCAATCCCTGTCCAGAGCAGGCTGCTGCCAGCTCCATGTTGTATTTGCATTTTCAGCTCACTCAGGTGCCTTGGGAAGGTTTCTTGGACGAGGGACAAACCACAGGAGTCTCGTTTGGGCATTTTGTTGGTTCTGGGCAGCTGGGGAGACACCTTTTTTTGTTTTTTTTTTTTTCGCTTGCTGCAAAGGAATAATGCCAAAAAACCATCTGGAGGTGATGGAGAGTTGAGAGGCAGAAGAACTCCAGAAAATCCTGTCCTTAAACCATCCCCTGCTTTCAAATGCAAAATATCAACACCCAAAATTTCTCACATGTGAACTTGCATGGAGCAGACAATACCTCTGTTGCCCTTTTCCTAACCCAGATAAAGTCAATTATTTCAAAAAGGAACTCAAAATGCAGCTCTTTTCTTCACCCTGAAGAATCTGCAGCTTTAACTTGATTAGGGGAAAAAAGACAAGAAAATTATCAATGTACAAACAAATACAAACCCTTCCTGGGGAGAACAGGACTGGGGAGATTTGTTAATGGTGTTGAGAGGATTTGGAGGAAAGGAGAATATACAGGGATATACAAGAATATACAAAAATACCACAGCTATCAGGGAAATGAACTGAAAACATTTCTTCCAGCTGTGGAAAAGGATGTTGGACCTTTGCTGGAAAACAGAAATTAAAACAAAGAAACTTTTGTTTTCAAGTTGTTCAATAGAACTTTCCCAGATTTTGGCAACCTGGTCAGTGATATTTGTGACCCACAGTCTAGGGGAGTTTTTTTCCCCCAGTTTTTTTTTTATCTTTGGAGTATAGAAATTGTCTTAATGTCTCTCTTTTTGAATTTTCATATGTGAATTGTCCCGCCAGCAACTTTTCCAGCCACTCCACAGCAGGCTTAACTCACACATGGAAAGATGCAACATCTAACAGGAAAAAAAAAAGGCAGAAATGGACAGATCAAGCACTTGGCTCTTTGTGGCATTGACTAAAAAGATCTAAAAAGCAGCTTTGGGGATATCTGGCTGGGCTTTTCTTTGCTGCTTAAAGCCCCATCATCAAAGCAACACAGGGACCAGAGGAGACAACAAAACTGCTCCTAATTGCAGTGCTTGGGTGCAAAGCAGTGAGAGGATGCCCAGGCAGTGTCTGGGCTGCTAAAAGGAACAGTGTGGAAAGGCCAGGCTTAAAGAAATAAAAAAGAGAAGACAGACCTCTTCTGGGAGTGGGATAAATCAGTTCTGCCTAAAGAAAATCCATAAACTGCTTTTCAGGCCGTAAAGAGAAATGTGCTGCACATGAGGAATTTGTTCTTAGCTTTTCTTTATGAACAGCCTGAAAGAAGTCACTGTCATTTTTATAGACAGAAAATATTTTAACAGGATGTTCTGTCCTCGAGCAGAGGCTCTTCCCTGTGCCTTGGAGCCCTTGATCCCCCAGAGCCAAACTGGGAATGGAAAAGCAGCAGAGGGGCAGCTCCCTGTGTGCCCCCAGTGCCAGCAGAGCTGCTGGGACAGGCTCTGCTCCTGTCACACATGGAAATCTACAGTAATTTCACCATTATAAGCCGCACCATTTTGACTAAAATTTTGGTCCGAACCCGAAGTGCGGCTTATAATCAGGTGCGGCTTATATATGGACAAAGAATGAAAAGTTGCTGTTTTAGTTTGGAGAACAGGTGTCTGCTGAGAAAGGCAGGAGCTTCTCTTTGAAAAGGAGAATGTAAACCCCCTCCCTCCAAATTATTATAATTTTGAAATCAAGGGGCTTTCAGGCAAAAATATGGGAATAGGAATAACAGTTCTGTACTAGGGAAATTAAAATAGAAATACAGCACTACAAAGAACAAATCCCAAACCCTGACACAGTCAGAGTACAGCCTGACACCCGTCAGGCAGGGTGTTGGTAGCAGTCCCATCCCATGGTGGCTGCATCCTCCTGCAGTGACAGATGTGGCTCAGTTGGAGCAGTGCTCCTGTACAAGGTGCAGTTTCCCTCCGGAGCTCCAGTGGTGATGTGGAGAAATCCGGTTTTCCTCTGGAGTCCAGTGGAGAAAGGGGCTCCCTTAGTGTCCCAAAACCTCTGTTTTTATCTTGGTAAGAAATGTTGGGCTCTTCCCCCTGGCTGGAGCAACTCCCAATGGGATGCAGTAATTTTATCAGTGCCACAGTGGGACTCAATGGCCATGAGCAGAAAATGACTGGCTGGAGGAAGGATGGGTTGTGAAAAGATAAAGAACACTGCCCCAGGTGGTTTCAATGGATGCCCATTAGCAGAATATCTCCCGTGGAGATCAGGATCACTGCCCCACCCTCAACAGATGGTGATAGAACAGACACCTTTTATCACACTCTGGATTGTAATGTGCGGCTTATAATCAGGTGCGGCTTAAGTATGGACAAAGAATGAAAAGTTGCTGCACCTGGAAGTGCAGCTTATACTCAGTGTGGCTTATAATCATGAAATTACTGTAAGTCTCTGCTCCTGAGCAGCTGCTGCTGGCCCTGCCCATGGGAGCACCCCAGGGATGCTGGCTCCAGGTGTGCTGGGTGCACCTGCAGCCCCTTCCCAGTGTCCCTGCACTGCTGCTGCCCCAGTTTGGAAAACAAGAGGATAAACGAGGTGGTTTCCCTGCCTGGAATGATTCCTGCCTCACTGAGGGGGTGAAATTGGGATGATCCCTTCAGGGCAGCCAGCAGGGGTTCATTATCCCAGCAGTGTTCCTGTGCCTGCCCTTGCATGAGGAGCAGGAGGAGATCACTGCTCCCCTCTGGGATAACCTGCCTGCACGATGCCAGCAGCATCCCTTCCTCCTGTGATTCAGCCTCTCCTTTCCTGCTGTGGCACAGCTCTCAGCCTTGCAACACCCCACAGTTATTCCCCTTTAGGGACTGATGGCTAAATTTCCACATTTCAGGGCAAGCTGGCAAAAAAAGCCACATCCTGTGTGAGTCAGGTGCAATGGCCCTGTGGTTGCTCCATGCTGTGATGTGACATCCTGGGCACATTCCTCCTGCTTCTGCTGATTCCTGGGCCCCCATCCATGAATGTGACAAGGGAACACTGTCCTCAGTCAAGCCTTTAAGCTCTTGGGGGTGTTGGAAATAAATAAAAATTAAAATTAAAAATAAAAATAAAAATAAAAATAAAAATAAAAATAAAAATAAAAACAAAAAATAAAAATAAAATAAAAATAAAAATAAAAAATAAAAATAAATATACCTGTGTTTATTCAGAAATAAATAGGAATAAACACAGTGTTTATCATTGCTGGCTCTGACAGGTGTAACCCCTGGGGGTGGTAAGGGGTTGGTGATGGCACCCAAAGCATCAGCCAGGACATTTGGGCAAAATCCAAGCTCATCTCCAAGCCACAGCATTTATTCCAAGCCCAGTGTAAGGGTATTTTTCTTTCCAACAGCTCATGATTTGTGCTAAGTTGTTGTTGGCTACTCTGCATTTGTGGATATTTTCACATCTGTCAGCCTGTGAAAGGTGACATTGATCTCTCTCTGTTTCTGTGGGTGAGATTATTTTGGAAAAGGTGTAGGAGGGGCTTCACCTCACCCTTAAATCACATCAAAACTCAGGTCAAAAAAATTAATATATATATATGTATATATAAGAAAGACCCAGTTTCAATTTTGGAATTTCTAGGGATTGCCATCCCTCTGTAAAGTCAAAGCTCTTGGGGCCATTTTCACCAAATGATGACCAAAAGCAGTTCAAAAATGTCAAGAGTAAATGCACTCTGACTGCAATACAGCTTAATTTTAACCAGCAGGAGTTTCAGGGGAATTAAAAAAAAAAAAAAGGAAGAGAACTTGTTGACATGAAGCATGTGGAGTCACTCATCCAGCATTGTGTAAGGGCTGTAAATCTGCCTGGAAATGAGACATGAAGTGCATCATAAAAAAGTATATCATCAGAACTATAAGATCAGCTTAAAATTTATGGTAGGTAACTTGGGGAGAGCATTACATGTCTGGACTTTAAATCAAATGCTCTTCAGCTGTGTATTCCTGCAAGCTTTTGCACAGAACTTTCCCTTATTTCCCTCTCCTTGCAGCAGCTCCAGCTCTCAGCAAAACCCCCAAGTTATTTTCTGTAAATTCAAAACCCCCAAGTTATTTTCTGTAAATTCAAACCCCCCCAAGTTATTTTCTGTAAATTCAGCAATGAAAACTCTGCAATCTGAAAGCCAATACAAAACCTGCCACAGCGAGTGAGTTACAGCAGAAACATCCCTGGTTTAAACTTTGGGGGAAATAAAGCTCAGTAATGAAGCAGAGGATTTGTTCTCTCCTGGAAAGGTTTTGTTGACTCTAAGGCAGCTCCTCATTCTCCTCATTGCTTTAAGATGTTCTCCTGACCCCCACAACCCCACTGTAATTATCTTCTTAGTGCCTGTTTCTCTTTCTTCATCTCCCCAAAGACTGTTATTGTCTTTCTGTGACCAGATGAGAACCAGATGGGGAGGATAAAGGGGAAAAGATGAGGATTTGGGTGCCTACCTGATTTTTTTGCTGTGCCCGGTGAGTATGGGCAAGCATGATCACAATTAAATCATTAAATTACTCTCTAAAGCCTAATAAAAATCATTATTTTGACTTTACTGTTGTGCCAAGGGGGTGGGGGTCATGATCCTTTCAAATTACATGGGCCCAGAGGTTTATCTCACCCAAATTTCTCTGCACTACAAACCAGCCAGCAAATTACCCAGCACAAATCTACAGGAGGTCTCTCAGTCTCTGATCATTCATCAGTGGTGCAGACAGCAGAGGGGGAAAGATTCTCCTGCCCACTGAGGAAACACAAAATAAGAGCAATTTCTAAAACAAACCAAGGCTCATCTTCTCCCTGATATCTCCTGCAGCTTCTTGGTTTTTCTGACAATTCTTGCAGAGGAAGCAATGAATCACAGTCCTTACACCTGGAGCAATTCATGCCACATATTTACATTATTGAACAGTTTCATCTTCATTCTTACTGCAGTCTGGGATGCTCTGTGCCTTCTCCCTGTTTTTTGGAGCCCTGGGACCCAGCATTGTGCAATCCCCCATTGCTGCAGCTCTGCCAGTTGTAGTGGAAAAGTTTGAGCAAGAAAAAAACTCCTTGGCAGGACACCAAACTCCTCAAAATGAACGTCAGGGTTTGCTGAGGCTCAGCTTTCATGGCTAGCAGAGCTGATGTGATTGGCAGCAGGCTGCTGACCCCTCCATCCATCCTGCTGGGACTCTCCCCAGGGGCTGTTTGCAGGGGAACCCTGGGTTTGCTCTGCTCAGCTTTGCTCAAAGCCTGGGCTGGGCTGGAGCATTTCCCTGCTCTGACAGATGATCTGGAGCTTGCTGCTCCCCCAGCAAACAGAAACCTTTTCTGTCACCTTCTCTGTCACCTTTTCTGTCACCTCATCATCATTGCCAAAGCCAGGCTCAGAGACCAGAGAGCAATTCAGAATCCTTCACCAAACATAAAAACTGTGAGCGAGCTCATGCCAGGACCAAAAACAAACAGCCATGGTTGTGTTTAGGCAACCTAAAAGCTGCTGAAGCCTGACCTGCTATGAACATGTGGCACATGAAATAAATTTTGCTGAGTATCTCCAGATTAAGCTGAACACTGCTGGCACAGATATTTTGTGTTGAAGAGGTACAATAAGCAGAGCAGAAATTTGGGTTCACAGGTGTAAGCCCTGAGTGAGCAGGGATGGTTGTGTGACCCTAAAACTCACACCCAAGATCTCTCCTGGGCAAGGGGAGGAGGAGCAGATGTTACCTTCACTCCTTGCTCAGCTCACTGATGCCTTCTCAGTCTGGAATTGGAGACCAAGATTTCCCAGCCTTCATTCAGCTCTGGGTTAACAAGGGAGAAATCAAAGGAGTTTCCCAGTGACTGCTTCCCACAGTGCTGATAAACCTGGGTAGAGAAGAGACAAATGGGTCTGTGGTGCCTTGCTTGGTGCAAAAGGTGACTCTCAGCAGGCCCTGGAAAGAAGCTGGCATGATCACCCAGAGTGACAACAATTCTGCTGGCATGGCCCAGGAAATCCTGGGGTAAAGTGAGGGTGAAACACGGAAGGAAAGGACAGGATGGAAGGCAGAGCAAAGCAGAAACAACCAAAATATCTGAGCCACCAATACCTGAGTGCAAGCACTGTGGGTCTCCTTTTCCAGGCTCTTGCTCTGTCCTCTGCTCCTGCACATCCCATCCCATCCAAACCCTCTCCAGGCTGGGTTTCTGCCCCTTGGTGACACAGTGCTTTGACATTTGGCCCATCAGGGCAGCAAACACTGATCTCTGAGGAGCCACTCCTGCTTCCAGCACATTCTGTGCTGCAGTCCAAGTCTCCTCTGCTCCATTTTATCACTGAAGTCTTGGCTGCATCTTCTGCCTTTTTCCTTTTTTTTCCTTTTTGTCCTTTTGCCTATTTCTATTTTTTTTTTTCATCAAGCTTTTCTCTAGCAATGTGCTGGAATGCATCAGCTGGGATGGAGCTGAACATGGAGCTGAGATTTATGTGACTGAATGCTCAGACAGTTGTTCAGGGTGGAAACTCTTACCCAGCCCAGCCTGGTGGGTGATTTTACTCAAGGCTCTCCATCCAATCTCTAGGAATCTTTGCATGCAAACCTTGTAGGTGTGCCCACCAGGAGATGCAGCAGCTACAGAGCAGTTTGGGCTCCAGCCCTTTGCCACCACTGGCCAAACCCAAACCCTGCAGGTCCCTGAATATTCCCCAGGCTGGATTTTGCTGGATTTTGCTGAATTTTGTTGGATTCAGGACTGCCCACCACTTCTGCAAACATTGGATGTGCTCTGGAGGAGTTTAAGAGCTGGGAGGTATCTCAGCACTTTACACCAGATTTTGGATAGGTTGAGAATCCAAAATAATTTTCAGGTGTCCCCATGAGAGCAAATTCTTTTCAGTCCAGCCCTTCCTCACCCTTCACAGTCCTATAAATCCAAGGGCTGTGCCACAGGGAACATCCCAGAGCCCTTCATCTGCAGCAAGGAAGAAAATCCCCTGGAGAAAAAGAGGAGAAAGAAGCACCCCCTGGCACCACCTCTAAAGAGCTGTCCAGTATTTTGGGACCTCAGGTTCTGGGAATAAATCAGGGTTTTTTGCTATTTTGATTTTGGGTTTTATCCCTTTGCAAAGGATCTTTCTTGACTTTAAAACAAAAGCATTAAAGAAGGGAAAATAACAGATCCCCAGAAGAAAAAGAGTTTTATGTTCTAATTATCTAGTTAGACCATAAAAGTTGTTAGATTTTAAAACTGCATTCCTTTTTAAACCAGTCATTTGGAGGCTGGTGATGCTCTTGGTACCCTGAAAGGTGGATCCACGAGGCTCAGAAAATTCAGAGTAGGGGATAAATGACCTCAGCTCCTTTGACTAAGCAGAGCTTGGTGACATTTTTCCTCCTCCTTTCTCAACCCAAAGCTCCTGAGCTCACTTCAGGTCTGAGTTGGGTTGTGTAGCAGGACATTTGCATGGGAACAGCTCTCTGCACAGGTAAGAGAAAAAACTGCAGTAAATTATTCAAGTAAGAAAAATTGAAGTAACCTTTTATAGTAAAGAATATTTCAGTAAACTGAGTTGGAATGAGGGTGCAGAGATGTGCCCCAAGGACTGTCACTTGTCTGCCCCATCACATGTGGATGCTCCTGAATGCTCCAGAGCTGGAGGCATCCCAGTTTTGGGAGAGGAATTCCTTGGGACAGCTCCTGGCAGGGCTTTGAGGGGAAGCCCCAGCTCTGTGATCCCCTTTGCACCAAATCAAAGGCACCAGGAGCAGCTCTGGGCCCAGCCTGGCTGTTTGCTGTGGAAAACATAACAGTGTGTAACGTTCCTCGTGCCAGTGGGGAGCCCAAAAACTATTTTAATTATTGTTTATGGTAACTGAATCTCAGCAGAGAATTCAATAGGACATTTTTGGGTTCTTAACTCACACTCAATACATTCCTCCTCCATATCCTGTAGCCAGGATTATTCTGGTTTGGAGACACTTAAACCAGTTTTGTGTAAGGGTAGTCATGGCACATTTGTCCAAATTCTACCCAAGATTCTCCCAGACATTTTTGGTTGGTTTGGATGGCTGATGGGACCAGGAGCACCTTGCAACTCTGAGCCCACAAAAAGCCACTTCAAGGTTCCAACAACCAGTTGAAAAAATTATTTTGGAAGGATCATGGAAGGCAAGATGGCTTTACAAAAGGAAGGATTTCTATATAAATATATATTTATATATAAAATATATATTTATAGATAAAGTATATAAAGTATATATTTATATATAAAGTATATAAAGTATATAAAGTATATATTTATATATAAATATGATGGAGGAGGTGGAAAGGAGCTGTGAGGGAGAAGTGCTGCACTGTGCCCCTGCAAAACCTGCACAGACCCAGCAGTGACTGATGTGCAGAAAACACAGGATCAGCATTAACCACCCCTCTTTCCTTCCCCTGCACTCACACTGTTTGGTTTCAAAGCTGCCACACCCCTTTGATTAATTTTAATTAATCAGAGCCAGCCAGGTGTCCACCTATCCCCCTCCGAGTGAAGTGAAAATCCATTAAAAACCAGCACACAGGACACAGCCCAGCTTTCCAGAAATGAAACAAAACCCTAGGAAATACCTCAGTGCTTGTCCCAGGCACTGACTCTGCTTTCTGGGGGATGAAGCTCCCTTCAGCCCTGGACTGTTTCCAGGATTCAGGAACTGGGGGAGGACACCTGTACCCAAAAGCAAAGCCATCCAAGTCTGGATATGCTGCCTGAGAGAGATTATTCTTTTCAGATGAGAAGGAACTATTCAGCCTTGGTTATACTGGAAAGACAATACTGTATTTCTTACAAGAACTGGGATGTTAATTCCTGGCACAACTCAGGACTTTTTTTTTTTTTTTTTTTCTCTCCTGAAATTCCCCCACCCTGAGTTTACAGTTAGTGCATTAATCTTTATTTCCCCCACAAAAAAAAATACAAACTCAACTCCCGCTGCCTTGCCAGCACTGTCTGTCTGTCCTGGAGTTACAGTGGGGGAGGAATGTGCTGCAGTGCTGAGTTTGGATTATTTAAAAACAGACATATTTTGCTCCCTACCCTGCTCTCCTGATGGAAGCAGCTCTGCAGCCCCTCAGATGTGCTGCAGGAACAGGGTGGGTGCTGTCCCCCAGCTCTTGGGGGGCTCTCACTGCTCTCTGGAGGATGATGGATCAGTCAGATTTGGCACAGATAAAATAATCTGAATATTTTTGCCACCAGCGTTCTGGGAGTCACCCTGGGCTGTCTGCTCACTGCTGTTGCTGTAAAGATTGAAGGTTAAAGATTAAATTAGAGGCACAGCAGTGACAGCTCTGGGCATGGAGGAGCTTTGGCCACAGAGGGATCAGGGAGCAGTGGATTTTACAGTGCAGCATCATCACAGCATCAGCCACAGGGCAGACAGAAAACAGCTCCACCTGGAACAATCCAATCTAAATCTCAGCCTCCAAATAAATACCCTTGATGCCATTGCTAAGACACACCCTCTCCACCTCAGGCTTTTTCTAATGAGCAAGAGTGAAGACTCAAATAAATCTGGCTCTTGCCAAGCTCGCAGCTCCTGGGCTGGACCAGCCCAAAAGGCAAAAATCACCCCAGGAAGATCTGAACTGCTCCAGGCACGGAGCAAACAGCTCTGCAAGCACAGGGCTTGGAGCTATTTATCATCAGCAGGGGCCAGGGGGAGGTGAAGTGACCTGTGAGGCCAGAGCTGCTGTGGCTGGGATGGGAATGTGCAATATTCCCTTCCAGGACCCGACACAATGGCTGAGTCTGGCCGGACGTGCCTGGAGGGATTGAGCTCCAGCTCTGTCTGGGCAAGGCATCAAACTCCACAGATCCCCATCCAAGCCTCACACCTGATGCACTTTGAGCCAGTCCAGACAATCATCTGCAGTTTGTGCTCTGCTCCTTCCAGTTGAGCAGAGAAATTCCAGCAGATCCTTCAAAAAAAAAAAAAAAAATTAATCCTGGGGGGAAAATCAGGTTTTAGGCAATATTTGATGAGACCATGTGGCTGGGTGGGCTCTAATGGGACCAGCTCTGACCCATGAGTTTAGGGCTTCTAAACTCATGGAATCTTCTAAATTCATGGAATCACAGAATGGATTGTGCTGGAAGGACATCATCCTTCCATGGGCAGGGACACCTTCCATGACAAGGAATTCCATCAGGTTATTCATGACCTCATCCAGCCAAGCTTTGAAAATCTCCAAAAAAGGGGATTTCACAGCCCCTCCAAGGCTTTGTTCCAGCATTTGAGCACAGCTGAGCAGCTCCTGTCTGTGCTGGCTCCTCATTCCACAGAGCATCAGCACTGCCCACCATTCCTAGGGGGACAGAATTGACTGAAATTGGAAATGAAGCCTTTGTTGATGGACTCATATCCAGAAGTCAGGAATATGTTGGTTTTTTCACAGTGACTCACTCTCAATGTTGTTGCAGTGTCAGGGTGGCTGTCATCTCAAAATAAGGCAGAAAGTCTGAAAATCATCAGAGCTGTAACTGCATGAGACACAGACCTGGCAGCTCCAAATGAAAGGGATAAAACACAATTTCCCTGGCGTTCCATTAACCTCAGAAATGCAATAGAAAAACTGAAGTCTCAATTCAGGAAAAAAAAAATCATTAAATGAAATCAGCACCTAAGTTGTTCCTGAAGAACCTGCTCTTGTAAATCCTGAGCAGAGATTCCCTCCAGCCTCAAATATCCTGTGTGATTTTGGTGGGATTTCAAATAATTTTTCACATTGTTTCGAATTTAACTGTATTGAAATGTGCATTTATGTGCATTCCTGAAATGTAGCATTAGTGGGGAACCTGTTGATAAAGCCATGGAGTAAAACTGAGAAATTGTTTCAATTATATTTGATGCAATTCCAAGCTTGCTCTGGAAGTTAATTTATTTTTTTA
Organism: Catharus ustulatus; assembly: GCF_009819885.2. Classification (NCBI taxonomy): domain Eukaryota; kingdom Metazoa; phylum Chordata; class Aves; order Passeriformes; family Turdidae; genus Catharus; species Catharus ustulatus. The sequence continues at coordinate 18,762,171 of NC_046231.1, read as the reverse complement.
TGGATTTCTCTGCATGAGCTCCTTAAGTCCTCTGTTTACCAGGGGCTGTTCTGCTCATACTTATTTCCTCCCTATCAAAACCACACACCTTCTTTATTTCATTTATTGCACCAATTGCTGAAATTGTGCAACTCCTGTGGATTCTTTCTAAAGCCTTCAGACAGATTACATCCAACAGGGGAAAAAAGAAAAAAGCCAAATTAAAAACACCCTTCTCAGAGAGGAAGAACCTGAAGTCTTCTACACCTGGCTTCCAATTTTTGGCAACAGCAAGCCCCAATATGCAAATTTGCATAAATAATTGCAAAAATAACATGCAGAGTTTTGATAGAAATTTGGAATGAGCATCCTGAGGAAAATATTGCCTTGTATTCTTAGAAAAAGAATGGGAAAATGGATAAAATCTTCAAACTGGGCATTGAGTGCTGGGAAGGGAAGTGGAGAAGGATTTGAAAAGGGAACCAGAGGGGGAATTGGGGTGGTCTGGGCAGGAATGCACACACAGCACTGTGGAATTTCTGCTCCAAAGGACATCACCTGCCCCAGCCATCCCACATTTCAGTAAATTTAGACCAAAAATGCCAAATGTCCCGAGCACAAAGCCTTGTGCAGCTCAGCTCACGGGGAGGACAGTTTGCTCAGGAAGGAGATGACTCACAAAGCTCTCCTCATCTTCTGAAAGCTCTGAGAGGCAACAGCCTGTCCCTGAAGATAATCCAGTCCTAGAACTGGGACAAAATCTGGGAATACACTGGCAGCAGAACAGACAGGCTCATCCTGGGGACAAAAGCCAGAATACTGATTGATGGCAAGGGGAGGGATTTATTTTTATTATCCAAGCCAACCTGAATCACTGTAGAAGCAAGAGATCAAAAATAAAGACCAGCCCCATGTCCTTTCTTGCTTTAATTGCAGTCACTCCAAGAGGATTTTGTTTGAACAAGGGTTCATGATGTTATGTCTATGCTGAAAAGAAAAAAAAAAAAGTTTCCATTTCAGTTTGGTCAAGCCCCATGAGCTAACCTGGGCTAAAATAGAGGTGAGCAGACTGCAGGAGCAAGGGAGGCATGGACTGGGTCACATCAAAGGTCCCCATGTGCTCAGGGAGGAACACCCAAGCCTAGGAAGCTGTGACTAATTCCCACAGCATAGAAACCCACAGCTCTGGGGAGGTTGGAAGTCACAGGTCCCGACCTGGACATTTTTGTGAGCCCTTCACAGGACAGCTGAGCCTCCCCAGCTCCCCACAGAAATGAGCTCCTGGCTTGCAGAATGGCTTGTGGGACAAATTGCTGCTCCTCAGCTGGGTTCAAGCTGCTGGGTGGGCACCCCAGCCCCTCCAGGTCAGAGACACAGCCCAGAGGTGATTTGGGTTTGGGGTGGATTAAAATTGCTGGATTTACTCAGAGCCTATGTTGGTTTTCCTTCTTTCTCCTTATTTTCATTAGAGATAATTAATGTGAATTGGTTAACTGGCACTAAAAATATATTTTCCTCTTTCTGCCTTAAATTCAAACAGAGTCAGAATGTAGGCATGAACTAAGCCAGGGATCCAAACACACTCCAGGCTTAAGGAAAGTCCAAGCTCCAATCTAAATTTTGTCCTTGAAATCAAGGGAAATAAATTTCAGTTTGGTGAGAAGAGTTTCTTAGTCTATAGAATAGTATTCTATCCCATTTGTATTTTATGTGAGCCCTAATATTCTATCCCATTTATATTTTTGAGCCCTAATATTCTATCCCTTTTTTATTTTTGAGCCCTAGTATTCTATCCCATTTGTATTTTATGTGAGCCCTAATATTCTATCCCATTTGTATTTTTTTTGAGCAGTAATATTCTATCCTATTTGTATTTTTTGAGCCTTAATATTCTATCCCATTTGTGTTTTATCTGAGCCCTAATATTCTATCCCATTTATATTTTTGAGCCCTAATATTCTATCCCTTTTTTATTTTTGAGCCCTAGTATTCTATCCCATTTGTATTTTATGTGAGCCCTAATATTCTATCCCATTTGTATTTTTGAGCCCTAATATTCTATCCCATTTGTATTTTATTTGAGCCCTAATATTCTATCCCATTTGTATTTTATTTTAGCCCCAATATTCTATCCCATTTGTATTTTATCTGAACCCTAATATTCTATCCCATTTGTATTTTATTTGAGCCCTAATATTCTATCCCATTTGTATTTTATTTTAGCCCCAATATTCTATCCCATTTGTATTTTATCTGAACCCTAATATTCTATCCCATTTGTATTTTATCTGAGCCCTAATATTCTATCCCATTTGTTTTTATCTGAGCACTAATATTCTATCCTATTTGTATTTTTGAGCCCTAATATTCTATCCCATTTGTATTTTTGAGCCCTAATATTCTATCCCATTTGTTTTTATCTGAGCCCTAATATTCTATCCCATTTGTATTTTTTGAGCCCTAATATTCTATCCCATTTGTATTTTATTTTAGCTCCAATATTCTATCCCATTTGTATTTTTGAGCCCACCTGATTACAAGGATCAATGATTGTTTTTCCCAAGGCTCCAACCCCAGTAGTACACATCCCTTCATTTTTCTTTCTTTTTCCTAAAGATTTTTGGCAAGTAATTTCCATCTCTGGCTTCTTCCCCCCTATTTTGTATAGGAAGGCTCAGGACATGCCTGGCTGCACCAAGGGGTCACCCTCCAGGTTACTGGTTAGGAAATAGTAGGGTTTGTCAACATCTGGCCCTGACAAACTTGTAAAATATAAATACAGATGGTTTTATTTAAAAGGTAAAAGGTCCAAATTCAACTCAAGGATGAAGCCTTGTCTGCTTTCCAATCTCATTTTTTCCCCTGGATGTTTGGTACATTGTGTTCCATTGCTGTGAAGCGTGAATCACATTTATGTAATAAAAGATAATTAAAAAATTAAAGTATAAATTAGGAGTTCTTTTGTTTTGTGACTTATTCAAGAAATTTCTAGGCCAAATTGAGTAGAATTCTTATATGTCAGGTATTTCTGAGAGCTGATTCCCATGATAAGAGGGAACACAAGCCTCAGTGAAGTAGAATAAAGAGAATAATTTCTCTAACCGCAACATCTGTGGACCAGAAAATTAATTCCCTTCATCCAGAGTTTGAAGTGCTGCAGCTGAACCTCTTTGTGTGAGCTCTGATTCTGTTTAATTGTACAGCACCTCAAGTGCAGATCCTATTGCAGCAGGTAGAGATTGCTACCCTTAGAAAATATAAGCCTTTAAAATCTGTGCCCATAACTTTTCTCTGCAGCAGGGTGCTGAATTACCAAAGAAAATTGCACAATAAATTCTGCATAACAAGAACAAACTCTCCACCAAACCCCTCCAGTTCAGGGACGGGGTTATTATCCACCATAACAGAAATATGTTCTATATCCACCTAAATATAAATATATATAAATAAATATAAATATAAATATAAATATAAATATAAATATAAATATAAATATAAATATAAATATAAATATAAATATAAATATAAATATAAATATAAATATAAATATAAATATAAATATATATAAATATGTATATATAAAAATGTTGAGTGGATAATAACCCAGCATTTGGCTCTCAATCAACCCTGTGAGCAGGCACCTGAACTTCAAGAAATCACCAGGCTGGATCTCAGCTCTGACACTTTCAGTGACCTTTGGATGCTGCTGCTTTAAAAATACCATCTCACGCAATCCTGGTGCCCCAGGGCTGATAACCCAATAAACCAACCTCTTGTCCTCTCTTCCTGTTTTGCTGAGCCTTCTCTTCTCTCTCCCTGACACAAGCAGAGGGATTCACTCTCTCTGTGGAGCCCTGAGCTGAGCGCAGCAAAGCCAGGGTTTTGTTGGGAAAAGCACAGAATGAGCATTGTGAAGGGAAAGGGGCTGGGCTGAGAACACTGTATTTATCAAAAGGGGTGAAAAAATATGGCATTGCATATCTAAGAGCTGGATAATGCTCATAGCAGGGCAGCAGCCAGCCTGGAGCAGTGTCTTGGGTTCTATCACCATCTGTTCAGGGTGGGGCAGTGATTCTGATCTCTATGGGAGATATTCTGCTAATGGGCCATCCATTGAAACCAGGCAGGGCATTGTTCTTTATCTTTTCACACCCCATCCTTCCTCCAGCCAGTCATTTTCTGCTCATGGCCATTGAGTCCCACTGTGGGACTGATAAAATTACTGCATCCCATTGGGAGTTGCTCCAGCCAGGGGGAAGAGCCCAACATTTCTTACCAAGATAAAAACAGAGGGTTTGGGACACTAAGGGAGCCCCTTTCTCCACTGGACTCCAGAGGAAAACCGGATTTCTCCACATCCCCACTGGAGCTCCGGAGGGAAACTGCACCTTGTACAGGAGCACTGCTCCAACTGAGCCACATCTGTCACTGCAGGAGGATGCAGCCACCATGAAATGGGACTGCTGCCAACACCCTGCCTGACGGGTGTCAGGTTGTACTCTGACTGTGTCAGGGTTTGGGGTTTGTTCCTTTGTAGTGCTGTATTTCTATTTTAATTTCCCTAGTAAAGAACTGTTATTCCTAATTCCCAAATCTTTGCCTGAAAGCTCCTTGATTTCAAAATTATAATAATTTGGAGGGAGGGGGTTTACATTCTCCATTTCAAAGAGAAGCTCCTGCCTTTCTCAGCAGACACCTGTCCTCCAAACTAGGACAAACAGAGAGAAAGTTTGGGAGATTTCTGTGCTGGGAATTTGTGATTCTGCATGGCTCAGAGCAGTGAGGGGTGAGGGTGGTGGGGATAAAACCCCTTTAACAACAATGTGGAACTCATTAAAACATCCAGAGTCAGGCGTTTGGGAAGAGTCTGCTCTGAGTGGTGTTTGTGTCCCATAAAGGAACAAGGAGAGAACTTGGAAAAGGCTGAGCTTGTATTGCACTAGGAAGGGTTTTACAGGACAAGGATTAAATTCCAAATATTCTCAGAAAACTGCTGAAATGAAAATCATCAAATTGCACAAAGGAACAAAGGGTTGTACATAGAAAGGGGAAACCAGTTGTGAGTGAGGGGCTGGGAGCAGGGGCTGGAGGGGATGAGAAATGGGAAAGGTGATGGGAATAAACTCAAAGGGAGGCAGAAGAGAACAGCTGGGGAAAACAAAACAAAACAAACTAATTTTGGAAAACACAGCGCATGACCAAGAACTTTTTGTCTAACCTAGAAAAGCAGCACCAGGAGATGGGAAATGTGTGTTCACAGCTAAGCACATAAAGATCTTTATCAAGGCAAAAGCAGCCTGCAGCTCTCCAGGAACGCTCCAAGGAGCACATGAGGCTTTTGGCTTCATTTGCAGCAAATATCTTGGATTTGTCTTCAGATCTAAGCACTCCATGAACTTGTTATTTGTTAGGATTTGTTTTTCCCTCCTTGGCATGAAACATCCTGAAGGCAGCAGTAAATAATATATATATATATAAAATAAATTAAATACATGCAGCAAATATATATTAACAACACATCTTAGACATAGAAACCCTGGGAAACTTCAATTTGGCACACAAACAAGGGTGATTCTGCCACAGGGACTCTGTTTTCAGTGCAGTTTTTGCACCAAGCCCATAAAACTGTGACACCTGAACCCCTGGGAGCAGCAGGAGCACTGAGTCACACCTTGGCTGTTCTGCCCTCATCGTGCAAGGCTGCTGTTGTGCACAGCATGAGGTCCAAATGCACTAAACTCTACTTCACAAACAGATTTTTTGTTAAAATATGGGTTTAATTTAGGATTTAAGATGATTAAAAGAAAAGGGGGAGGACCCAGCACCATTTATTTCAACATTTGCCCGCTGCCCTGCAGCACAGTGACATCAGGGTGACATTTGAACCCTCAAAACTGAGTGGCAGCAAAATAAATCACTGAGGCACGAGCTGAAATCCCCCCAAAGCCCCACCAGTGACCTCAACAGCCACCAATGGATCCTTTGTGCAAGGCACAGATCTCACCCCAAACCCCTCATTTTTGTCTCCTGCTCTGCTGGAGCTTTGTGGAAGCAAAATTCCTGCAGCACCTGCACTCCTGCAGAGTTTGGGGGACATCCCAGGCTCTGATGGGATGGAAATAATCAGGATTTTACTCTGTGACCTGTGGCCATGCTGGGCAATGTTTCCTGGAGCAATCCATCCACCATCCAGAAAATAACACTGGAGGTTCAGGAGATTGCAGGAAATATTCCTGAAGCTTTCAGGAAATTGCAGGAAATATTCCTGAAGCTTTCAGGAGATTGCAGGAGATATTTCTGGAACTTTCACGAGATTTCAGGAAATATTCTTGGAGTTTTCAGAAATTGCAGGAAATATTCCTGGAGCTTTCAGGAGATTGTAGGAAATATTCCTGAAGTTTTCAGGGGATTTCAGGAAATATTCCTGGAGGTTTCATACTCCATGTGCAGCTGCAGCACGGAAGGCAAAACAGGATGTTGGCTGCACTGGCAGAGGAATGTCCTCTAATTGAAAAGATTTGGTTATTATTGTACGAGGAAATGATAAAATCTAGTGCAGAGCATGTTCTGGTCAAGAAGTGATATGGGAAATAACTTGTATCAGCTCTCCAGGCTATAGGCAGGGAAGCATTCAGGACAATGGGCTCACTCTCATTTCTCACAGCCTGTGCTGGAGGGATCAGCTCTAACCTCCAGGAGAATGATGTTTTGTGTGTGTGTCTGTTCAGCTGCCAAGTGGGAAAAGACTTTGAAGCAGGCTCTGTGAAAGTTCTTCTGTCAGCACAGCTCTGCAGCCACACTCAGAGCAGAGCAGAGACTCCACTCCACACCACCAGAAACAGAACCCAAAAAACCCTCAAAGGAAAGCAAGAAGCTGCCTCAACATGAGATAACTCTCAGGATCACCCCTGGTGATGTGCCCTCACACAACTCTGGTTTTTATACCAGGAGCTGCATCCCAGAGACCTCAGGAGCAGCAAATGCCAGCCTGGACATCCTCAGTGACATTTCACACTTTGCCACATGTAACCCAAATATTTTGCAGACATTTCTCCAGCAGTGAAAGAGAACAGAAGGACAGAAGTGCCACTGAATGGAGCCAGTCACACAAGGCTGATTAATGAAGGAGGGGAGTGCTGTCCTGCTGGGAGGTCAGAGCCAGGGGCAGTTTGTGGATATACCTTCACAAATAGGTGGAGGAGCCAGAACAGATGTGCTCCCGTGGAAAACACAGCTCTGGAGAGAGGTGGAGCTTGCCTGGGTCAGCCACACACGATGATTTGTCAACCACGGGCTGGGAAATGGGCACAGAGACACGAAATGAAAGCCACACTTCTGCAATAAAGGCAGGACAGCTATTGGATTTGGAGAGTGAGAAAGAGCAGCAGTGCTGACACCTGCAGATATCAAACCCTGCTTTTCAGAGGGGGTTTGTGGCATCCCTCCAAACCCTCTGTGTCCCTTGGTGCTTCCCACACAGCCAAGCCCAGCACCAGAACCTCAGGGGTTCAGACTGGGTGAGCCTCCTTGTCCCTCCCATAATGCAGAATTCCCTCAGAAATTTCCTAGAGAATAACCTCAGTTAAGGGCTGAGCTCCTTCTCCAGGCTCTCAGGCATCAGCAGAAGATTTTCTGGGTCCCCAGGGATGTTTGGTGCTCTCCAGGGATGCAGAAGCAGCCCAGATCTCAGGTCTTGCTTCTCATGGATCCCTGTGGGGAAAACAAAAATAAACCCCAAACCCAAATCCAGAGGTTGATGTAGAGGCAGAAGGTTTTCTCCAGGCATCAGCAGATTGTCTTTTTTTAAAATTTTGACTCATTCTGAATTTTATGTGTCCAGAGGTTGATATAGAGACACAGCGTTTTCTCCAAGCATCAGCAGATTATATTTTATTTTTTTATTTTTTTTACTCATTCTGAATTTTATGTGTCCAGAGGTTGATGTAGAGACACAGCGTTTTCTCCAAGCATCAGCAGATTTCATTTATTTTTTTTTTTATTTTGACTCATTCTGAATTTTATGTGTCCAGAGGTTGATGTAGAGACACAGTGTTTTCTCCAAGCATCAGCAGATTTCTATTTTTTTTTTTTTAAATTTTGACTCATTCTGAATTTTATGTGTCATCTCCTGGAGAATACCATGGTTCTTTCTACACAGTAGCAGAGGTGTCACAAAAGCAGTTTGTGTTTTCTGACATCATCAAGAGAACAGAAAAGAGAAAATTATCTGTCTGGGATATTTGAAAACATTCCCTTTGCTTTGGTTGATTGTGGCAGGCCAGATTTCTGTCACAGAAAAATTCAGCAAATGGGAGAGATTTGAAGGAAACTTGAAACTGGCAGAAAAGAGAAGGAAAATAAATTAAGGAGATTTATTTTAGCCTATTATTTCATTTCTGAAGTCTTATATTTGAGCATTATCTGACTATATATACAGGTCATTTTTGCTAAAGCATTTAACTGTTTATCCTTTCTGCTCTCCATGCCATGGTATTTCAGGCCAGAAATGAGTTATGCATCCAATTCACACCTTTCTACTGATTTCTTAATAAAAACCAGCTAATTGCATCACCTCTTCTCCCTGCCAAGTGGAGATTGTCATTTTTATTTGGCCTGTTCCAACTTGTAGAAATCACAATATTTTTGGCTGTTTCTTTCTCATTTGAGAAAGTAAACTTTGCAAAACAGCATCAAACTTCCACAAACACAAAAAAGTGTTGCCTTCAGAGCAGGGCATTTCTCCTGAGCCAGTGCAATCATTACTCAGTGTTTACCCATGAAAAAAAATGTTTAAATTTTGTCTAAATGTCTTCAGCTTGTGTTACCTCCAGTGCAGGGCTTTGATGCTTGGGTGAAGGAGTTGAGTGAAGCAAATGGAAATATTTGCTGGGTCTCAACTTGCAGTTCCACCATGTGAATTGGGACAATCACACTCACCCTGGAGAGCAGAACATCCAAAGTTGGTTACAGTTCACAGGTGCTGATTCATCCTCCCTGTGTCCATCTCTTTGTGTCCCAGCCCTCTTGGCTCATCAGCAAACAGAGCATCCCATCCTCACCTCAGCAGTGTCTGCAGGAAGATAAAGGGGAATAAGAAGAATGCAAACACCACTCAGCATTTCCAGTGATACTGGAAATATCCACTTTTGGGACAAAGCCTTTTCTTTCTCAGACAGAGAGCTTGAAAATGATCTGCTGCTGGGAGCTCAGCCTGGTTTTCTAAGGAAACAACAAATCAAACACTGCAGTGGAGGTTGGCACTGGGGTCCTGTGGGTGTTTGGCTGCTCCTGTGTTCCCTCCTCCTCCTCCCTGCTACTCCAGCTTGAGCTGACTCCAACAATGTGACCCAGACTATCTGCCCTGGTTGCTTTTCCAGATTACATCCTACCTGCAGATGTCCCCAAATTCAGATCATGATGCTTGCTGCTGTCCAAAGCTGATTCTGGGCTGGAGGAGCCCAAGAGCCCTGAGCTCAGCCCCAGGGGCTCCTCCAGCCTCCCCAGGGTCCCAGCCCAGCTCCCACCACACCAGTGAGCAGATTTGGCCCAGAATTTTAAAGCAAAGCAAAGCAAAACCCAGTGCAGATGCCCAGAGTCAGGAAAAGCACAAATGGTTTGCCTTGGCCTGCTGAAACTTTGGCCATGTTGTTTAATTGTACCTTTGTACATCAGATTCCAAGAAAGATTAAAAAAAAAGCAACTCTGTGCATTTTATTGCTGAGGTCAGGTTCCTGTTTCTCATTCTCTAATCAAATCATTCCTCTTAACACAACCAGTTCCTAAAAGTCTGCTTGCCATAAAAAATCTTATTTACTATGACTTTAATTGAAGGGTTTGTTCAGACTTCATCTATAAAATGTTTTGTGTAATCAGCCAAAAGCTCGAGATCAACAGCAAACCTGAGCCCAGAAATCAGCTCTGCCAAGCCCAGCCACTCTCAAGGTGACCTTAAACTGGGTTGCAAAAACACTCTCTGGAAGTCCAGAACAATGCAGCACTTTTAGAAAAAAACATCCCAACCTCAGCAAGACCAAAAATCCTTTGTGAGGATGTAAGGCCAACCTAGAATAAAGCTGGGCTTGGGCCATCTCACTTTGGGACTTCATTTTTCTTGGGAGAAGGGACCAAGAATCTGGCACAGTCTCAGGAATTCTGCAGGGAAAAAGCATGGCCTGGGAAAAAGAGATTTTTGTGATCATTCCATGGCCTGCTCATTTGTTTGCAAGGAATAATCCAGATTTGGGTCTGAAGGTAAAACTGTCCCCCACACACCTCCAGCTATTGGTTTGTTACACAAGACACTTTTTAAGAAATAAATCAAGTGAAGTCTCTCCTGACAGTGACTTTATGGGGCTGCTGTGTCATTTTACAGATCACTTGTAGGTTCCCACACTGAAAGAGATTCTGCTCAGCTCAAAGCACCCATGGACAGTCATGTCTCTATGGTCACAGCTTGGATTTCACATGGCTCTAAATAAAACAACAACAACAAAACAAAACAAAAAAAACCACCCAACAAAACAACAACACCAAAAATCAAACCAAAAAAACCAAACCAAAAAACCCTCACGTGCCCCAAACATGTTTTCTGGAACCATTTTGATTTTCAAATTATGTGTGTACCCTAAAATGAGAAAAATCCTTGCCCAAGAAGAGCTGCTTGTTGAAAGCATTGCTTGTTTCTTATTTCAAAGGGAAAATTGAAAACACTTATGAAGGGTGTAACTATTTACTAGTCCAGAGTGTTCTTATAAACAAAATAATATAAAACATATCCTCTTTGCTGTTTTGTTGTTTAATGTCTTCCAGTGCATCACAATATGGAGAGCAGAACAGAGGAGAAAATAGAGCTTATTTCCAAAAAGCCTTGCAACAAGAAAAAGGGGGAAGGACAATGTGTTTCAGCTTTAAATGCACAGAAAATATGAGAGAGGTACCAAATTTCCATCAGAAGAGCTGAGGAAAACCTCCTGTGCAATTTACCTGCAGTTCCAGTTGGGCACATCAGGAAAAGTGAAGAAATCTGAAGGCCAAGAGAAGAGCTGAGTTCATCCAATGGACAAATCCATGCTGGAAATCCTTGAGCTTCTCTGACAACCTCTCCACAGAAATTCAGCTTGAGAAAACAGCAACAAAGTCGAGTTCACCATTAAACTGTCCTTACTAACATTGCTTCCAATTTTATTGACAGCTGTGATGGCTGTAATAATTGCTTTACTCACATTGTTTTACCCACAGAGAGCTCTGAGACCATGAAAAATAATTCCATGTGCAAAGCCTCAAACACATCTCAGGCAGATGGGTTTCCATGAAGGATGGGGAGGATATTTGTTCTTTCCCTGGGGGGGACAGGCTGTGACAGTGCTCCAGAGGCTGCAGAAGAGGAGCTGGTTTGTTTTAAAAGGAGACAGAACCAGAAGGCTCACTGTCCTTGCACATCTGTACAACAGCTGGTTCTCCCCGTGCTTCACTCAGGTGTTTGGTCAGGATTTTGTCCTTTATAAAGCCAGCAAGGGTCCAGGAATGAGGCAGCAGTGAGGGACAGGGATGCATTTACTGATGCAGGCACCCACACCTCAGAGGAGCAGGCACAGAGAGAAATGCCATGGGAAGTTATTTCTGTTCTTGTGATTCCCTGGGAGAGGGCAGCTCTGCCCAAATCCAGCTGTAACAGGAAACCATCCTCAGCAATGTCACAACTCACAGCTGGGAGAGCTGCTCATGGTCAGGGTGGGGTTGTCTCCAGCTGCCCCTGAATTTTGGGGGGGTTTGAGCGTGTTTGACTTTCCCCATCTCTGTTGGGATCACCAGTGTGGGGCTAAAATAAATCCAGCAGCAGCAGTGAGGTTGTATTTGTGGTTATTTTTTGTTCCTCTGCCTTCAGTCAGAATTGAAGTACAAGAGATGAAGTTTCATGTTTGGACTCTGTTGTTTGTTAATTCTTATCTATGTACTGTGACTTTTACAGCACTTCCAGCTAGCAAGACAAAAGTGAGAAAATGTTGGTGGATTTTGCTAGTTGCAAGGTATTTTAAAGGAAAACAATCTAATTAAAAGCTAACATCTATATTATTTATACTTTTTACTTAATAACCAAACACCCATGACCCACAGTGCAGAACTTTTATCCAATTACAAAATACTGCTTGACACCAAGAAGGAACAAGAAGGAAGAAGAGCCACCACCCCAAACCCTTAATCTTGTCCCATATTTATTGTTATATCCTAAAATTCCTTCCCCACATGATATTACACACTTCTAATGACACACCAGCGATTCTAAGTCTATCACTCAATTTTGGAAGCCTTCTCCAGGGTCTTTTTTGGGGTCAGTGTTCTTTGGGGGGTCAGAAAGCACAGAAAGTTCCAAACTCCCAGGGTTCCATCAAGGTTGTGCCAATTCACACCCTGTGGGTGTTGCTGATCAGGGCTTACAGTGCCTGAAAAATTGAGTGTCCCATTCACACCCTGAAAAAGCCATTTACAGCTTCAGCCTCATGGATAACCCAGCACAGAATACCAGTTTGCTTTAGGGAAAAATAAATTTCTGGGATGAAACTTGCCTCATTTAATTGAGCTGAGAAGTTGAAGTAGGATTAAAAATTGTATTTCCCAGATGCCTGGGACTGGATTCTCTGAGACACCAAAAGATTCACCACAAGGCAGAGAAATTGTGTCTTCTAAAATCAGAAGTACAGAGCCCAGGCCAAGATCTTTGATTCCTGCTGTCCAAATCCAGACCATGCAACATCAGAACTCAGGATGACACAACTACAGGGCAGGGTGGAGGGGTTTTCTGTAAAGCAACAGAGCAACACAGAGAAACTGGCCACTTCAGGGAGCACAGAAAAACTGTTTCAAGCAATATGTGACTTTATTTAGCATTTAGATTGGCCATGCTGTCATTTTCCCACGAGAGAATTAAAACTTTCCGTAGGAAAAGTCAACTCCCAGCTTAAAATGCCACGAAATTCAGATGTCAGAAGTTCAGCTTTCCCACCAAAAAATAGGTTTGATCAGAAAACAGCCACACCTCAGACCAATATTGCTAAAGCAGGTACCAAAACCTTTCAAATGTCCTGAGCATCCCTGTTCCAGGCCATCCAAAGAAATACTGCAAGCTCTGCTGGCCATGGACAAAATCCCAGTTGCTTTCTCAGGGTCAATAATTCACAAAGGCCAGCACAGAATTGTGTTTATCTGCTCCATGATCAAAAGAGTGGCCTGAGTGAAGTTTCTGGAGGGGTTCCAGGCAATCTCATGCTCATTCCAAAAATAAATCTCAGATTGATGCAAGTGGACATTGTGCCAAAGAGGACAAGGCAGAGCACGAGAGCAGCAAAGTGAAACGTGGAGCTGTTTGTTGTTGGCATCCTTTGATGACGACTGCTGGGAAACTTCAGCTGGAAATCATCCTCAAAAAGAGCTTCAGAGCCCAGCATGTGGTTTGGGTGAATTGGAAGCAGTTGGATTTCTGAGCAGGCAACGCTGATTTCTCCCTTTCCCAAAGCCATGAGTCAGGCTGGGCACAGGGATCCACCATGAGAAGCACAAAGAAGGAAAATCCAGCAAGCTCCAACACGTGGCTGGGTTTGCTGTGGCTCAGGACACGGCTCCAGTTCCTTTTTTTGGCTCCAAAAGCTCCTGGTTAAGGTTGGTCCCTCTGGGTGGACGAGGATGTGAGCAGCTCCTGCTTTTATGGTGATGAGGCACAAGCCCTGGAAATCCTGAACCAGCCAAACTGGGCTGCCAACAATGCAACAACATCCCTGACGTTATTGGAAAGATGTCCCACAGCCTTTCTTCTCCCCAGCCCTCCTGTCCAGGATCCATCACTCACTGTCCTTCTGACAGCCATTTATTTCTGGGTGGCTGATTTCACCTCCTGGCACACCACAAAGGTTTTCATGTCTCCTCTAGACACAGCTGAGAGCTGCAGTAGCTCTGTTGTGCTCCCTTGAGCCCTTCTTGCTTTTCTAACATCTATTTTATGAAAACATGGTCTCTCTTCATGAAAGATCATTTTGTTCCCTCCTGTCTTGTTACCAGCTACCCAGTACTGAGTAATCTATTCCCATGTCCCTAAAAAAGAGTTTTGTGTTTAAAATAAGACTGGATGTGGCACTGTGTGCCATGGTTGAGATGTTGGGGCATGGGTTGGACTCGATGATCTTGATCTCTTTCAGCCTGGTGATTCTGTAAAGCACTGATTCCAAGGCCAGTCCCAATGACAAGAGTGTGCAGCACTGTCCCAGCTGGTGTGAGGCAGAAGAGTGACTAAAGATCATCCCACCAGCCCATCACTGTCACATCCTGTCCCCCAAAGTCCAGACTTACTTGGAAATGTCCTCCTTGGCTCTGGTGTGGGATGGGAGCTGCCTTTCCTGCCCTGCAAACCCAAACCCAGGGTCAGGCACTGTTCATGATACAATTCCTCCAAAGCCATCTTCCCCTGGAACTTGCTATAATAGATAAGGTACCCTAGATACCAAGGTTGAGCCAAATTCCTTAAGAATTTGGTCACTCTCCCAACACTTTGGAAGATAATTGGTTAGAAATTAATTTGTGTAATTGGTCAGTTTACCCTTAGAACTTCTCACTTAGATTGGATGCTGTTCTTTGTATAAACTTTTATTGGTTGTAGTTTGAATCCTCCCTGAACCTGTAAATATGACTGTCTGCCCTTTGTTCTGAGAGAATCCTGCTTGACCACCCTTCTCATGAAATAAAGATCCTTGTGGAACTCCAGTCTTTCTCTGCTGGCTAAATGTGAGCTTTTCTGAGAGACTGGTAAATGTTAGCACTCTCTGGCCCTGGCAAAGACCACCAGGGACCAAAAAAAGAAAAGCCACAAGGCACCAGGAGCTGGGATGAGGCTGAGACAGAAGGTGCTCATCCCAGCACTGCTGACTCAGCTGGCACTCATGGGTTTGAGGAGGGTGATTTTGGTCAGGATGAGGTGCTGCCATGCCTGGAGGGCACTGTCTGCTCCAGACACCTCACCCAAATGTGACACAGCCCAGACATTGCTCCACACCTGCAGCAATTCCAACCACTGGAGCAGAGCTCAATAAACCCAGGGAGGGAAGGAGCAGCTCCAGCTCAGTGAGGGCTGTGACCAAGCAGTGCATCACAGTTTGAAAATCCACAGTGCAGTTTCCATAGGAGGAATTACACAGCTCTGGTTCCTGTGACACATTTGCCTATTTTTTAATTCCTGTGCAATATCCTTTAACAGATCAGGAGGAGCACTCATGGTCTGTAATTAGGGAATGGGTGAGCCAGTGTTACCAGCCCTGTGCCCACACCTTTTTCTCAGTGCCAGAGGGGACAGCACAGCCATGGGCAGCCAGAACCATGGGCTGGTGCCACCTCCTGCCCTGCTTCTGCCACAGTCGAATTCCTTCACCCTCTCAGAGATGCCACCACTAAATCTACATTTTCCTGCATTCCTTGCATGTTTGGAGCCCCTGATTTGTGCAGAACTTTGAGCAGATCTACAATGACCAGCTCAGGTCCTGGTTTATGAGATCCATAAATGAGATCCTGACAGGATTTGGGGAGCCTTGCTTGTCAGAAGGGATCTGTATCTTTGCAATTTTCTCTTCCTGCCCAGTCAAAACAGATGTTGAAATCTACAGTAATTCTCAGTACACTTATTAAAAACGAGTCAGTGATTCATTTCTGCTTCCTCTTCCAATAATTTTCTTGTCTCCCCCCTCTCACAGGAACATCCTCCCCCACCAGCAGCACGAGGGGGTTCCCTGAGCTCAGCTGCTGCCACCACTGTCCCCAGTGCCAGCACAGCCTGGGTGTGCATGTCCCAGGGGCTCAGTTCTGCCTCTAATTAAAGGCAGAGATCACAGAAGATAATGAGAAGGTGCAGGAGAGCTCAGTTTAGTGGGGCTTTGTGTGTGCAGTGTGCCCAGAGGGCTGCTAGGGCAGGGCTGGGGGTGGGAGCAGCATTTCCCTCTGGGAGTGACTCCTGTGCTCATCCACCGAGCCAGGGATGCTCCCATGGATGGGATGCAGGTTAGGAAGGCTCAGCATCCTCAGGGCTGGTGAAACTCTGCCTACAGATGGAGCAGCTGAAAGGGAGCAAGGACCTGCCAGTGCCCCAGCACAGAACCAGAGTGTCCATTGCTGCTGGAGCAGCAGGAGCTGGGATTCCACCCAGCCTCCTCATCCTGGGCAGTTTTCCAGGCTGCCTGTGCTGTTTGACCAGCTGAGTGAGCTGTTCCATTAATTTTCCCTGAGGAAAATCCCCTGGGAAGCTGTTGATATGGAGAGGTAGAGACAAAGGCTGTGTTGTCTGCCCAGCCACCGAGCTGGAACAGTGCCCATAATTTCCAGAAAAACCAAATGTTAGCTTAGGAAAAGAGAGGCTGCTTGTGGCTGTCTTTTCCTAGTGAGAAAATTTCCTTTACATTGCTTTTAGCTGGAAGAATGACATCCTGCAGTGTCCCACAGAAGATGGCTTTCCTGGAATCAGGCAGAGCCTGCAGTGAAACTCCTCCAGGTGATTTCAGGGGAGGGAAAAATGTGTCCAGAGCATCTCTGGATAATTTCAGCACCATGTGAGAATCTGTCTGGAGAAGATTAGTAGATGATGTCTGAGACCCTCAGGTTAAAGGAAAGGAAAACTGGCTCTGTGTGTCCTCTCAGTGCCACCACAGCACTGTCCCTACAGCCACAGTGTCCCTTTGCTCCTTTTCTTTTCTCCTTTTCTTTTCTCCTTTTCTTTTCTCCTTTTCTCCTGCCACTGGACCAACTCAAAAAGCAAATGTAAAGAGGAGCATCCATTCCCCATTCCTGGAAAAAGAACCTCCACCTGCACAGCCACCAAAAAACTCTGACCTTTCAAGCTAATACAGGTGCTGATTAATGAATCAACAGCTCAGAGCTCAAAGCTCCCACAGAACCTTTCCAAAACTGGGGTTTGGATAAAGGAGATGAGGAACTGGGAGCAAGAAGTGATTTGGGACCACCTAAGTGGCAGCAGGATTGGGCTGCAGAGCCAGGACACAGCATTGTGGGATTACTGGTGATGAAACTGGGTCTTTCATAACAGAATAATTGGGGAATAAAAAGAAAATAAATTTGAGAGGGTTCAAAGAATAAGGGTCACCTCCCATCCTGACTTCTCCTGGATTCTGGGGACTGGATTTCATTCAAAGTGCTCAGCAAAGCTTCCCTCAGGTTTCACAGAAATGAGGTGTTGGGCTCCAGTTTGAGTTCTTGTCATGGCCCTGTGCCCTTCTCTCCTCCTTCAGCTCCATTCTTCAGGAAAAACCTTTATCCTCCACAGTTTTTAGGTTTTTCATCTGACACTCCCTCTCAATTTCAACAAAAAAATTGCTCCTCTCTTCACCCAGATAGCATCTCAGTCTCCACACCAGCCAGCAAATGCCAGTGAAACACCATGGGGAAATTTTAAAAATCCAAACAACAAAATTAATTAAAATTTTTCATTAATGCTTTTCAACTGCAAAAAGCTTTTAAGAAGCCACACTTTCAAACATGAAATTACTGAAATAGCTGCAATTTCACTTTTTAAAACTCAGCATATTTTTAGGGGGTTTTTAAAAATATATTTTGATCAACAAAACCACTTTTTACTTAAAACTCCAAAAATGACAATTGGCTTTCACTCCATTTTGATCCTTAATGAGACAAAAATGCTTTGGGGGTTTGGGTAGTTGCATAAATTGATTTATTTTTTTTTCCCTAAAGGTCAGTCAATCAAAAAAATGACCCTCATTTATCTGTAATTTGCAATTATGGAATCAGAGCCTCCAGTTCCCTGGGAATGCCCCACTGCTGACCCTTGGATGAGGAGTGCTGCTCTGTGCCCTCCCTGCTTGGCTCCCTTCCAGGGAAATTTCTCCCCCTGTGGGACTGAGATTCCACCCAGCTCCACTGACCCAAGGCCTCGGAGCAGCTCCAAGCCTGTTCCCAAATGGGAAAGGTTGGCACACACACAAAAAAAAAAATAAAATAAAAAAATAGAGGAACACATACCCAATTCTGTAATATTGCACATTTAAAAGCCTGCCTTACAGGTCCTGCTGATATTTCTGCTCCCAGTGTATGAATTATTAATATTTAGTATCTGTGAGTCACTGAGTCACTTTAGGAGGTGTTTTTATACAGTTTGAGTGTTTTGTCCGTGCAGGAGCTAACGGAGGCTCCTGTTGTTAAGGGCCAGGGAGCCCTCCCTGAACAAACTTTTCTGGTCACTGTTTAAACTGGGCTGCTGGGCTCTTTTGGGACCCTACAGGGCTGAGCAGCAAGGCTGGCAGGGATGGCCAGGGATGGGAATTTTAACCTAATTTTAACCTAATTTTAACCCTGCATCCCAAAGGAAAAACCTCGATTTTACTGGCAGAGCTGTCCCAGCCCGGATTACGGGAAGAGGGAGCGCGCTGACAATCCCTTTTTTGGGTACTTGGCATGGATTTTATCTGAAGTCATGGATTATATAAGAGCAGAGACCTCCCACCACTGTGTCCTACGTCAGTGCAGGACTCCAGGGCGGGGGGACCCTCCCCTCCAAGCCCCCCTGTTGTGCCACTCCGCGTCCGTGCCCGCTTTTCCAGTAACTCCCCTTAAAAGTGGATCACAAGCATTTGCTGGAACTGCATCCAGAGCTGTCCACAACATCAGCTAGAGCTGGCTCCTAAAGTCCTTTTCTTGGTCTAGACACAGAGCTCATGAAGAGTTGGGTGTTTTCATAATTTTGTGGCTCTCGTTAAAACGGTCGCAGTCCAAACAAATCCCCGTGCAGCGCTTTGGATCTGCAGAGATCTTTGTCTGCTGATCATGAAGCTGTTCCCAAGGACAGCAGTGTCCAGCACTGGGCTCCTCAGCTCCCTGCATCTGTTTTGCTGTAAGGGTTTGAGGCAGCCTGGTGTCTTTGGAAAGGCACTCACAGCCTGCTGGGCTGGCCAGCTGCCCTCACATGCCTGACATGGTTTCATGACTCTGCTGATGAGAAAATTTCCATGGTGTCCCTCTCCCCACCCAAAGCCTGTCCTGGGATGGTGCTGGCATGGCAGGGGGTGCCTGCAGCTCAGTGACACCCAGGGCATGCCCTAAATCCTTGCCACCACTGCAGAGCTGCATTGCTGAAGGGTTGTCCCCACTATTTCAGCTCAGACACAGCAGCCACGGGTCCATCAGCAGCTGGACCTCAGAATTCATCTGTCTGCCAAAAGACCTAAAAAAAAAACCCAAAAACCAACCAAAAAGACCCTGAAAAACAGAGTTAAAAGAACAATGACTGTTTTTTATCATGACATGCACACCTTTACCTAAATTTCTTCTGCCATGTCATCTCTATGTGTGCAATCCACGGGAAGATGACAGTCCCTGCTTGTGCACCATCCTGCTCCAGACAGAGGACAGCCTGTCCCATCTGATGGAATGTTCCCTTTAACTTTGAAAATTATAGGGAAAAAACACCATCAATGCATTTTCTAGTCCATCCTCCACTCCAAGCAGAATCTCCTTCTGGAGCTATCAACCAGAATAATCTTAAAAATCTGGAATGGTGGCTTGGGAAGACCACACAGATAATCTGCTCCTGTCAGAACCTTTACCAATGGTCTTGGTGTTTCCTGTTTCCTCTCTCCCTTTCCTGTACCTTTACACACTCCAGGCATCCTCTTCCTCACCTTTTTCCTCCTCAGAGATCTCTCCTGCTTTTCCAGGAGTTGTTTCAGCTCTCAGGCCTCTCTTTCTTTCCTCCTGGACTCCCCACCAGGCAATATTGAGTATTTTCCAGGCAGTAACTGTATAAACCCAGGCACTGTGATATTGCAGAGCAAAGGAAGCAAAGCTGAAAGGTTTCTCACCTGCCTTGCTGATCCTTTCACACCTGATATGATTTTCATCTCCTTGGCCATGATGTGATGATTTTGACTCTTCTTTATCTCTTTCAGGCTGTTCCTTACTGGTTGATCTCCATCTTTTATTATTCCTTGTACTCTTCCCTTCCAAGTGTCATCTGATTTTTCATCCTGTTTCTTCCAGAACAGGTGCTGATGCGGTTTTGGAGCTCCCTGCAGTAATATAAACAATATTTTCATTACAAACAGATCAGCTAAGATGGTGTGAATACCCCTGCCTCCTACAGTCAATCTGTATTGGTTTTTACTCTCTTTTTTCAAACTTACAATGTCTGCTCAGCTGGTGGAGTGGGAAATTAGGCAGCTTTTGGGATTTGTTTCTGATAAACTTGTCCTCTGAGTGATGAGGACATGATTGATATTTTCTCAGCTTCCACGTGTGCAAAAGATAGATGTGCAGAAACAAGGCTTGAGGCAGATATTAAATAAAACCTTCAGCTGTCAGTCAAGCACTCCTCAGAACAGCTGCATGTGTTAGCAGGTCCCCCCTTGGGGTCACAGCCACCCTAAACCCCAGGAGCCCCAACCTGACAGAACCCCAAAACTCTGGATTTATTTTGCTCCCTTCTGCTTCCAGCTCTCATATTCCACCTGTGCCTCCTGACTTCTCACCTGCTATAAATATCTCGTGCTCCTCTGGCCCCTGGGTCTCCCTGCCAGGTGCTGGGCAGTGCAGGGCTGGGGGACTCTGTGGCCAGCCCTGCTCCTGTGGCTCTGAGGAGCAGAGGGAGCTGCACAAGGCAGACCTTGTGTATTGACTTAACTCCCTAACCCAATTTTAACCACTGTCAACAAGATAGAAGGGTGGTTTCTGTTTGCACTGAGGCTTCTTTACGCTGCTCTCCCCACACCCTAAAGTGGCATAAATGCCTCCTAAGTGCCTTAAAGTAGGTCCTTAGTGTAAATGAGAGCCAGCCCCAGCGTTTGCAGAATGGCTTTGAAAACATCACATCCTATAAATGACTGTGGGTTTTTGGAAGGACACCCACCCCAAGCTATGCCCAGGCTATACATAGGCTCTGATGAGCTCAGCACAGGCTCAAGGCAAAACAACCAGCAAGCAGATATTTGTGCCTGGAGCAGCAAGCAGAGAGAGCCCTGCTGCTTGTTGACCCCCAAGGATTCCCAGCAATGTGGGAATGTCAGATCTGCCACCCCCACTCTGCTCCGCTTGGGTTTCTCTTTCCTTCAACCTTTCAATCCTCATCTTCTCAGCAGAAGCAGAATCTGAATCCCACTCCAGCTGGGAAAAAAAGAATTAATTTTTGTCTGAGTTCCACCCTAAGCCTTCACTCACCTGGTTTCATGTCCATTGTACAGGAGGAATACACAGCTTTGTTTGCACATTGCTCTCACCAATTTCTGGGGACAAGCACAGGACAAAGCCCAGGACTCGAGCAGGAGCAGACAAAACCAGAGACAGTGCCAAAGGAGGGCAAGCTGACCCAAAGGATGGGTTAGGTTCAGCCCTAAATTTTGAGTATTTTGCTCTTTAGGACCTAAATTTTACCACAGAATTCACAGAATCGTAGCATGGAGTTGGTTGGAAGGGACCTTAAAGATCATCCAGTTGCAAATCACAGGGTGGGAAACTTTATAGCATCACCAAATAGGATATCAGACAACTGCTGCCATTAATGGGATGCTCTAGGCAGCCTCACAATAACCATTACTCTCAATTCCCTTCTCTGCTTACCTTTAAGCTCTGCTTAGGAAAATCTTCCCAAATATTTCCAGCAAAGGAGGCATTTTTGCAGCAGTAAGAATGGGGATAAGAAAGCACAGAGTAAATTCAAATGGGCAGTGAATTCAAATTGGCAGAAAATTTCCTTTTTTACAGAAATCACTGGCAGGGCAATAATGATGTTATCTCATCAGTCCTAGGCTGGGATTTACAGGGAAATATTGTTCAACCACAACTGCATCAGCCCTGAAATAAAGCAAACACCTCTGGATTTAACATTAATCCTCTTGCATAGGTAATGAAAAATGCAAATTTCAATCAGGACCCCATCCCATGGCCCAGCCCACATTTTTGGTCCAAACCCATCTGGTGTTCATTGTCTGGAGGATGAGTTATGAACTCCCTGTGTTGCTCTCTCAACCAAATGGGGTTGGATTACCAGGAAAAAAACTTGGTTTGATTTGTGGTTCTGTCAGCAAGGATGAGCCTGGAGAAAATTTCAAAGGGAATTACAAAATCTGAATACTTTTCCTTTCAAAAAAATGAGGGTACAATTCACACCAGCCTGCTCAGGTGGGGAGGAGTTCACCTCACTTGTAATTTGCAGCACTAAATCATTAAATGCAATTTTCAACCCATTAATCTAATTCAGCCCTCATGCTGCAGGGATTCAAAGACAGGCAGTGATTTTCCCTCACTCTCAGCATGTTTCACTAAGGATACCTCTTATTTTTGATGGAGTAAAGATTGAGTTTTAATGCCTGGGTACTGGGTAATTTATTTGTTTCTTTGCACATCCCAATCTCATTTGGAGACTCCAGGGGACTCTCCAGTCCCCAGGATTAATCCCAAATTGCTCTTCTGAACACAAACCCAGCTCTGGCTGAGCATTAAAGACAAGGGAAGCATTCATTCTGGGAAGGTTTTATTTCACAAATAATTCAGAAATCAAAAGAAAATGGAAGGGTAGGGAGGAAAAGATATTTTACAATTCTGTATTCAGAAAAAAAAAAAAAATCTAGTTTATAAACAACCACAGCCCCTTGGAAAACATGCAAAGGCACACAAAAATTTACAAGTAACTTTTATACATAGGAAGTAAAATACACCATTTTTCATAGAAAAAAAAAAAAAAGAAAAGCAACTCTATGAACTGGCCCTAAATATTTAGACTGCACAAGGGACCAACTGGAGCCTCCTCAACCAGCTGTTGGCTGAAAGTCTTTAAAAGAAGGAATGAGTGGAGCCAAGGCCCCAGCAGCACTGGATTTCACCCTGGTTGTGTTTCCTGGAGATTTGGCTGAGGCAGATGTTCTGCAGTGACCATGCCATTGCTCCCAAATCCCAAATTACTGGGAAAAAAACCAACCAGGCAGCATCAGCTTTGGCCACACCTGGATGCTACAGGTGCCTAGAGATGTGCTGAGCTGGGGCTGAGGAGGAACAGGCCTGGTGATGCATCTTTAAGCTGCACTGAAATATAGCAGGCTGAGAAATGGCTTGGTATCAGAAATAAAATCTGTCAATATTTGGTTAAAAACTGGTACTGTCCCACCTAGTCATGAATAGCTAGCACACATTGCGAGTCACTGATAGGTCAGGACTGCCTTGGAGGACCTGATCACCCCTAATTCTGGTGGAGGTATGTTTAAATTAATAGCACCCAGGACCTCGAAAAATATTTGTGTAGTAAAGTCACAATTTCTCTTTTGTACAACAAATACAAAAATAAACAGATACAGACTTAAATTAACATCGGTTTCTAAAAATCCAAACCAGTTGGCTGAAGATAAAAATACGCAATTGTAACTTGAATGAAGCATTTTAGGATATTTCTGTCGGAATAATAACCCTTCCCCTGTCCCCTTCCCGTCACCTAGGTACATCCCCAGCTGTTTGGGTTTTTATGTGCTCACAGTAATCCCAAAAATTGGAGTTTTACTCCAAGAGCCCTCGTTCCTTTCCATCCCCTTCCAGCCGGGATTTCCGCGGATGCTCCGTTTCCAGCGAGGTGTTTGCTGTGCTCCTGCAGTCCCCACGGACCTGACTGCTCCTCTCACCCTCTCCAATGCAATTCCCACCATCCCAGGATGTCCCAGATTCCTGCTGCAGTGTTGGATGGGTTTGAGCCAGACTGTGAACCCAACGGGCACAAACGGGGAAGATTTCCCTCACTGCCAACACCCCAAGTGCTCCCACCCAGCAGCTTTCCTAGGATGTGTTCCAGCTGTTTTTAACACCAATTTACTCAGTGAGAAAAGGAAATAGTTCATTTTTCCTGTCTGAAGTCAATACTGTACACCTTGGATGACAATACCACATAAACAAAGACAACACGAAGAGTCACTTCTCTCTATCCGCCCCAAAAGTGGCTTTTCTGTGCAGTATTTTTAGAGACAGTAGCTTCAATTTCAGGTTTTACAAAAGGTTTCTTTTCCAAATTCAGATTTTAACAAGAAATGAATCCCAGTGGTGGGAGAAACTAAGTGATAAATGTCATTTAAATGTCATTTCCTTGTTGATTTCATGGTGTTTACAGAACTAAAGAAGCGTTTAATCATATAAATGCTTTTGGTCTGTGTTTTGAAAGAGTTTGATGAGATGGCTCTTACATCTGTCCAGATTAAACCAAACATGTTCTGGGCTTAAGAGCAGCTGTGAAACATCTGCCAAGGAGAGGGAAATCTTTTCCCATTTGTTGTCCAGTACTACAATTCAGTTATTGAGCAGAAGGGCTGTTCATTTACAAGAATTGAAGAACCACTGTTGACTTTGTCTTCTCATGAAATTATTGGATGTGTGTGTATCAAAAACCCACCAGATTTGTGCTTAGACCAATCATAAAAACTAATTTCCAATATGCAGCAGAGAATATCCTTCTGCATTAAAAAGCAGCTCATTCTGAGCCCTTCCTTTGGCTTTGAAATGCATTTGGGTGCAAAAAATCAAAATATGGAATAATGTCACTACAGCACCAGGTGAGTTTTGTAAAACCACCACCCTGGATGTCAAATGCTCACGGGTGCAGCATTTGCACTGGAAGTGGGGATCTGTTGGCTTCACAAATTGGACAGGAAAAATTAATCTACCCCAATTTATGCCTCATCTTTAAAGTCTCAGAACTGCACACACCACAAGGAGCTTCACGGAGGGAAAGTGAACCTGCTTCCTACAGATGCAACCATTCCTAGCAGAAATAAGATAAATTTGATCACTATATTACTATAAAACAACCAGCACTGCTGTATAAACCAATACACTGCATTTAACTGAAGTTATGGCGTGGATATAGGATGAGATGTGCCAGCACAGGAGCCCCAGTTCTCTGACTGCTCAGAGGTTTGCAAAATCCCTGGGAGTGTTTGACCAGCAAACACCAAACCTGCTCTTTGGATGATGTGGTGGCCTCATTTTCTGCAGTGAGGATCTCTGCCACCATTTCACACTAAACCTCAATTTTGGCTGCCAAGAACATCCCCAAACCCCCATCACTCGAGGTACCCAGCAGCCTCACAGCTCAGTGGGAAAACACCACTTTCATCCTCTTTTTGCACAGAAACCATCCAACATCCCACCAGCACTCTGTCAGAGCCCAAAGGATTCCATTTTCCATTCCCTCTCCCCAAAGGATTCCATCTTCCAATGAGTTCCTCATTCCAAAGTGTCCAGCGCCTGCACAGCCGGGTCTGCTCATCCTCACACCCATCCCAGGAGAAGCTCCACGCCCTAAAATCACCATCCAGGCCCGGGCTGAGATCCCTGAATCCGCTGCACACGGAGCCACTGCCGTTTCTGCGTAGCAACACCTCTGGTAAAATGAAACTTGGAACAGTTCTTGGGCGCTGAACGCCCCTAGAGAAACAAAAACACGAGACAAAGATACGACGCTGCACGGGTGCGATGAGATGCCAACAGCTGAGTCAGAACCTGGGGTCTTTTTTTGGGGAATTTTTTTTTTTTTCCCCCTTTTCTTTTGGAATTCCCTGAAGGAGATCGGCAAGGAGGGTGCGGGCAGAGCTGATGCCGTTCGGAGCTTTGGCGTCCCTGGAGATCCACAGAGCTCTCCCAAAGAAACTGCACCTTCCCTGGGGATTTACTGCTTCACAGCAAAGACTCGGAAAGCATTCCCATCTGAAGGATTCTTCAAGCTGGAGACAAAGGAAAGAGGAAAAGAAAACAAATCTGGAATGAACAAAACAAAGACACAGCAGGACCCACCCATGAACTCTGATTTTTTCCCATCTCTTTGCTACCAGGAGCAGGAAAATGATAAAGGATGAAAAAGAAGTGGCACAAATCCATGGTTTCACCTTTTTTTTTTTATGTTTTCAATCCAAATCTGCAGTGCTGATGCCAACAAAAGGAGCTGGAAGGCAACAGACTCTCATACAGCCCTAGCTTTTATCCAAGGAACACTGTGCTCCCTTGTGCAGAGATTCAGGCATAAAGAGAAATATGTTTTCCTAAAAAAAACCAGTTGTCAAATAGGCTGGCAGGTTCCCAGGGCTTTGCTGGCTTGGCTCCTGGTGCTGGCAGTGGGAATGGCCAGATCAGCTCACGTTAAATGACAATAAATATGGATATTCATTTTCAATCTGCAAGGTGTCCCCAGAGGCTCTGACTCCAAGCTGCTTGGGGTGGCATGGGGAAAGGAGGTGTTTCTATTCCCAGGTCCTACTGCACTGAAAAAACCCAGGAAAAATACAACATTTCATATTCCCACAAAATAAACATTGCAGCAATGGGAAGGACCCAGTGAATCCTTCAGGTCATCTTTTCCCACACCTGTTTGGGTGTGAATCTTTACCCAAGGTTATTTCCAGTGCCCTAAAGGCTGAGGGTTCACCCTGATCTTGGAAAAGCTGTTTCACTGTCTGGTGGATCTCACAGCATGGAGCTGCTCCTTATTGCTGAGTGTAAATAACACTTTCCAAATCTTCATCCCCACTCTGAGGTCTCTGGTTTCCCTCACCCCTCAGATCAGCACTGGCTGCTCACATTGCACATCCCTGAGAGTGGTGGGATTTATTCTTAGCTAGGGCACAGTTTTCCATCCCAGTAAAAATCTTTTAGTATAAAAGATAAGTGAAAGCAAGATTGAGATAGAAAAAAATTCAAAGGAGCAGGAGGTTTTTCACCTAAATCCAATTTATCAAATAATAATCTATATTAAACCCCCCATATTTAACAGCTATAGCTTTCCTGTCTTAGTCTGTTTTTATTTCTTGAGATGCTCTAAAGCATTCTGGAATATCCATTGTTAGAATAAAATCAGTAAACTTGATAGAATTCCTTATGGTCTTTATAAGAGAAGAACTGCACAGAGCAGAGTTAGCAGTGACAAAAAAAACCCCAAATTGTGGGAAATTCTAAACTTGCAAAGATTAGAGAAATCAGTGCCATCACACTAATATCTGAAAAAATACATTACAGATTGAAAGTGAAGTCTCAAATTAGAAAGGACTGGGTTGTTGTGATCATAAGGAGGTGCAGGATTTTGGAAGCACAGATTTGTAATTGGTCACTGAAACCAGCGTGGCTGGCCCAACAGAAACTACAAAAAAGCTACAAGGGTGGCAAAATCATCTTCAAAAAGTGTTTGATCATGTCTCAAGGGGTTAATTTACTCGTGCTTCTTTCAAAGAGAATAGAGGACATGAATCAACTAATAGAAATTAATCCCATATCTAGAATTGAATGGAAATCCAAATCATGAAACCCAAACCATGACCCAGGCTGAAAACTGAAAATACCTGTGCTTATCTCCTGATGTGTGAAACACACAGCAAAGTGTGTTAACATGGACTTGTGCTGAAACAAAATCCAACAAGGCTTAACACCACCCCCCACCTTCCTCAGCAGCCTGAGCACCCTGGGCAGGACAGCACGCTCCAGTTGTTTGGGTGTCACAATTCACAGTGACACTGCAAAGTCACATCCTCCCACACCAGCCCAGCTGATCCTGCTGGCTCACACAGCAGCTGAGCCACTGTGGAAAAGGGGAGTGCAAAGGGAGGAAATCCCACCTCTCTGACTGGACACCGTTCTTTAGGGAGCCAACGTAGATTTTCTTCTTTTCTACAGGCATCACGTCCACCAAGCCGCCTCTCTCATCTGAAATTACTCCTGCATGCACTGCAGCTTTGCAGATACTGGAGCTCTGAAAAAATAACAAATTGATTTGGCTTATGCATTGTCTGTATTTTATATATGAGGATTTATCAGTTCTATAAGCACCAAGAGAAACGGGGAATAGAAAAAGAAACAGTTATGAAATAATTTTTTCCTCTTTTGGGCAAACTAGGAACTTGATCTTGCAGGTGTGGCATAATCCCTGGGTGGAAGAAGATCCACCATCACCACAGAGGACAAGCAGATTTTCCACAATTCTCAGGTGGAGCTGCACCTGTGAGATCATCACAGAATCATGGAGTGGGTTGGGTGGAAGAAAAGCTCATCCAGTCCCCCCACTGCCATGGCAGGGACACCTTCCACTGTCCCAGGGTGCTCCAAGCCCCATCCAGCCTGGCCTTGGACACTTCCAGGGATCCACACGTGGCACCCTGTGCCTCCCCACCCTCCCAGGGAACAATTCCTTCCCAATATCCCAACTAAATCCACATCTTATCCAGGGCCAAGACTGAATTGAGGACAACTTTCCAGCCAGTGCCTCTTGGGACTGCCCCAGAGAAACCTCTGAGGTGAAACTCTGTGCTCTGACCTCAGCAAAGGTTATTCACACAGTTACTTGACAAAGAAATTCTTCTGAATTAAGGTAAATGGCCACTAATTATCTGGGCCAGTTCACATCCTTTTTTTCTAGGAAAGACAGAAGGGCTGCTCCCATGGGCTGGTGTAGTTTTTGGATGGGCATTACCCCATAAACAGCAAATGTGGAGGGAGATTACTCCTCTGGACAGACTGAAGTGTCTCTGTTGCACATCCCAGACGTGCAGAGTCAGAGTTGGAGGAACACAAACCACTGATGACTAACCCCCAAAGCATCCAGGAAAAGGCAGCAAAAGTAGAGAAGGCTGAGGGATAGTGTAAACTTGGCCACCAGCTCTCTGCAGGGTTTACATACAGCAAGCTGGGAGAGCAGAAAGCAAAAACCAACTTTGCAGGTGAAAATCCCAACCCCAGAAATGCCCTGATTGCTAAAAATCCAAGCAGCACAAAACCAGTGCCAAGTGCAACTGTTCCCATTGCATATGTACAATAGGGCCCAGGCTCCCAGAGCCATTTATGGCAGCTTTGCCTTGTCCCCTATATATTTATCTCTTTGGATGGCCTATCTCTTGGCAGCCCTTGGGGTTTTGAGTGCCAGTTTGGTGTTTTGCTTCTATATATGGTCAAGGGAGCAAGGGAATGCTGTGTTTGGAAGATATGCAGTGAATTTCCCCTAATATGTGGTGGGAAATCTATAAATCTAAAACTGGCTCGTAAAATTAAACTGTCCTGGATCAATTTGCAGCACTCTCCACTGGGAGACATCCTGAACAATGTTCTTTTCAAAGCATTCCTGTTATTTTTTGTTCCAGGACTTGCTGTTCCACACTCACTCAGAGCTCTGACGAACAGACTTAGCCCAAACCTCCTCTTATCACCCTGCTGGATCCCAGCCCTCTCGTGTCCCAGGCCAGGCTGTGCTTTGATGAATTGATTGCAGAGATTTTGGAAGATGAGCTATCAGAAGAACAAGGCCTTCCCTTCCAGGTTCAGGAGTACAACACAGCAGTTTTCCATGGTGAAGCCCCTTGGGATGCTCTGAGACCAGTTCCTGATGAAATGAGCCCCAGGGCACACACCATAAAATGACAACACAATTTGTAGTGGGGTCATTAACAATATTCTCTGACTATGAGCTTAATCACCCAGAATTTCCTCACTGGTGTGACTGGTTTAATTAAGTTCATATCTCCTGAGAGCTGACTCCCAGCTTGGTTTGCTCTGGTGACAAATTCCTGCCTCTCTGCAGGCCATCCAATCATCCATCCATCCATCCTCCAAGCAATCACTCTCAGCTATGGATAAAATCTTATCTCAAAAAGGGGAATTTGTTCTCTTTCCTGGCTCCACAGGGCTCCTGGGGAGGGATGGGGATGGGTTTCCCCTGCAGGATTATGTCACAGCAGGAGCCTGGCAGAGTGACAAATGACAGAAGTCAAAATCTCTTTTGCAACCTTCATAAGGATCCCTGGCTGCTCCCACAGCTCCAGCATCAAGGACAGGGCTTGGAGCAGCCCAGGCTATGGAAAGTGTCCCTGCCCATGGCAGGGTGGAACTGGAGGAGCTTTGAAGTCCCTTCCAACCCAAACCATTCCATGGTCCTATGATCATCCCAGAACCAGGCCTCTCCACTTTTACCTTTGCATATTTCTTGCCTTTTACTCATTTACCCCAAAATTCAAGTCTTCTCTATGTCCCTCTTGCACAGTCTTACTGATTTCCCCACTAACAATTCCCTGAACTGCTTTTTAAAGCAAAGTGCAGACTGGAAATGGGGCTAAATTCTTCATTTTCTTTTAGGTAACTTATTTAAGAAGCCTCAGTTGGAGCCCAAGTGCCCCCAGGGCCATGCAGGTGCCACACCAGACATGAACTTGGCTTCCCAAAGCCCTCCCAGGAGACCAGCCCTTGTCTCCTCCAGCTCATCATTATCCCTCAGCAGTGAGCTTGGGTTAATTCCCAGCATCCTGCACAGGTTTTTCTCCCTGGAAAAAGCTTTTCCCCAGATTCCCCTGGTGTGGTGTGGTTATTTCTCTCCTTGAGTCCCCATTCTGAGAATTCCCTTTGCAGAACCATTCAGTCACCTCAAACTCTTTGTCCCAGCTGGTTTCACCTGCTTTGCCACCAACCTCAACACTTTCCTGTCACCTCCACATCCCCCTGTTAGCTCAGCAGTCCAAAAAAAAAAAAAAAGTTAACCATACCCTGGAGGAAGTGACAAAGTACTTTTACCATTACCAAATATTTTTTACCATTACCAAATACTTTTTTGCCATTACCAAATACTTTTTTACCATTATTTCTTTTTGTTTTCTCCCAGGCCACCATCCATGCCCCTGTTTATGAAACAATACCCAGGAGGGAGAGTAGGAACTGGGTTCATTAAAGGACACTAATCCTTTTACGTCAGCACAGTGCCAGCCTGGGATGCTGCTCCTCACCTAATTCCTTTGTAATCACTGCCCTGTTCAGGGGTGAGCTGAGGGAGGTAAAAAAGAGAAAACTATTTCCCATTTCCTGCAGGTGGCAGGTACTGCAGGGGGGCAGCTGCTCCATGGATTTGCCTGTGAGCTAGTCCAGGATAACCTGTTTGTGCAGCTCTGCCTCGAAACAAAAATGGTCTTGAGTAAAATTAAAAATAGTGTGGGTGTTTTTTAAAAAAATTGCTTTCAAAATTGCTTCTCCAAATTGCTGGGTGATTCCTGCAGGATGGATTTTCTCAGCAGTCTGCAAAGCTCCTGGGTGACACAAAATTGGGGGTGCACAAGCTGCTGACTGCTTTCCCCAGGTTTTCAAAAGCCAGGATCCTACAGGGCAGCCAGGGAGCTGGAATTCCTGAGCACAGTCCCCAATGGAAAAAAGAAAATGAGGAAAAAGCCCAAAATAACCAGACACCCGCAAATGGAAAAACATTGAGACCCAGTTTTCAGAGGCCTAATATTAAGAGATTTCAAGAAAATGACACTGCCCAGTTTTAGCATCAAGTCTCTGCTCATCTCCATGAGCAGAGCTCAGAAAAACAAACCCATAAAAGCAGCTCACACACTTTCTTTCCACTGCTCTGAGCTCTGTCCTGGCTGCTCAGAAATTGTTCCTGTCCCAGAAAGAGGGGGAGAGGGGAGGGAGGGCTCATCCTGTCAATTATAGTGGGGTAGGATGGAACAAAAGCCCTTTGGTGCTCATCCATAAATCCCAAAGTGCTTTACAAAGGTAAAAATGTGTGAAATGTGATTTCACAGTCAGATCCCAAAGGCCTGGGGAGGTTAAGAGACATGTCCAAACCTCTAGGAAGGAGTCAGTGCTGGAGATTTGAAGACCAAACCCAGTGGCCACAACTCCAGGAGCTGTGCAGTGACACACCCAAATCCTTCAGAATAAATCCGAGTTGGGGAGCAGAATGGCTCCCCAAGTGTGTTTACCCCATCTTTCACCCCTATTTCCCCATCCCCACATTGGAATTTCTCCAGAGTGAGCCCATCTCTGGGACAGGACCACCACAACACTCAGAGAAAGGTTTTACTCACATCTGCATAAACGTTGGTGCCAAACAGGGGCGCCCAGTACGAGGGCTCGTCCTTGCAGTGGGCTGGGCAATAAATCCTGGAAAACAAAGGATTCACATTTATTCTCCACAGCAGGGCTGCACAGGAAGGCCAAGCTGCATTCCTGGGAGATTTCGAGTGCCTGCATCTGGTCTGCAGGTGGCAACAGTGAATTTGATTATTGGCTCCCCTCAGATGACATTTGGTTGTTGCTGCAGAGCTGCAGATGGAGGGACTGGGAGCACTACAAGAGGAATGGTCTTTTATGGCCCTTTCAAGGGGGAGTACCTGTATTTTTGCTCAATTCTGTGCAATCTCTGCATGTGTTGGTGCCTCTCTGCCCCGTCACTTACTCCTGCACCGTTTCCAGTTCAAACTCCTTCCATGTTTTAAGGTGGGAAGGAAAAGCGCATCCAAAACCCAGCCAGTGCAGAAGCAAATAGACAAAGGGTGTGCAGTTGCACCCTCACACATGAGAGTGTGCTGGGACAGGGCTGTGCAGCCTGGCTGAAGCCATCCAAACACAAAAAGTGAATTTTTTACAGTGATGCCAAGAAGAGCATGGCATGGTGGCAGGAGGAAACACCATTCCCAACCCCCTTCTCCAGTCCAACCAGCATGATCAGCTCTTCTCCCACCAGCCCTCCAGTTCAGGGCCCCAGCCCCTCCTCAGGACAGAGGGTTTGAACCCAGATTTGTGTTACCTTGGGCAGTGGCTGGCTGGCTTTTTGAAGTGGCACAGTTCAGCTACTGTGGTGTAACAATCCAGGGTCTGTGCTGCCAAGATAAACGTGGAGAGGCAAATTGTTAGACCCAAAAACTCAGGCTGCTGCAGCAAACACAAGCCAGAGGCACACAGAGCATTTGGTGAGAGCACCAGAGCAAAGCTGCTCCAGCAGCAGATCCCAGCAGGGGTTTGCCCAGCTCTGGAATCCTACACCCACCCACCAGGTGCCCTTAAAAATGTCACAGCTTCCAGAAGGGACAAACAGCTGATCCACAACACGTGGGTTTGTCACAGCTCCAGATGTGGAGCCCAAATATCCTGACACCTTCAGTTCTTCCTGAAAGGGGCTCAGGTGGAGCTAATCAAAAAGATGGTTCTGCATTGAGGAATTGTTCAAAGATACTCAGGAAGTGGGAATTGTTTAAAAAGTAGAGCAGTGTTTATTTATATGCCCATCAGAAATGTGATGACTCGCTGTTCAAAGCTAATTTGTGATTTTCATTACATTACTGCACTAGGACATTAGCCACTTTTTTATTTTTCAGTTTTTGTAAATGCTGACACTTCACTGAGGTTATTAAAGATGGATGGCTCAGCCTCCATCCCATTATCAGCAGCTGAAGTCTGGACCCACCATGACCCATCAGCAGGAGGTGCTGCTGGAATTGGCCCAGAATCACTCATTTCTCTGCCTTTCTCTTAGACATCCCCAGGAAAATGAGGTGGGTGGAGGTGGAATTGCCCATGGAGGGTGGGCAGCCACTCCAAGGTTCCAGATCATTCCAAACCACCACTGCAGGGCTTGGTTGTGGCCCAGAACCATTTCACACAACCAGAAAATGAAAAAGAGCCCTGAAAGAATGATGTTTTCAAACACCCCCTAAAACCCCAGCTAAAATATTTTCCCCCCTTAACTTTTAAAACTTACTTGTGACTTTGGAAACCATGAATGCATTTGAGGGTTTACTTTTCCTGCAAAACAAACAAATAACAAAAATAAATCATTAAAAAACAAGCAGAATAGAATTACTTGGATCACTGTGTCTACATGAGAGCAACAAAGATTACTGAACATCAGCTGGTATTTAAAGCAAATAATTTTATTTATTTTATTATTAATTATTAATTAATAATTTATTTATTTTATTACTTATCAATAATTTTTTTGGTGAAGGCAGTACCTGAATGACTCCACACCATTCCTGCTGGACTTCACAAAAGCAGGTGTCCTCCCTTTCCTGGTGATATCCACCAGCCCTCCTTTGTTGTCCAGGATTCCATAATGGATTGCAGCACGGCAGATGCTGGAGGACTGAACAGCAGATAAATAAATGAGGTGTGAAACAAATCAAACCAATCTCATCCACAGAGCAACGCTGCCCAACTGCTACGTGAAAAAGGGAGAAGAAATGAAACCACCACCAAGCACCAAGTGGAAAATGAGCTGAGTACACTCCTCTGGAATCTGGTTGTTAAATCTTCCTCTCCCAACACTGCCTGATTCTTTCATTATTATTATTTTAAGCACTGGTTGAATAGCTTTTTTTTTTTTTTTTTTTAAATAACAAAACCATACATTTAAATACAATTTAGAGGAGAAGCAGTGTTGGAAGTGAGCAGGCAGTCTGAAATATTTCCAGTTCTCGACAAAATATTCAAACCCAAAATATTTCTGCTGACGCCACTTGGAGGGGTTGGGTGTCTGAAATCACAGAAGTTTCAGGGCAAAGAAATTTCAGGGGTGATTCAGTCACGCACCACCAGTTGGAATAGGGAAAGAAAATGGGATTTTACAAAAAAAAAATCGTTTTTATCTTCAAACTTCCTTCACCCCAAAAGTAGTTTTGATGGGGAAATGGCGCCATGCTTTATTTATAAATGATCTTACCAATTTAAGATCAAGCAAATCAGCCCAAAGTATTAATTAGCTACAAAATTTGACAGTGTTTGTTTATATAAAGTTTCTGTTCAGATGACAGCTGCCCACATGAACAAAGAGATCTTTGTAGGAGCTGCCCATTGATGCTCATCCCTCACTTTCCATGGGTGTCCACATCAAGGACAATTCCTGACAAAATCACGTCTGGAACCGCTTTGCCTTCCCTTTTTTCAACACCCAGATGAGGAAAATACAGATAATCCTTATTAGCACCATTTCACAGCAGCACAGCCAGAGGATGTGAGCAGTCAAACTACACCAGAATGGCTGGCATTTCCCATTTCTGTCATTCCCACTGACTCCCACAAATTACATCCAGGAGCTATTAAAAGGTACTTACACTTTCATAATAAAATGTTCCAAAGATCTTTCCCTTACTGTACAAGCAGCCAGCTGGGCACAAATACCTAGTAAAGATAAATATCTCTGAGGGTGGTGAAAAACAATTCAAGAAAAACAGACTTTGACTCTGCTTCATTTAATAGTCATTCCATTCATTTCACGTAGCTCTCCTGTTTTAAAAACAAGATTGCAAAATAGCTACTTTCTAAAACAGTCTCTCCACCCTCCTCAAGAGCCTGACCAATATTTAGGTTCTGTGGATTTGGTTTTTCTCCAAGTGATAAACTGTCCTGTTCTCTGCAGAAACCTGAACCAGAAGTTCTTGACTGGCTGGGAGGGGACAAGCCATGAATTATTGGTCTGGCTTGGACAGCAGTGGAATGCAAGAAGAAGGCTCAAAAAATGGTTCTGCCAAAATTTATTAAATTATTTTGGACACCTGAAATTTGGGGTCATCGTGGCTGAATAAAATCAACCCCATCACTTTATTGCCAGGCTTGGCTGAAGGTTTGAATTAAGAGAATTTTAGGGGATATTTTTGGTTGGATTTTGGGGATTTTCCTAAAGAGAGCTACCTAGAGAGTCACAAAAAATACATAGTGCAAACCATCCTATGTTTGCAAGAACCAAGTCATATTTACTAATAAAATGTAAATATTTATTAAAAATATTTAGCAATAAAAAGCAAATATTTATTTACTTTTCCCCTCAGCACTTCAAGAAATTCCAACAAAACCCTACCTGTTGCACGTTGAGCCTCTGCACTTGTCTCTCATCTTGGTTTCACAGGTAATGACTTGTGCTGGGGAAGAAAAAAAAAAACTTAATAAATACATTTTTTAAAAAGGAAATTGCTCAGCCTGCTACAGAAATGAGCAACCTCCACACATCTTTCCCGGAGGTCTTTGGTGCAGCAAGATAAAAATCTGATTTTATCCAGCCTGGAGCAGTTGGTGCCTCTTTAGCCCTTCACCTGAGACAGGTGTCTCTGCAGCATTAGCAAGGAAGATGCAGCTGAAGGCTTTGATTTACAGCCCGAGGTCTGCAGTCAGAGCTCTCATTCTCCTTTTAATTACAGACTCTCCAGATGCTGGCAGATAAACTTGAAAAGGACCCGCTGGCTTGCCCCACCTTGTTTTCTCAGTAAGTGTCTTTTAATTAACAGCGGTTGGAAAACAACTCAGGAAGTACCAGCAGCTCCACAAACAAATTCAGAAATATTCCCAAGCAAGAAATAAAGAGGAAACAAGCCATAAACCCCAGAAAAGTTGTGAAGGGTAAGTGCTGAGTGTAGAGTTTTTTAAAGGAGAAATAACTCAAATATTTCCTGAATTTATTACTGATTGAGGGGACTTTTGGTGCATGGATGTTTTATGGAGATAAGGAGCACAGGGACTGCTGGAGTCAAGTCACAGGATGCTCTGAGAGCTGGAGCCAGGCTGGGAGAGCTGGAGGTGACACCTGGAGAGGAGAAGGATTCAGGGAAAGATCCAGGAGAGCTGGAGAGAGACTGGGGACAAAGGAGGGAGGGACAGGCCACAGGGAATGGCTCCCACTGCCCTTAGATGGGATTTTGGGAAGGAATTGTTCCCTGGGAGGGTGGGGAGGGCTGGCACAGGGTGCTCAGAGCAGCTGTGGCTGCCCCTGGATCCCTGGAGTGTCCAAGGCCAGGCTGGACAGAGCTTGGAGCAGCTGGGACACTGCCAGGTGTCCCTGCCATGGCAGGACAGGATGGGTTTTAGTGTCCCCTCCAAACCAAACCATTCTGGGATTCTATGAAATGACTGGAACAAACTCATAACTTGTGCAGATCCATGTGCAGAAGGTTGGTTTTGAGAGCTTTGCACACCACCAGTGAGTTTTCACACAGATCACCTCTTCCCCCCAGTTTCTTTATCCCTGAGCCTCCCCATCACTTTCCACCCCTTTTCCCACAGAGGTGCTTCAAAACCCATAGGAGATAAAGAAGAGAAAGGCTGTGTCTTACTCATGTAGGATTGTGGGGTGGTTTTCTGGAGCTTGGTGGTTGTGCTGGCTTTGTTTTCTGGGAGGTGGAACTGCACTGGTATCTGCTCTGCCACCTGTGGAATCTCCACCTCGTTGGTCTCCTCTGTCTCAGCAAGGTTGGGATCTTCATAACGGTGAGCTTGGCAGAAGAGGGGATTCAGAATAATTACAGAGTGTTCACACTGGGGGAAATCAGGTTCCTGTTCTGTGGGATGGTTTGGTTGGACAAGGATCTGTTTTTAAGCAGCTGGGAGATCAGGAACACCCATTGGGTACAGCACAGGGCTGAATCCTCTCCTGCTCCTCTGCATTTACAGCACCTCACAACAAAGGTTGGAAGGGATCCCCACTAATCAGTGAAAAAAAAGTGCTGATATTCCTCCCTCTGCTCCCCACTCAGCTCTTCCCTCTGGAGGAAAACACAAATTTGCTGAAGGGCTCACATCCCATTGGGGCATCCCCTTCCTTCTCCTGCCCACCTGCACCCTGGGCTCCTCCTTCAAACCCCACAAGATAAAAAATGAGAAATGCATGGTGGCAGCAAAATGAGCCTCTGCTTTGGGCAGGCCTCCAGGGAATCTCCCAGTTTCCAGTTCTCTGGGAAGGAAAACACTTGGGAGGAGAGAAATGACCCCAGGAGATCCTGGATGCCACTGCTGCATTATTAATGTGTTTCACTCTGTTGACCTCTCTTCCAGAAATGCTCCTCAGGTCAGGAGAAATCCTTCAGGATCCCCTGCTCTCCTCCAAGGGACACAAATCACTGCACTCATTTTGCATCCCTGAAATGCAAGGTGGGAGGGAGGCAAAGGCTCCATCCCTGGCCCCTGAAGGAGCAGGGCAGGCAGCCAAGCTGTGCCCACCTAAAATGCCTCTGCTAAGCAGAGAAAATTCAAAAATTCCCTTCCTCAGAAATGCCACCAGGATGGAATCACTCCTGCTCCAGCTCCCATGGCAAACCCTTGGAGGTGCTTCTCCCCATCCAAGCTCTCTGCTGGATCCCAGCTCCACATTTCCAGCAGCTCAGGGATTCTCACTTTCAGTGCCTGACCATTCCCCACCTTTCCCACCATCAGAATATTGAGGATAGCTAATTAATGAGGGCATGGAGCTGTGGCTGGTCCTGATGAGAAGCTTGCAGAGGTTTTCCCCAGCCCTGTCCCCAGCCCAGGGGTGCCCCCAGGTACCTTTGTAGCACAGGTTGTTCTGGCAGCTCCCCCCGTAGCTGGGCGGGCACTCGGAGCAGGGACGGCCGGTCTTGTACGGAGCTTCTCCAATCCAGTTACCCCTGGGAGCACAGCAGAAATGAGCACCCATCACACACCCAAACACCCTCCCCAGCCTCCAAAACCAGCAACAGCATCCTGGCTGACAGCAGCTAAATAAGGACTAAACAGCCAGCCTTGTAGGAAAGAGGTTCCTGCTCGTTTCATGTCCAAAATGACATTTTTAGGGGTTTACTTAAATCCTGTGCCATATTGCTTTTATCTTACATTTCAATATAAACACCTTATGGACCAAATGTAAACAGAAATAAATCAATGGATTACTGCATTTTGCTGAAGAAACTCCCCAGAAACAACAGCCCCCTTTGGCATTCTGCCCTGCAGGTTTTAGGGGATGGGGAGGTTGAAGGAGGCAGAGTTGAGCTGTGGCTATAAACTCCTGGGTTATGCTCTTTCAGCTGTCTCCACCTATAAGGCCACATGAGGACAATGTGCACCCATGCCAGAGAGAAAAGATTAAGCAGAACCTGCAGAAATAGAGTGTTTTTCCGTGCAGCAGCTCTGAATGGATGACGTGCAAGTGGCCCAGCCTGCCGTGGGGGCTCTGTGGGAGATGCTGCCATCCCTCAGGTTGTTAAATCCCACCACACCACCAGCACAATGAGCTCATCTGATGTGGGGAGAGGAGCTTAGAGAGCCCAGAGAGCTCTGCCTGGGACTGACAGCTGCAGACCCACTCCTCTTTTTCCTTTGCATTATTCTGCACTGTGATCCCCTCAATCAGATGCTCCCCAAGCCACTCGGTTTGCACAGAGAGATTTCCCTCTTTCATTTTGTTTTGAAGTTTTGGATGGGAATGTTTCTCCTATTAGCCATTAATCCAGAAAATATTAACTGCCACTGCCAGGTAGTAAACTTCTGGATGTAGTAGGCAATATGATTTTCATTTTGAAATTTAATCAAGCCGTCGAGCTAGCGAAACCTTGACTGCTGCAGTTATTTCAGGGTTTTTTTGGCATTAGCCACCACCCCATCCCTTCCCACCCTGTGACAGCAGAGCCTTGCTCAGCAGCACACGCCAGCTCCATCCTGGCCATCTCCTGCTCCTCCTTTCCCTTCCCATGGCAGCAACATCAAAGCCCCAGCCTGGCCCCAGCCTCCCATTCACTTTTCCAGGCAGCTCTCAGTAGTTTTTGAACCAACCCTTTTTTTGCTGCTGTCTAAAGAAAAAATTTAAAGCCACAACCACCAGTCTAGACTGCCTGAAATCTCTTCCCCAGACCCTGAGCTAGCTGAGCAAGCTGCCAGTTTTGGGGGAGCTGGAGGGAGCCCAGCTGCTGTGCCTTACTTGGGGGAGTAGTTGCACACCAGGTAGACTGCATTCTCCCAGATCTCTCCCCAAACATTCATCTGCTTGCAGACATTCACAGCACAGCCAATCCTGTTGGTCGTGGCCCAGACTATCTGTAAGGGAAATGTAATTATTGGAAATGAGTAAATCAGCCCAACCTGGAGATGGGGGGGTGTGGGGAGTGTGGGTGCAGACCCCCTGGAGTGCTTTACCTGGGTGTAATGTGTGCACATGGCACCTGTGCACCTGTCTGGGCACCATGGGTTGCACTCATGAGGGTATGGGAATGTGTAATCCTTCACTTCATCATACCAGGACTGCACATGGAACGCTGGGGAGCGATACCTGCGGGGGGAAAAGGCAGCTGGAATCAGGATCTTCTTATAAAAATTCTCAAATTAAAAAAAAAAAATAAATTAAAATGTTAAAGATGAAGGGTTAGATGGGATATTGGGAAGGAATTCCTCCCTGGGAGGGTGGGCAGGGCTGGAACAGGTGCCCAGAGCAGCCTGGAATGTCCAAGGCCAGGCTGGACAGGGCTTGGAACCACCTGGGACAGTGGAAGGTGGCCCTGCCCATGTCAGGGTAGCTGGAACTGGAAGATCTTTGAGGTCCCTTCCAACCCAAACTGTTGTGTGTTTCTATGATTTTTTTCCCTCAGATTCACAGCCTGACCTGACTCTGTATTATTTATAGGTTTGACATGATCCTCAAGTGCTGCTGACCTGAAATGCCCTCTCCCTTTTCCACTCAACTACAAAATAACTTCTAGTTTGGCAGAAAGCTGTGTTTTGAGAGTAAACAGAAGTTAGGCTTTGCCAAACATCTTAAACCAAAAGCCATCATGTACCTATTTTACCGTGGGGCACTTTGTTAAATCTGGAAGTTAATTCACAGCCAATCCTGGGAGAGCTCTGACAGTGAGAGGGCTTTTCCCATCACATCCCACCAGGAGCTGGATGGAATATTGGTGCACTGCACTCCTATCCTGCCTTTTTTTGGCAGCAATTTTCCCCTGCACCAAGCCCCCTTTTCCCTGTGTGTATTCTCTGCCTCAAACACCATGGTTTGAGGCAGTGCTGATGCTGTTTGGGGAGCAAAAATGGTGTCAAAGCTACCTGTAGGAACTCACACACATTTTACACAGAGCTCTGCAAACTGTACCAAAGCCACTGCTTTTTGATTGCTTCCAACAGCTCACACCAAGCAAGCTGCCAGAAATCCAAATGATATCATTACCAACTGGAGCTTATCCTTTCAGCCAACTTTTCATTAAAAATCATTCATTAGAAGCATTTCAAAAACATCCATCTCATGATGTCATGAGGCAAATACTTTCCAAATCCCATTTTACAGGAGAGGAAATGGAGGCAATCAAGTTATGGCCCGCTCCTGAAAAAGCTGAGATAAATCTGATTTTTCTTTCCTCTCAGGGACCAAGATTGGATCTTCCTCCATCAGGAGCCCATGGCCATCCTGAGCAATTGTGGGACAGCCAAGAACAGCACGATCCTTTCTCTTTGTTTCCAATGAATTAACCACTCTGCTTTCCAAACATTAAAATGGGCCCAGTTTTCACATCAGGCTAATTTCACACCAGCAAATTTCCTTTGTTTTCCACCAAATTTCAGCTGATTTACAACACAGATAACTGGACTTCCACCCAGGAATTGGGGGAAAACACTCAGGGCTCCTGAGTAAGTACAAAATTTGCTGTGCAAAGCAGGTTTAACCTATAGCAAGCTTAAAAACAGGGGTTTAACAATAAACAAATTTCAGCTTGAGATGGAGAGAAAAATCCCTTGGGAAGCCTTGATGTCAGCTTTCCTAACTGGGTTAATGACTCTAATTTAACAACTTGTCCCAGGAATTGAAAAAAAAAAAACCTGCAAAGTGTTTTCAGTAAAGAAAATTCAGGAGCTAGATAAATATTTATGGAAAACCCAGCAAGAGATAATTAAATTCTGAACTGAATCCAGGCACAAATTCTGAGCTGAATGCAGGCATTGCTCCTGAGAAACTTCAGCTGCATGATGGCAGAACCCCCCAAAACAGCAATGTAGGAGCAAGGGTTCAGACTTCTCTATTTTAAGGAGTTGGAGTGAGTTTAGCTATGTTATCCCAAGATCCAGAGGGATGGAGGAGCCCAAATCCATGCTGGTTTCCTGGGAAGTCTCAGTGGAAGGTGGCTGCAGGCATTACCCCCAAAACCATCCCAGTGAAGCCACCACAATTAAAATTTTGATCTTTTCTCCCCAGCTTTCCTCCATCTCCCAGGTGCTACCAAGCAAATTTCCCAGCTGTCCCCAAAGGAGGGGACACAAATCACTGCCTGCAAAGATCCTGCAGCCCCCAGGTCTCACCTGCCCCAGTGAACAGCCAGGTTCTGCCCAATGGACCTGATGAGGTCGCTGGGGCCGTGGTCCCAGATGCACTGCTGAGCCCAGGCGTGTGCTGTCCTCTCCAGCTCCTCATCCCAGCTCTTCAGGGTGTGGGGAGAGAAAAGAACAGGTCAGGTTTTCATCTCAGACTGGCTGGATCAGGAGGTTAAATCAACAGCAGGTAGTGGAGAAAGATCTAAGGTACAGATCACCCCCACACAAACACACATATGACTGGCCTGTCCTGGTGAAGCCACCACATTTCTGTGCTAAAATCACATTTCTCAGCATGTTCCCCTGCCATTAAAGTCCAGGGCACTAGGATTTAATTCCAGGTCTATGAATTTCCCCAGTTGATGATGATTTAAGTCCAGGTCTATGATTTTCCCCAGCTGATGCCATGCTGCTGAGGAAGTGCTTCACTCAGGTCACCAGAAAACACAAACTCATGTAGGAAGACCTCAAGAACACATCCACCCTAAACCACAAGATATTCCCATTAAAAATTAAAATTCGAGGTTGGGGATCCCATGCTGTCCAACATGACACACATTTCTGAGTCCTGTAGGAGTTCTGACAGACACTCAGTGCTTTGATGTATTTCAGCATGATTTTTCATCCATTGTCCTTACTGTGGGGATATCTCCAGGCTGTCCCACCGAGGGGAACTCCAGCAGTGGAGAGCTCCACCATCCCCACTGGAGATTTAGATTAAACCTCTTAAAGAGATTGGGTCTGAGTCTCTCAGCTCCTTCCAGAATAAATGAGAGTCCACCAGTGGATAGAGTCAAACGCATCAGAGGTGGCAAAGTCCCAGGGCTTTTTAAGCTTTTTGCACTCTCACTGAAACAGGCATCACGTTAGAAGTGACAAATCCCATTTCTATTCCCACTGAGGGCAGGGTGCTGGGCTGAGATCACTCCTCATCGAATATCCCCCAGCTGGGAGCCAAAGGAGAGCTCCAGCACGGCACAAAGGCAAACAGGAAAGCAGCTCTGCTGTCTCTGCTGCCCAGGAGAGCGTTTGTTCTAAAGGCCAGACTGGTTGGGCCCAGCAGCCATGCCCTGAATTCATTGTGTAATTACTGACAGCTGCTCTATTCAGAGCAGCCCTTAGAGGACAATTCGTTGGGATTAAAATATTACTGCACATTCCTACAGATAAAACCAAAGAGAAAAGAGGTCTTGTAGTGTGCATCCAGCCCATCCATGTGCCAGCACGAGACTGTCCTCTCTGGACATTCATTCTCTGGACATTCATTCTCTGGACATTCCCTCTCTGGACATTCACTCTCTGGACATTC
The DNA here is from genome assembly GCF_009819885.2 of Catharus ustulatus. NCBI lineage: Eukaryota > Metazoa > Chordata > Aves > Passeriformes > Turdidae > Catharus > Catharus ustulatus. Next base: position 18,719,051 of record NC_046231.1, on the reverse strand, counting down.
ACCCTCTGGACATTCACTCTCTGGACATTCACTCTCTGGACATTCCCTCTCTGGACATTCACTCTCTGGACATTCACTCTCTGGACATTCCCTCTCTGGACATTCATTCTCTGGACATTCATTCTCTGGACATTCCCTCTCTGGACATTCATTCTCTGGACATTCCCTCTCTGGACATTCCCTCTCTGGACATTCATTCTCTGGACATTCACTCTCTGGACATTCATTCTCTGGACATTCCCTCTCTGGACATTCATTCTCTGGACATTCACCATCACAACCAGCTGCTCTTTCCCTGTCTTCTCCAGAGGAAAATCCATTTCTGATCTCAAACATTTCAAAGGACCTGTCAGAGCCTGGAGGGCTGCAGGGCATCCAGGCTCTCAAACACATTTAAAAGCCACCAGGTGCTCACTATGAGCACATCTGGACACAGCTGGGCAGTTTTAGCTGGGCTGGGGAAGGACTGTGCAGGAAAACGCAGTGTCTGCTGGAACTTGGTGTGTCTGCTGGAACTTGGTGTGTCTCCACCATCTCAGTGAGGCAAACATGACCTCATGTCCCTGAGCTCACAGCCCTCCAGAACAGATTATCACAAAGCACTCTCAGCAATCCAGACTCCAGCAGCATCCCAGAGCTGTCCCAGGCTCAGCAAATTCACCATGTGGACACAGCCCTGACACAGGGAACAAAACCATTTTCCTTCTCAGCCCTCCAGCTCCTTGGAGTGATGGGATGAGACCCACCACACATCCCCAGCCCTCTGCTCAGCTTCTTGCCATGCCCAGACCCAGCTTTTTGTGGTTTCCCACTCTGTGACCGCCCTTCCATCCAGCACAAAAGCCACAGAAACTCTCCCAAGAAGTTCTGCACTCCGAGCTCCTCAGACTTCCTTCCCAGCTTTATTCCCTTTATTCTCCTCATTTACTGCAGAGACATCCCGAGCAGCAGGCTGTTAAATGGGAATTAATGCCAGCGTGGGTGTTGCATCTCCCTTTGACGCCTGCAGCTAAAATAAATGAACTCGGAGAAAAGGCACCTCACAGGTGACTGGGAAGGAGCTCCATCTCTGCTGCAGGAGGAGAGGAGCTCCTTTCTGCAGGCATCACATTACAAAGCCATCCCATCTAAATTAGAGCAGTTATTTGCCTCTTGCTCTCAGACGGGAATGCGGTCAGGAAGCTGGAATTATTTCAGAGCAATAAACATAGAGGGGGGGAAAAAAGAGATTTCAGACTTTCCCAGCTACACTTGCAAGAATTCTTTATGCCAATATTCAAAGCAGTATCTAGGAAGATGACTGAAGCCAGAGGTTGAAAATTTTTGGGGTGTATGCGATTCCAAGTGGCTTAGCACTCTCTTTTTTCACTCCTGGAAATTCCTAATGGTCTTTCAGAGTGGAGTGGACAGTGTGTATGCAGAATGCATGCATGGCAAGCACACATCACACCACAGCCTGTAATAATGCATCCCACAAGGAGCCTGCTCTCAGCCCGAGCAGCCTGCAAACCCCATTCAGACACCTGGATCGCAGTGAGCAGCTTCCTCGCTCATTTTCCTCCCCAGCTCAGACTTTCTGCAACACTGGCAGCTTCCTTTTGAAAGTGGCATCAAACTGCAGGGCTGACATGTTCTGGCAGAGGTCTGGAGATTTGCTAACCCCCCAGAAACACGATCCCCCCGACAGTTGAGAGGAAGGATGCATACCTTACACATGAAAAAAAACTATTTTCCTTCCAGCAATCTGCACTGAGAACAATTTTGCTTTATCCAGCTGTCTCTGAGGCCGTGGCAAGAGGAAAGATTCCTGCCTTTCATCACTGCTGAAAGCATCTGACTAAGCCATCTTAAAAGGTCACCCTGCCTCAGGATCTATTATGTCCTTTTTCCTCTGAGTCCGTTATGTCCTGTTCACTCTGGCACTGCTAACAAGGAGTTTGTTTTGGCCTTGGCCCCCATCCACCTCTGCTAAACAGTCCCAGTGCACTCTGCAAGTGTCCATCATGTTGCTGCTAGAGGGGTTAAGGTAATTCTGAGCTGAATTTTGTCAGGAAGTCGTGCCCTGCTCATTCATTTTGCATTAGCACTGAATACCTGTGCCAGCTTTCAATTAATTACACAGACCCAGCAGCTAAACCATTTCTTTCTTCATTTTTCAGCCCACTTTGCCTTTGTCCCATATGTATATAACAATTCTTTTGATAGGACTCATTGTGTTCTTGCTTTCTTATTAACAGCATCCAGCAACTGAAGTTCATCCAGTAGCAGTTAAATGTGTCCCTTTCCTGGATTACATCAGGTCCCATTTCCCTTTCAGACCACTCAAATATATCAGATATAGAGAAAGGGTTTTCACAAGGGAGGTTTATGGGTGAGAACAAGCTCTACCTACTCATCCACAAATTATCCCAGCACATCTCCACTCTGGCACCAAAGGGAAAGTTTATCTATGGTTCTAAAGACAGACCATCCTCTTCAACGAGTCCAAATGAGAAATGTCCTCTGCAGGACAAAGGATTAAAGAGAAATTCCCCTTCAGCACATACATGGCATTTCCAAGTCATGCTGGGTAAACAGGAGCACATGAAAGGCTGATTATGGCCCTTCCAAGCTGCCCCATCTCATGCCCAGCTCCTTTCTCCAGAGCACATAAGGCCCTTTCATTTGCCCTCAATCACCCATAAAAACCACTAGAAAAGCTCCCAGAGCAAAGGCAAACACAGGAGTGCAAACAGTGGCCAAGCCTGGGCTGCTCTGCCAGCCCCACAGCCAAACAAAACACCTTGGGCTTGCTCATGCTTTGTGTTTACCCTCTGCAAATCCATCCAGTGCCTCTTCTGGCAGCACCTCCCTGCAGGATAACACTCAGAGAGGGATACAGTCCCTGGTTCTTAGAAAGGCACAGGATTTCTGGCTAAAGCAGGACCAAAAGCCAGCTGGTGTGGACAGAGCAAGGGACAGCTGTCCTTCCTCACCACCCCCTGCCCTCCCTTCCCTTCCCTCTCTCCCTGCAGTCACAAAAGGCAGGATTTTCCATTTGCAGCCCTCACTTCAGCACAGCTGGCAAACTATTTTATACTACATTTAAGTGTACTTTTCTTTTACCCTTTAAACAAGGTCTTAACAAGCCATCCATCATTTGGTCCATCAGCAGGAGCACACAGTTAAAGTCAGACTAGGTTTGGTCAGAGCTATATTTGGACACTGGGAAAAGGCACACAAAAAATAATTATTTGCCTACATCGTTTTGTGGCCCTGTAATATTTTGATGGCATGGCAAAAATAGCTCAGAGTAGGGTCTGTGGCATCAGGTGAAAAGAATATATTAATGTGAATTGTTGATGGCAAAGGCATATTTGATACTCCTGCAAGTTTTAAGTTCTCCCTCTGAAGTGGGAGAATACATTGACCAAACTTTTATTTTGGTTTCCTGAACTACCCATCCACCCAGGAACTCCCAAAGCCTTTCCAGCTATTTCCAGTGATCAAAATTCTTTCCAGATGGAGCCACATTCCTCAGGCCCCGTTTCCCTGTGCTGCTGTGCAGATTCCCAGGTGATCAGTGTGTGACTGAGGGCAGGTGCCACCTCCAGCGTTGGGTTGGCAACCCAAAAACCACCAGAAAATTCCCTGAGCAGACTGTGGTGTCCCCACAGGGAGAGCAGGGGTTAAACACTGGGTAAAATTTGCTGGTTTTATGACTTGGAGGTAATGGAAGAACCTGCTGAGGCAGGCTGGGGAGTTGCCATCACCGGAGATGCATCCAGGGCTGGGCCAGATGCTCCTTTGTGAATAATGGAAGCAGTCCTGAAACTCTGCAGAGGATGGACTCCATCAGCAGCTCCCTCCAACCAAAACAGGCCACTGGTCTAAAGCATCATTCACTCTGGAAGGAAAAGCTTCAGGAAACCTCCTGAGAAATTCTTACTTTCAGAGGAAATTCACTCCACCTCTCACACCACAAGGAAAATGAAAATACAGTTAGGAATAAAAAAAAAAAGGAGCAATAAAGTGATGTATCAGGTTTCAGACTCACCATGTGTTCCATGTTAGAGGCCACTGGATACACCTGGCCTCTCAATTTATTGTGGAGCATCAGTATCTCCTGTCTGTCTGAGAATAGGATGGCTCTCTTGGACCTGGAGTGAGCTTCCCCATCCTGGTACTTGCTCAGGATGCTCTCCAGGTGGCTGGAGTTGGGCAAGATAAAGCACTCAGCTGTCTTTGCCAGCAGCAGCACACATCCAAGAGGAATGATCCAAGGCAGGGCAGGGCTCATGCTGCCAGCAGAAGCAGAGATGAAGGTGAGGGTTGGTTTTTGTGCAGGGGCTCCCGTGGCTCAGTGCAGGTCTGCAATCTGGGGAGAAACAGGCGGTCAGAGCAATGCCACAGGAGCTCCTGTCCCCAACAACAAGGTCACACACCCCAGATCTGAGCTTGGAAAAGAGTGGTGCTCAAAATTACTGCTCACCCCAAAGACAGGGAGACCCAAACACCACCATAAGAGGTGAGGACTCAGTTTCTTACACCTGATGCTGCTTTGGGAGTGAACACTTCCTAGGCATGCAGGAGGATGCCTGCTGCACCCCTGGCATCCTGCTAACCCCAGCTCCCCCTTCACAGGCAGGGGAACATCCCCAAAAATACAGCTGATAAAGCCCAGAACGCTTTTATTTTATGAATAAAAGGGAAGGCAAAACCCGCAGCGAGCTGGATGAGGAGGCGAGGCAGCAGCAAGAGCTGCTGTGCTGGGGCTGCAGGAGCTGCGGGGCTGCAGGAGCTGTGCTGGGGCTGCAGCAGCAACAAGAGCTGCTGTGCTAGGGCTGCAGGAGCTGTGCAGGAGCTGTGCAGGGCTGCAGGAGCTGTGCAGGGCTGCAGGAGCTGTGCAGGGCTGCAGGAGCTGCTGCTGGGGCTGCAGGGCTGGTTTTGGGCAGGGCTGCAGGGCTGCAGGAGCTGTGTTGAGGCTGCAGGAGCAGTGCGGGGCTGCAGGAGCCGTGCAGGAGCTGTGCAGGGCTGGTTTTGAGCTGCGCAGGGCCGGTTTTGCAGGGCTGCAGGAGCTGTGCTGGGGCTGGTTTTGGACAGGGCTGCAGGAGGTGCTGGGGCTGTGCAGGGCTGTTTTTGGGTAGGGCTGCAGGAGGTGCAGGAGCTGTGCGGGGCTGTGCAGGGCTGTTTTTGAGCTGTTCAGGGCTGTTTTTGAGCTGTGCAGGGCTGTTTTTGAGCTGTGCAGGGCTGTTTTTGCAGGGCTGGTTTGGGCAGGGTCCCGCACACAGCAGCCCCGCTCCGGGCAGTGACGCACCGGGGTTCTCGCTGACGCTGCAGGGATGCGGGTGATGGAGCAGCAGAGCAGCCTGAGCCGCCCTCCCCCGGCTCCCCCGGTCACATTTGGCGTTCCCAGGCACTCTGGTGCCGTCAGCACCCAGAGAGGGTCTCGCCTTTGGTCCTTGAACAGCGTCATTTAATCCCCGTCCCTTGCTCCATCTGTCATTGCCCCCCCCGTGCTCCAGTTTGTCCATCAGCGATCCCGGAGCGTCCTGGCTGGTTTGGTTTGGCTCGGATCTATTCACAGGAGGTGAGATGTGCTGCTGCAGGGGATCCCAGGATCAATCCAGCCGGGGCAAGAAGCACCCTGCAGACAGATCTCCCTCCTTGGGGCTAACTTTTGGGGGAAAGCTCCCCCTTCCCTGTGTCCAACACGAGGTGAGGATCTGGTTTTGACAGCACTGTTAAACACCACGCTGAAAGCATTCCTCTGCAGCAGCAGGAAACAAACCCCAGCTTAGCAGGAATTATTCGAGAAGTTTCATCCAATGACACGGAATTTGGACACTGAGACCAGATGAGTTGGAAGCCAACCAGAGCAGAGCAAAGCCATCTAACTCCTGGCTGAAAAAGCTGTGAAACCCCTGTTCCCCCAACCCACTACAGCATCACCTGGGGAGAACAGAGAGGTGCTTTGCACAGGCAGGGACCCCAAAAAAACTTCTGAGAACCCCAAGAACTTGTTGGCTGGCTGCACAAAAGACGCAGAGTCCCTGTTTGAGGCTTCGTTCTTGGACTGAGCAGGCAGATGAAAACCAGCTGCCCCGAGGCTCTCTCCAGGCAGCGCATTAAGCCTTTGGGTACAGCAGTGCGCGATGTCATTTGCTCGGTTTAGGCAACAGCTCCTCATCATTTCCTGCTCCTAGCAGCAAGGCGAACACACACACGCCTTGTGCCCGGCTCCAGGCACACCTGGGAGACAGGAGGTTGGGTGGCAGGGGACAAACACTCCTTTAACCTCATCCTCTGCTCAGTCCTGCCCGCAGCATTCGCTTCCCCCCGGGCAGGAACCCGAATTTCCAACCGGGCTGCGCAGGGGTAGGGGAGGCAAAAGGAGCAGTTGCTTTTGTAGACTGTCTGACCCAAATTCAGGGAACAATTCCTACTTTGAGGCACTTCCCTAAGAGTTTAAAAATAGCTGCAGTGCCAGGGCCATTGACAATGTGGCCATTTAGCCCCGGCAGCTCTCCCTGCAGGAACAGCCGCTCTCAGAGCGGCCGTTGCACCCCTCGTTTGGCCGGGTGCCCTTGGCTAAACAGGAGCCCAAATCCACCACCCATCTAAGGCAAACACTGAACTTTCAGAAAGGGCAGATTGAAAAAATCAGCTGTAGCATCTGAGGGCCAGAGGAGCTGCCCCGCTCACGGCTCCGCAGCGAAGCCAGCGCGTCTGGCTGGGCGAGCCAGCCAAAACCTCACAACAGATGCTGCTTTATTCCTCGGGATGTGCTTCCCTGGGTCCCACTTGCCAGCAAAGGGATACCAGCACCTCCTCAAAATTAGGTCATTTTGGCTTTATCTTCTGTTTCACTCGGGGTGTGCAGGTCCCTTCCTCTGCTTTGCTTGGGGTGAGGAGCGCTGAGCATCCCAAGGAAGGATAAAGGATCAGAGAGGGACAGGGAGCAGAGGGTTCCCTGGCCAGATTAACTGAAAGCAGCTGAAAGATGCTCACGTTTCAGAAAGCTCTCAGATTTCCATCCATCTCCTATCAAAATCCCATGCCCAGGTGCAAGGAAGCACTTGGACACGTGTCAAAGTGAAATCACATTGCTTCAGGCTGGGGTTGGACATTATTCACAGAACATTATCAGCTGACAGTCAGCTGAGGAAGCCTCTGCTGTGGATTTCAAGGGTTCAAGAGGAGCACAACCTCCCTTTAAACACAGCAGGCCCTTGACACTGCTGCCAGGTGAACATCTGGGAGCCATCAGAAACGGCTGAGTCAGCAGAAAAGGACTCCTGAGTATGCTGCAAAGCCTGTCCAAAGTGGGGAGAAATGGGAGGCCTTCTTCTGGGGTCTGAGGGAGTTAAAGTGCAGCACTGGACTTTGGGAAAGATTATTTTTAGAAAGCTATTTCCCCAGCTAATGGATGGTGTCTGCTTTGCACGGAAAGCAGGAGAGCTGGTCACATCTGAAGCCTGGCAGAGACACTGCTGAAGCCACATGCAGGCTGGTCCTGCACTCATGTCCCCATGTCACCTCTCTCCTTAGGGACTCTGAGCTTTGGCTGCCTCCCTGGTGAAGCACAGGAGCTGGTGCCTGCTCCTGGGTTAGGGGTGACAATTTGCAGCTAAAACATCCCAGGGCCTGGGGAGTTACACAGGGCACCAGCTGACAAGGGAGGAAAATGCAAAGTTAGCTCAGGATGTCAGGAGAGCAATTAAACAGCAAAGCAGAGGGGAGTTAGCATGGGATCAACTTCTAAAGTGGGATCAGCTTTTAGCCTGTGTTAGCCTGGAATCAACTTTAACCTGTGCAAAGAAATCCAGGGATAAAACCACAACAAAAGCACTAAACTCCAGGTCATCTCTTTCCCTGGGATGCACACACTGCAAGCTTTGCAGAATTGTGTTGGCTTCCCCAGACAAGCAGGGTGACAAGTTCCTAGACACAGGACAACAGTGACACACTGCACTGAACACACCACAGCTCAGCATCTTCATGGCCCTAAACGTCTGGATATTCCATTTCAGTCCACTCCCACAGAACCCTAGTGGGTGATTTCCTATGGAAAACCACACGGAAAACCCACTGGTAGCACACCACGTGTGGTGACACTGAAATTCCTTTCCTACAGGACTGGAGAGCAGAGCTGCACAAACACAAATGTGCCCACAGGTATCAGCTCCTGGCGACTGCAACAGCATCCCTTGGATATTTTCTGTTTGCATAGAAATCCACTCCTGTACTTGCAAACTCCTCCCATTCATTCCAGATTAATGCTTGTTAATCTTGCATTAAATTCTGCAGAGCACACACGAGGGAAGCTCAGACAGTATTGTGTTATTTTATACCATCCACACAACTTTTTGGAGAAGTTACTAAAACTCTGCCTTTTTAAAGAGTTATTTCTTGCACTCCCACCACCCCCCAAAACCACATTTCAGAAGCCAGGACGAAACTTTCAACTTACCTTGCTGAGTACTTCCAAATCTCCAGGTAATTGCAGCTCCTCCAAACCCTCTCGTAGAAAATAAATTATTGTATCTGAAATATGTAAACGAGGAGCAGAAGGAAAGGATGGAATAAGCCTCAGGAGGTGCAAGGTCTGGGCTCAGCAACTCGGACCAAGTGCAGTCTCACAGAGCTCCCCAGTGGTATTTATGCAGAGGGGAGCAGCCTGGATCATCTCCTGTCACAACGGGCGTGGAGCAAGAAGGAAAAGGAGAGGGAGGGGAAAAGGGGGGAGAAAAGGAGCGGGGTGTTGGTTGGGATCCAGCTGCTCGAGGGCGGTCATTGGGGCTCGGAGGAGCGGGACCATCCTCCCTGAGCGGGGAGGAGGAGGAGGAGGAGGAGGGCAGCCCCTGGTCTATAAAGTGTTGGCTGTGCTGTCCCCAGCAGTCGGCTCTGGGACTCGCACCAGGAATTCCAGGGGCACGGGGAATCCTCCCCGCACAGGGGGGACCGCGACCCCCGGCCAGCCCCGGGGACAAGGGAGGGGCAATTCCAGAACTGGAATTGGAATTCTCTGTGAGGGACTGAAGGCAGCTGCCTCCTCCCGGCTGTCTCAGCCATTCCTGCTCCTCACAGGGATTTAATTCGCCAGCTCCAGCCCCCCAGTAAACCCCATTGCATCCCTTTTTTTTTTTTTTTTTTTTCCAGAGCCGGACTTTTGCTGGGAACAGAATATTAATGCACTCTGTAGTTTGCTGCCCAAGCTCTCCCAGCATTCCTCCGGTGTAAGAGCAGGAGCTACAGGGAATAGGGAATGTAAAAAGTTGGTGAAACACAGGCAGGACTCACCTCTCCGCCGATGTCCCAACAGCTCCAGCTTTGGCACCCAGCTCCGTGGTTTTACTCACTGTGAAAGGAAACGATTGAGCAAATGACAAGCTAAAAGTTCCTTCCTTTTTCTTGAAGTAAACAAACAGGGAAAACCCAAACCACGATCGTAAACAACAACGTGAGTGTGTCACGGCACCGGGCATCAGCACCCGCGGCGTTCCCGTGGGATCCGCATCCCGAGCAGGGGCAGAGCATCCCCCGGGATGTCCCCTGAGCTGCCACACCCAGCACCCTGCTCCTGCGAGCTGCCACATCCAACAAAAGCAGCTTGGATTTTTCCAAATCCTTGTCCTCTTTCCAAAGTTCTTAGGGAAAAAAAATTAAAAAAAAAAAAAAAGTCCTATTCTTCTAACCAGTCAATATTTATTTCTTCAGGCAAAACACCAACTGCTTTTATTTACTGTTTACTAGGAGGGAGTTTACAAGATATTCCCAGAGGTTTGTTTAAGGCCAGCAGCGCTCAGAAAGCAGAGGGACGTTTATCAAACTTGCTCAGCAGAGCAGAGGAGAGCAGAGGAGCAATTGTTGGCAGCTGGGAGAGCAGAGCAAAGACCCCTCTGAAGTCAGCACCAAGGCTATTCCATCACCAACACCATTTTCCTGAGAATTTCTCAAGAAGGAACAGACTGTCATCACTGGGGTTGTGTCTTCCAGCCTGTTTCAAGCTGAGATGGGCAGCCAGTCCCAGTCCCAGTCAGTCCCAGTCAGTCCCAGTCAGCCCCAGAGCCTGGTGCAGCCACACCAGCCCCTCTGGCTGCTCTCCCCGCTGCCCACACTCTCCCAGCTGTATTTACAAAGAGTTTCTGTTTACTTCCAAACAAACTGGGTACGAGAACCAACAACACGTGGTCCAGCTTGGAGCTGGCACTTCTGCCCTGCCAGGAGCTACTCAGTGCAGCTTGGGCAGTTTGCTCCCAAAAAAAGCTCAGACACCAACACAGGCAACTCAAAGACCACCCAGGACTGGGCTGACAGAAGGTTCTGCACTTCTTTACTGTAAAATCACTGTGTCCTCTTGTTTTGGTTTTTTTTTCCTTGTTCTTATGATTCCCTCTGGATCAGTGAGTTTGCTGTGGGGCTTACTCAATTAGCTGAAAGATGCTGCAGCCCCCCCGTTCCTGATTTCCCCAGAACAGCAAATTTTACCCCAACACATTGAACCCTCATGCCCCCACACCACACAGCTCCCCAGCCCTGACTCACAGCCCTCTGAAGGTGCTGCTCACCCCCATTACCATAAAGCTGAATTAACTCATTTTAAATCTCACATACCCACGGACAAATAATTTCCAGACCTCAGAGGAATTTGGTATTTTGTAATCTCCGCAAATATCCCTATGGGAAATGAATCCCTGTAGGATGGTTTGGGCTGTCTGATTGCTCCATCAACCTGGCTGCTTTACAAAGATTTGATTTTTTAATTTATTTTTTTAATATACACCAGGATGGTTTCACTGTACAAGACATACACAGGGCCTGGTTGTGCTCAGGGATGAGCACAGCCTGGAACAAGAATTTTTACCCACCTCATTTTGTCTTGAGTCAGCAGCTTGGGGTCATATGTTCCACCAAAGCCAAAACAATCAGAAATTACTTTTAATCATTCCTCGTTATTACTGCCTTGATTATAACGTCTCCATTTCATATGTGGTAAAAGCCACATAAAGCAGGCTGCATATATAAGTATATATTAGCAGAGAGGCTTTTAATGGAATAGCCAATGAATGGGAAGAGACACAGATTTCCCTATGCCCTCCTAATTGAGCAGGCAGACAGCGAGTCTTGATCTCCACTGGAATTAATGCCCCTTTATTTCCTACCCAAACACAGCTTGGCAGAAACGGCCCCAAAGCAGGGCAGGGTGAGAGGCACAGAGCTGCAGGGGATTCATTCCCTGGTTTGACTCCTGCTCTGGAGCAGAGGGAGCACAAGGGGGTGAAGAGAACCCAGTGGCAGCAGGGATTGTCTGTGATCATCAGTAGTGAGAGCACAGGGGGAGCAGCAGCCCCTGAGCTGCTCCTGCTGGAACTGGGCACAGCCACTTTCAGGTTTGGGGGAATCAGAGCCCCTGAGCTGCTCCTGCTGGGCACAGCCACATTCAGGTTTGGGGAATCAGAGCTCCTGAGCTGCTCCTGCTGGGCACAGCCACATTCAAGTTTGGGGGAACCACAGCCCCTGGGCTGCTCCTGCTGGCACTGGGCACAGCCACGTTCAGGTTTGGGGGAATCAGAGCCCCTGAGCTGCTCCTGCTGGGCACAGCCACATTCAGGTTTGGGGGAATCAGATTCTCTGAGCTGCTTCTGCTGGAACTGGGCACAGCCACGTTCAGGTTTGGGGGAATCAGAGCTCCTGAGCTGCTCCTGCTGGGCACTGGGCACAGCCACGTTCAGGTTTGGGGGAATCACCCCCCATTTCCTTCCCCTCCTGCCTGAACTGTCTGTAGCTGAGGGAACCAAGAAATCCCTGCCACATCCATCACCCCAGCAGGGTGGAGATGCTCCTCTCTCGACCACGCTGCAACTCAGAGGCTGCTCCAGCAGATGAATTAACAGTGAGGATCCAAATCACAGGAAGGAAAGCCAGGCATTGATGGATTTATCCCCAAACACAAATTACTTGGCACTGTCAGCCCTTATTTGTTCTTTCTTGCTGCTCTCCTGTTTTGGGGTAGCCTGGACTGAGCACCCAGGTTCATCTGCAGCTTCTCCACCTTCTCATTCTAAAGAACATTCCCCCAGATGCTTCATCAGCTAAGAAAACAACTCCCCAGAAATGTGCCCTGTTTCATCAGTGACCAGGAAAAAGCTGATGTAAAACAATGAAATAAGAACACAAACTGCAGCAATTTCAGAAAATTTGGGAGGCACCAGTGACTGCACTAAGTACAAGTCAGATGTGAACTGATACCCACAAAATCCTTCTCTGTGAAGGAGATGAGGCACAGGCTGTCCTGAGCAGCTCTGGCTGCCCCAGTTTAAGGCAAGGTTGGAGGGCTTGGAGCAAACTGGCCTAGTGGAAGATAAGCCAAGATGAGTTTTAAGGTCCCAAATCAGTCTGGGATTCCATAAAAACCCTCTCCCCATATTCCCTGGTCACATCTGCAGACTGGAGCAGCTCAGGACTCCTAACACAGCACCCACCTTTGGAGACTTCACCCCAAACCACGTGGTGAGCTGCATTCACAAGCTCTGCAGCCACCACATCTGGTTATTTACAAATATAAATTATTTCCAAAAAATCCTTTGGGTCATTAAGACAGTCTGAAATAAATCCCCAGTTGCACAAACTCCAACAGGTTGGGAACACCCCCTGCACATCCAAGGCTTGCTCTTCATTCCTACAGAAAATCAGCATATCCAGAGCACATTTACACAGAAAACCCTCTGCTGCCAGCTCAGGATCCATCCTGGCAGCAGCCTCAGAGCTGGACCCCCAGAGCTGGCACAGCCCAGCCTCAAGGGACATCATCCCTTGTGCAAAACAGCAATTTCCTACCTCAAACCCCTTCCCCCAGCCCCAAACACCTCTGGTTTAACAACACTCCTCCCCCAGCCCATCCTCTGCACATCTGGCTCAAGGTTTTCCCCACAGCCCTTTGGACCTGCACATCCAGTTTCTCATTTTGAAAACTTTAGATCTTAAAGTGCATTAAAAAAAAAAAAAATAACCAACCATAAAAACCCCCAAACCCCACAATTTCCCAAAAGCTGGTTTAAAATTCAGTAAACAACCACTGGATTGACGGTGTTGCATTTTTCTTTTACATAATCACACACAGAGCAAATGATCAAAAGCTGCAAGTCTCTTGTTTTGCAACAATGGGAGGAGTTAATAGAGACAATAAAAATCGTGGCTCTGTGTCCACATCACTGTTGCCACACTCTTCTATTTCCCTTCTAGTGACAAATACATTTGTAATATCCTCAGTAAAAAATGCAAAAATTCATTTTTAAGTCATACTGAGAATTTCAAGTCACACTGAATTTCAACACTTGATTTTTAGACTATTTGCTATTTTGCCATTTCTTAAAACAGTAACATATGTAACCTCTATTAAGTAATATTAATTACTGATCACCTGCAAGCTTTTCTCTGGACTGTTCAGGTCAACCTGCACTATCAGAAATGCACTTTTTCACAATGCACTGGAGATAGAGCTAAATAAATACCCAACACAGGCACAGGATTAATTAAAAACAGGATTTCTGCTGTACAGAAAACCACTTCAACCAGGTTCCAAGAACAGGATGTGAATAATAAGAACAGTAAATTCAAAACCTGGTTTCTTTCTTTTTTGGAACAACCTCCCAATTCCCCAAGAATCCCAGTTCCCACCAGTGGGGCTCTGGGGCAATTCCCATCACAGGGATGCCCTGGGAGCACCAAGTCCTTTTGCATCCCCAGCTCTAGGAGCTGAGTTTTCCTTGCAACCAGCTAAAACCCAAGTCAGCTTTGCACAGAAAACTGGGATTGGTGGAATGGCACCAAAATCACGAGCAGTGACCATCTGTAAATAAGAAAATACTTATAAAGCATGAGCAGAAAAACGTAACAACACATTTGGACATCCAAAACAATGGCAGAGCATCACTAAACCTTCTCAGCAGAGCAGGAGCATCCCAAAGAGCCATGGGGGGTTGGGATGCTCCTTCCAGAGCTCTGGGCAGGAAACTCCTTCCCCTGTGGGACAGCACAAGAGGGCAGAAGTGTCAGGACAAGTCAGGGAGCTTCCACCATCCCATGATGAAATAAGGACACAACACCACCACCATCAAAGAATTAAATAATACATAGGAGATTTTAGAGAAAGCAACAGGGAGCTGATCAAGGAAATATTTTTACCACAAGTTCTCCAGGGCAATGTCAGCTGGCTGAAGAAGAGACAAACAAAACCAGAACCAACAGTGCAGGGTTTCCAGGAGGACACAGAAGGAATTCCATCCCCTCTCCTGGCTGCTCAGAGCTCAGCCCTGGCACGGCCACATCCCTTTCCCTCTCCCCTCCAAGTTCAGTTCCATCTGAATGCAAAACACGAACATTTCTGAAGTCTCAAGAAGTTGTAAAAGCAAAGAAAAATCATCTTCACTTTGTTTCCCTACACCTTGAGAAGTGCTAGACAGAAACCTTTGGAGTTTCCAAGGGTAGGATTCACACCTGAGGAAAAACAAAACCCACACACACACCTTAAACCAACTTTGTGACTTTTATTGATGGGCGACAACTTTATACTTCTAGGTATCACTAAACTGTGTACAATTAGGAACTCAACATTATAGGAGAGCAGACAGCAAAATTAAACAAAGCAGACTTAAAGAAATATCAATCTTAATTATTTTGCCCATTTTCTTAATTTCATGTACACAGAAGCATAAATGCAGTTTGAAATTTCTTAATAGCAATAAAGTTACAATCACCCATCTATATAGACTAACATCTTAACTCCAAATATTTGATCTGCAATGTGTACTTAAGCAGTTTCTCATCGCACAATTATTAAAATGTGTCTTCCTATCAGGAACCAGCAACTCTGCAGTTTGTACATGTTCTGAAGCACAAAGGACCATTTCCATCTCATACACATCGGCTCATATTTCACCACTTATCAAAAAACTATTGGGGAAGCAGAGAGAGCTTTTTATTATTTTTTTTTAATTTTTTTTTCTTTTTTTACTGAAGTAAAGATAAAACATTTTCACAGAAATCTACAAGTTCTGTTGCTGGTGCAGGGTTTTTCTTCTACTACGCAATTAGAAAGTGGGAATTTAATGCAAATCCCCTTTTTATTATCTTAGGATTCAGCATTAACTCGGATGAACTTTATTTCATTTTTAATATTTTTTTTTCTTGTGTGATTCACGAGGCTTCCAACCAAGCCACTTCATTCTGCAAAGTCAAAAAAAGCCAACACAAACTACGTTGTGCACAAACGGCAGCTTCCTTTATCACTCTATCCCATAGTCGCGAGGGGGACAAAAAAAAAAGAATAAAAACAGGGGAGGGAAAAAAAAAAAAAACGGAAAAAGAAAAACCAAACAAAACGAAACAAAAAAAATAAAAAGGGAAAGATTCACTCAGAAGAGCATTTACAGGAGGAGGAGGTGGTGGTGTTGGGTCACAGCAGGTCCACCTGGCGGTAGTACAGGAGGTAGGCTGTGCGCTCCAGGGCCGCCTTCACCACCTGCGAGTGGTGCACCACCCTGACGGCCTGGTCGTCGATGCGCAGCCACCCGTTGAGGCCGATCTGGAACACGTCCGTCGTGTAGTGCCCGCCCGTGGCGCTGTTGCCGTGGTGGTACACAACTGTGGGCATGTGGAGATGGCACAGAAGGGGTTAAATGGTGCCCAGAGATTCCCCTCCCCACGCTGCTGATCTAGGGAAAGCCTCGGGGTTTAGGGATGTCTTGGGTTGTAATACGGGATGTGAGCAAAAGTGTGTGTTCTATGTGTTGAAATCAGGTGGGGCAGTGATCCTTATTTCTGTGGGAGATATCCTCTGCTAATGGGTCACCTCTTAAAAACCAGGTGGGGCAGTGATCCTTATCTCTGTGGGAGATATCTCCTGTTAATGGGACAGCTATTAAAACAGGTGGGGTAGTGATCCTTCTCTCTGTGGGAGATATCCTCTGCTAATGGGTCCTTTGTTCAAACCAGGTGGGGCAGTCATCTTTTATCTTTTCCACAACCCATCTTTCTTCCAGGAGGTATCTCCTGCTAATGGTCCATTGAGTCCCATTGTATGACTGATAAAATTCCATCATCTCTTTTGGGAGATGCTCCAGCCAAGGGGAAAAGCCAAGCCTTTCCTACCTAGATAAAACTGAGATTTGGAACCCCAAAGCAGCCTTTTCCACTGGATTCCAGAGGAAAACTGGACCTTTCCACATCATCACTGGGCCTTTGGAGGAAACTGTACCTAGTACAGGAGCACTGCTCCAACTGAGCCACATCTGTCACTGCAGGAGGATGCAGCCACCATGGGATGGGACTGCTGCCAACACCCTGCCTGACGGGTGTCAGGTTGTATCTGACTGTGTCAGGGTTTGTTCTTTGTAATACTGTATTTCTATTTTAATTTTCCTAGTAAAAAAACATTATTCCTATTCCCACATCTTTGCCTGAGAGCCCCTTGATTTCAAAATTATAATAATTCAGAGGGAGGGGGTTTACATTCTCCATTTCAAAGAGAGGCTCCTGCCTTTCTTAGCAGACACCTGTCCTCCACACCAGGACAAGGGCATCCCTGGGTTTTGGGTGGTGCAGGTCATAGAATGGCAGCTGAAAGCTCAGCTTCTTCCCTGTCCCCTGCCTTGGACACCCTAGCATGGAGAAGTCCACATGTGGGACAGACACAGAATCATGAAATGGTTTGGGATTGGGAGGGTTCTTAAAGCTCATCCAATCCCACCCCCTGTCATGGGACACCTGCCACTGTCCCAGGTTGCACCAAACCCTTGTCCAGATCAGTTTCCCCAGCACACCAAATCTCCCAATTCTCAACAAATCCCACCAAACACATGGATTTTCACACCCACAAGCTGCTCCAGTGCAATTTAAAAGAAAACACTCCATGTAACCCAGTGTTTCTATAAAGGGATCAGGCAGATAAAATACCTGCAAAGAGCCGGTAGGTTCTTTGGCCTTTGGAAATTTTACTTTTCACACCAGGGGATAGTAGCTCTGGAGGAAGAAAAAGTCACACATTAGAAATTCCACATCAAGAGGATCAATTACTTTTCAGAGAAACCAACATTATCACAGAGGAGAACATTTAATTGAAGTTTCTTCTACAGCCTTTAAAGAATGATCAAGGTTCTAATAACTGGTACTCAAGGGAATGGATTTGCAGGTTTGCTGAACACTGTAGTTTATGAAAGGTTTACAGATACCACCAAAAAATGAAGGGAAAAAAAGACAAAGTAAAACATCAGACTATTCAATTTTCCCCCTTTCATTCCTGCTGTCAGACAATGACAGAAACAATTTCAGATTCCAAGTCATGCTTACATTCCTGAAGTGAAACTGCAAAATAAAACACTAAGTAAACAAAAGGGCACTACCTGACAAGGTCCAGATTTCAGTTGAGATATGAGTATACATTGATTTTATTTATTCCTATTTGAGCTACTGGCTTGCTAATAGTCCATTTGTCAGCTCAAAACAAAAGGCATTATTTTGGCAAGCTTCAGATGCTGGACAATTTCCAATCTCACACTATTTAAATACTTGTTAAATAAAGGATCCTTGTTTAACCTCTGCACTATGGATTGTTTACTTCAGGCTGCATTTTCAATAAAACACAAGTTTCCTGTCACCAGCACCTCATTAATTAAATAATTTGACACTTCTCTGAATTAAATTTGTGATAAAAATATCCAGTATTGGCAGTCTTGTACAGAGAGGGACACAGATCCAATAGGATATTTGCCCTCAGCAGCCTATATCCTTACTCCATAAATCCACAGGAAGCTCTCATTTGGCCAACTCATTGCCCAGAAGTGCCAAAGGCTTTAAGATCTTTCATCATTTAAAAAAAACCCCAAATGACCAAATTTTCAGGAAACGATGAGGACAAAACTATGTGTGGGAGAAAATGAAAACACAGAAACCTGTAGGAAATACAACATCATCTTTCCCATGAAGAGAAGGAAATGCTGTTCATAAATCTTTTACCTTTACTGATTTCCAGATCAACAGTGTACTCAATATTCTTGATCAGCTTCTGGCATCCTCCGGTCTTCTCATACACGAAGCGTTTGAGGTGTAAAACAAGAACAGGGGGCAGCTTTTCTAGGGTGAGCCTTCGACTGATCTCCACCTGACACAGACCCAGAGGAAGAAAACTCTCATTTTTTGTTACCTCCTCAAAATTCCTCCTTTAAATAAGTATTGAATTTCAAATACACTAGCAGTAAACCCTCCAGGTTATTACTGCAATATTAATTTATGATAAACGCTTCTTTGTGACTTGAAACCCGCTGGATCTTCAATCCTAACATTATTTCAGAGAACTCAGTATATTCAAAAAGAAAAACATGAGTTATGACCACACTTTTCTCTACTAAACAGTGATTTTTACATAATTATAGGCAAACAATCCACAAAATTTCTGCTTGGAAACCAGGAGGCGAGCTCAGAATTGCAGAACAAAAATGTTTTGCCTTCCTAGAAATGAAGACATAAAAATATTTCTCAAAATAACTGCTTAAGGTTTTTCTCCATTTTTAATTGAGAAAAATCTCTTTATTGGTAACCATTGGCATATTGTTTTTCAATACATGGCTTGATTCTGCTAGAATCCAATTGGAGTTGGATAGAAACTCATGGGGAAAAAGTTTTTTTTCTTTCCAAGGTTCTACAGACAATTGTTCAGTGCTTTTACTACAATTTTAATACAAAACCCACTATTTCAATTTGAATTTATTTTGTGTGTGCTTGTATTTCCATCCAAACTCTGAAATATCACGCAGCACCAAATTTGAATATCCATTTCTTCCAACCCAGCACTGGGTTGTCAGTCAAAAGCTTTTAACCTTTTGCAGTAAAAGCTAAAAAAAATTAATGGGAAGCAAAACAAGATCTTTGTGGCAAATCATAATCAGCTTGTAAATGTTCCTTACACATGGAAAACAACTGGAGAAATATATGTTCTGAATATTCAAAGTAAACATATTTCTGCTTTTCATGGAAAATGAACCATCCTTTATGTAATTCTGTTCTCACTTGGAAGATTTTGAAAACTTGCAGACATGAAGGTCAGAGGGAACACCTACAACTGCAGAGCTACCAACAGTGCACACAGAATTCCCATGTGAGCAATCCCTGCACACCAGAGCTGCCTTTATCACCACCCCCCACAGGAAACAAGGCAGGGCCTTAATGAGGGAAGTTTAATTATTATCCTCTATCACAAGTTCTCAAACTGCCAAACTAAAGGCATGCTTTTCCTCCTTGTAAGTACTTCTCTATTGTAATTATTGCTACAATGTATTATTTGTCAAATAAAGAAGTTTACTCTGAGGAGCTGCTCCTTCACTAAGGCAATCCCCAGGAATCAGTAAGTTATGATGTTGAACATAATATTATGTACCTTTACCACAGTTCAGCCTGTTAATTTAATTAAATTCCCCAATAAATTATAATATCACCTCAAACCCCAGCTATTTGTTTCAGAGCTGACATTTCAGTGCTGCAGGACACTCTGGGAAGGTTCGTACCTCTTCTGTTAAAGTGTGTTCTGACAACTCTTTGTAAAGCCACATCTCTATGAAAACTAAATTAAAAATTTAGCACTTGGCTGTGAGCAAGGGGTGAAGAGAACCCACCTCTTGCTTGGTTTTTGTGGTGTATCCCTGCACAGACTCTCTTGCCACCAAGCTTTCCAAGGCGTCCTGCACGGTGCGGATCTTGTCTGACTGGATGTCCAGCTGCAGGGTGAAGAAAAGCTGCAGGGTGGCAGACTCCTTGGAACTCTGCTGGTAAACAACAGATCTGTGGAGAAACAAAGACAATAAAATGTCATAAAGTGTGATTTGCAATCAGGCAGAACCTCCAAGGAAGAATGACTTAATTCACTAACTCAATTTATAGTTAATTCAAGGTGACACATACAAATAGAAAGGTTAAACATCAAGTTTTAACAATTTACCCCAATTTAAATTAATTTAACATCTACTAAGAGTATTCTGAATGGGACTGGAACTGAATTGTTTTATTTATGCAAAGCTATTGGATAAGCATCCAAAGTTTAAAGAAAAAGACGGAAAATTTTGATAAGCATTTTTTAAAAATTCACCTCCTGGCTCTTCTTGTTAGTTTAGTTTTTTAACAGCTCTTCACCAGTGTTTACCTGTATTCTACTGTAAAAATCTGATTCCAGATTCTCCAATAAAAACACACAATTTTTTCAGTCACTTCTCTAAGACAAATTTCACAGTGATTTTAAATTGTTTAAATTTAAATTGTTTGCTTGAATCTTGCCATAGGAAATATAAACTATGCTCCACTGAGGACTGGCAGTTCATTTTCTTCCCATCATTTTCTGTATCTAGATTTTGCTCATGTATATAAATTATTATATTGTTATATATTGAAACCAGAATTATAATTAACACAGCTCTGACTGATTTGGCCATGCTGGAATATTTCCAGGTCAGGTAGGAAATGTTAATGTTCAGGATAATAAAGAGAACCCTTTTTACTCAGGTAAAGCCCTGAAGCACCAACAGAAAATCAGTGCAGCTTAATATTGGCAAATATTTATCCTTTAGAGGGAAGAGAATGCATAAAAGCAGCAGCACCTTTATTTTAAAAAGCAGAAATCATATTGTAATATCTATTCAGGACACTTTCTTCACAAGATATGCAGAAATTGATTTGAAAGCAAAACTTTTGCTGGGCTATGATTTCTCTGTAACAATGTCCCCAATTAGAATAATTACAAATCTCAGCTGGACATGGGAAAATGAATCATTTTAAATGAAAAATTACTCAGGCACTGCAAGAATTTTCAGGGAAACCTGGTATTTTCCCACTTAAGCCTCATGTTGCTAAGAAAGACTTTATAGGGTGGGGTTTTAATGTAATTATGCCTCAATAGACATTTAATAGACTCAAGCCTCCAAGGACAGCCTAAAAATTCCCAAGTCTGAAGTTTCCCAACTCAAATCATTTTCTCCTCACTGCTTTTCCCATTGGGTTTTTCCAGTTTCTGATGCTGTCATTTAGTGGAATTCTACTGGCAGTTTTATATTCAGTCCTTCCTATGTCCAGCCCTGAGGATGAAGCTTTCCAACACCCCATGGGATGCTGTTTCTGTGTTTCTGTGCCCTGCTGTGAAGGATAAATAAAGTGGATGTGGTGCCAACAGATGTTGGGTTGGATCCTGTGGTTCTGCTGCTCATGGCAAGTTTTTGCCTTTTTCCAGTATTATTTTTGCTTTGTATCATTTTCTGTGGACTTCTACAGAAAACTGCAATATCTCAGTATTTTTAATATAAAAACTGATGGAGTCATGTAGAGATCTAAACAATTGTGACCAATTCTGGTAAATATACCTGGGGTATTAACAGGGCTCCATCAATACCTACAAGCACCTGTCTGCCAAATTCTATGGAAAATATAATTCTATTTACCAGCTGTCTGGCTCAAAACCCAGAAGAATAAATAATTTCAGAGCATTTCCAAGGCAGAAGGCACTAGGCAACATTATTCACACTTCTAGACTCAATATCTGGCAACACAGAGAGTCAAACACCAGCAATTAAGTGTCTGTCTCCAATTTAAAAATAATTCTTCAAGTCTAGCAGTTTTGTTTTGCTGTAGGTTTTTAGTCAGTGTTTACTTTGCTTTCATTTTAAATTATACATCTCTCCAAACAAGTCAGGAGGTTTCCTTTCCAAAAAATATTCTTTTAGGTTCCACTTTCTGCCTTGTCTGGTATCAGACCTGCAGAGAAGTGATATCCCACATTCTTTTCATTCCAGTAGCATCTTGTAGCAATTTACATTTTTCCAGACTTGAACATTTACTATTAAACACAGTTTTCTCTGGGAAGCATGAAGGGTTTAATAACCTATAATTCACAATTTTAAGTTTCAGTTTATTGTTTTACTGTTAAGATTTAACTCTGTAAATCTCATTCTCTCTCAGTATACTTATTTATAACATGAGAGATCAGCTGTAGGATTGGAATTCTTAGACAACATTCAAAGCTTAAATATTCCAAACTCCTTTTCCACATGTAATTCATGGAATCTCAGAACAGTCTGTTCATTAAAAACATTTTTCAAAAGATTCAGCCACAGCAAGTCAAGAACTTGTAGGAAAAAGTACTGTACCTTATGTGACCACCAAAAATATCAGTGATTGGAGTCTGGACAAAGTCAGCCTGGCGAGTGACTGAGGATTTGTTGCGAGGTCCCACCTGCTCCCACTCATCCTCACTGCCTTCCCCCTGCTCCTCCTGCTCCTCCTCCTTGGGAACACTCTGAGCCTCAGGGCCGTTGGACACCGACACTTCTTGGAGTGATAAAGAAAAAAAAAACACATTGGGGTTTGTGACAGATGGAACATCCAGACAGATAAAGGATTTGAAAGGTAAAAATCTCTAATATAAATAATTTTCTGATGATATCATGCTTTCATGCATCATTGAATTAAGAGGACAAGCATATTCCAGCTTTGCTCCCAACATGGCACATCCATGTATTAACAGAAGGCAGCTCACTGATGACTGAATGTAAATAGCAAAGTTGGAACTAATTTTAGTAGTAAATTTATGGGGTTTCTAGAAAATTAGAAAGTCAAGTGTTATTCTGGAAACAGAATTATGCCATTATTAAATACAACTCCTTTTCTGCACAGGTATTTTACAGGGAACCCAAAGCTTAGCAAATATTTTCCCAGCCAGTGCCAAAGTCAGGAGGTTATAAACTGCACGCAGCTAAGGAACAAAATATGGTATGACTTTATATCCTAAAAAATTTACCCTACCAAAGAGAAATTGGGTAACTAGTGATCTGGATTCTTCCTTGGCTATGGTTTGCAGGATTTTATTTGTAAAGGGGTTCAAGCTAAAGCCTCTATAAGCTAAAATGGCATTTTACAAGCATACAAATTCTAGTAATTCTTTCAAAGTAAATTCTCTTCCAACTCTGTCAGCAAGAATTTTCAAGTAATTTAGTATGTTGGTTTGTATTAGAAAAAAAAATCTTAACAGTTGGTTTAAAGATCAGTGAGAAAGACACTGATATATTTTTGAACTCCCATGGACAGTCAAAATCCAGTGACATTGCAGGTGTTATAAATGACAAGACTGATCAACTCCAGTTAGCCCCAAATAATGCTTAGCTGTGCTCAGTAAAAATGTTTGAGTTTTGTTGTTTAGGAGAACCAGATATGTGAGTTATTGTCATTCAGAGCATTGACAGAGCCATGCTGCCTTTCCAGAAACCCAGTAATTCTTCAGATCATTCATGAACTGGGCAGAATGGACTCACTGTATCCAGATTTTAATAAAATATTATTTGCTTATGTCCCAGTCCTTTAAAACATGGCATTCTTACTCCAAGCATTACTCTGTATTATGGAATCACCACACCAAATCAGCATTTGAAATTAATTTTTTGCTATTAAAAAAGAAATGCACTAACTTTCATTATGTGGAGAGAGAAGTTTCTTGAGGGTCAGCATTTCTTCATGTAGTCCATTGAGGATAAATCCCAAGTACTCCTCAGCATCCTCTTGCCTGCCCTGAAGGAAATATTTTTTCCCATCAATTCTATGATTTTTCATGGTTTCCTTTTAACAGAAGGTTCATGACACTGAACAAATTAATTTAGCAACTACTGAGTCTAAAGGTATGTCAAATAAAGTTTAAATTTTATTATAACATGAATTATTTTTTAACCAGTTAAACTCAAACTGCAATAAGCAATAAATACACACATCAGCTACACAATGACTTTAAGAACTCTGCATTTTTCTCAATACAAATTCCATTTAACATGTAAGTTGGAATTTTCCTCCCCCCATTTCTTTTACAACCATTAAAAGTTGCTGTCAAGCCAAGGCCAAACCAAAGGATGGTTTGAATTATTATCTTCTTTTACACTGAAATTAAACCTGAACAGGTATTTTAAAGTTTCTGGACCTTCAATCAATCTTAGCTGAATTCCCCATAAAAATGAACAACTGCTCATATCTTAAATGTAAATCAATTGCTAACTCCATTATAAAAAGAGATATTTTATTCCAACAGTAATTTTGCCATTATTCTGACATCTCCAACTGCCAAACCTGTAATTAACATTTTCCTGCAATTCAGGTCCCAAGACAGTTGAGTTTCATCACCATGAACTGGCAATGAGCTGATTTTAGTGGCATTTAGCAGAGCCTGAGGTTTGGCTTTGCAGAGGTTTAAGGGCTGTGCCTGGCCTGCAATGCAGCTCCACAAGGCAAGGATCTGAAGTCTCACCTTTTCTGACAGACTTGACTTTATAACTGTCAAGAGCCTGTAAATGTAGGTTGGTTCAAAGGCAGCTCCTGGTCGGATGTCTCTCACTATTTTATCACCTAAAGCTGCAAGGTGAAAGAGAATTAATGTAAGTGATAATAAATAAAAGGTTTTCTTACATTATACCTCCACAGTCTCTTTATACATCACTACTTTTGGAGTCCAGCACTTTTTTAATTGTAATTTTGGGGTGTTGAGCTCAGAAGTTATGACAACTCTTATCTCTAGACATTGTTTTAAAACATACCAGCCTGCAGAAACTTAGAGATAATCAGGAAAAGATAAACCAGAATATCAACAGCCATCATAAAAGAGCACTTTTAGTGCTATTTGCATTTTTTTGCATTTCTTTTGTACTCAAAGCACACATCCTTAAACCTTCTGTGTATTTGCAATTCTAACAGATCCCTTTTGCTCTCTGCAGAATAAAACCCTCAAGAACAGCCTGACAGAACCTAATGGCAACACAAGGCCTCAGAACTACACTTGAAAACTATACAAGAAAATGACCTACAAGTAAAATAAATTGCATAAGCCAGTGAGATTTGTTTTACAGAAAGAAACCACAGAAATGTCTGAACTGTTTGGAAATCACTGGAACAACCAGCTCCTCCTGATATTTCCTTATCATGTTACATAAAGAAACCTTTCAGGAATGTGCTTGTTTCTACAAGTTTGAAATACAACAGACTTGGTTTTAAAATTAAGATTAAACAACTGAAACTTTTAAGATAATTTATTTGCATTAAAAAAAAAAAAGCTATTCCTCACTCCATAATCATCACTGAGCCTAAATATGTATCAGGAGACATCAGACACATCTGAAGTTTTCCCACTGGAATCAGAAGCCAGGATAATATTCCTGCAGGCAATCTCCAACTGCTTATGGCCCCATTTTGTTCCAAATCAGTGAGCGTTCAGGATTTAAGGAGCAGAATTGAGCAATATGATAAATAAACAGCTGGAAATATGTAAGGAAGTGGAGGAAAATAGGAGTATCACTTGATTTTCTTTGAAAGGGCATGTTCTTAGAAGGCAGCTCCACAATTAAGTGAACCTACAACAAAAACTGCTCCTATTGCACTTGTACACTTGGTCCACCAAACAGAAGAAAAAATCCAAGGTGCAACACCTCCCCCCACGTAGATCTGTACCCCAAAGGCTTCTCCCCATCATTTTCTGCTTTGTGCCCCTGCTCCCACTCACCTTGCTTTGCTTTAGGAGGTACAGGCATATTAGTGAACTCATTCATTAAACGAACACTGAAACAGAAGGGAAGCAACTGCACATGAGCAGCAAGTTAACTCTTAAAAGGACAGGTAATAAAATTATATAATTGTCACTCTAAAACACAAAATCAGAGAATAGCACCACGAAATCTGGGTAAAATTCAGACATAACAATTCATCTGATCATGGCAGTGAAACCCAGGCTGGTCCTTGCACCTGTCTCAGTTCATTTTCGCACATTAAACACCACACAAAACTGATCCTCCCAAGGCAAAAGGAACTGCCTTCCCTGACAACCAAGGTGTAGAATGCCAAGTTCATTATAAAAGTGGCACCCAAAAACACACAAAAAATTTCTGGATACATATCAACTTCTAACACCAGCCATTGTTAGGTATTTTTGATGGCGTTTTAACAGATCCCAGAGTTTTATTCCTTTTTCCCAAGCTACTTACAAACTGTCTAGCACAAAATCAGAATAGTACCACGAAATCTGGGTAAAATTCAGACATAACAATCCATCTGACCATGGCAGTGAAACCCAGGCTGGTCCTTGCACCAGTCTCAGTTCATTTTGATCCTCCCAAGGCAACAGGAACTGCCTTCCCTGACAACCAAGGTGTAGAATGCCAAGCTCATTATAAAAGTGTCACCCAAAAACACACAAAAAAATTCTGGATACATATCAACTTCTAACACCAGCCATTGTTAGGTAATTCTGAAGGAGTTTAGCCAGACCCCAGAGTTTTATTCCTTTTTCCCAAGCTACTTACAAACTGTCTAGCACAAAATCAGAATAGCACCATGAAATCTGGGTAAAATTCAGATGTAACAATCCATCTGATCATGGCAGTGAAACCCAGGTTGGTCCTTGCACCAGTCTCAGTTCATTTTTACACATTAAACACCACACAAAACTGATATTCCCAAAGCAACAGGAACTGCCTTCCTTGACAAGCCAAGGTGTAAACACCAAGTTCATTATAAAACTGTCACCCAAAAACACACAAAAAATTTCTGGATACATATCAACTTCTAACACCAGCCATTGTTAGGTATTTCTGAAGGAGTTTAGCCAGACCCCAGAGTTTTATTCCTTTTTCCCAAGCTACTTACAAACTGTCTAGCATTGGTGTGGAGGTGCACGGCCGCTGCGATTTGGAATACATTGGAATGGACTTCATTAAATGATACATTGGAGGGCAAGCAACCAAGGCTTGCAGGGTCTATGCAGTGGCATTAAGGAAACATGCAGAAAATGGCATCTTGTGTATTAACCAAATATTCAATTGTATACAAAATTATATGGAAAACAGAGCTGTATTTTTATTGCATAGATCAATCTAAGAATTAAACTGGAAAATAGGATGAAGTTTTATCACAACATGTACAGAAGTTATACTAAAAAAAATCCCAACATCTTGTAACATGCAGTGATTTCAGTGACATTTTAATCATGGCAAAAACTTTAATGGGTAAGGAAACATTTCATCCAGGAGCAGGAGAGGAAAAGAACTTTCATAGGAAAGACTTCAGAGAATTAACCATTTGAAAATTGGCAGGAGACAACCTGGAACACATCTGAGAAGAATGGAAGAAACCAGCTGAAACTTAAAGGTGCTGAGTCACCCCTGCAAGCAAAGCAAAACCCACTGAGATGTGAGACACAGCACTGCAAAGAGCTGGGAGCAGCCTGAAAACTCCAGAGCATGCTGGAAGAATAATGCTCTAAAAACATCACAACTTGAGCTATGAACACAGGAAATGCACTCAAAAACTGCAGGGAAAGAGAAATGGCAAAATCAGGGATCAACCTCAACAGCTGAAAAGAGAAAATAATTTGATCCCTACTGTGTGCAAAAACTGAGTAATAAATTCCAATGTAAAACTGTAAGATTGAAAAGATGGGAGTTAAGATGTATAGAGTATATAACCAAAGGGTGCAGAACTGGTTATATATGATAAAAGCTTTACTTAGAAATTTAGAAATAGTTTATTATTAGGATCTCCCATGATCAGTCCTGAAATTGGTGTTAATATTTTTCACTAGCAGTATCAGTGCTGGAAGTATCCCAAGTGTCACTTGCAGTCAGTCTTAATTTCTTAATTTCTTAATTATTAATATTTTCATTAATATCAAAATACAGCATGGAGGGAAGGTGCTTTCTGTTCCTCAGGGTAAAAGTTATTTTTGCAGGGGAATACAACACCAATTCATTAAGAGTAGCTCATCCTCCATATGCAAGGTTGTAGTAGGATTAATTTAAATTAAATGCTGCTTTACACAGCTGATACAACAGTGACAACCTGCTCAGCACAAACCCAAATGATCCAGTGAGACTGCAAAACAAAGCCCAAGTGTAAGAACACTCACTTCAAGTGCAAAAGAGAAATAACCATTTAAATGGATGCACAGAGTCATGGGGAAACGTTGCTACAATTACAAGGGTTTCAGTCAGAGAAGTTACAGTTCTGAAATATTTTGACCCAGGTAACAAACAGCAAAGAGGATTGCAGCAGAACCCTGCACACCAGGTTCAATGATCAAAATCCCCCTGGATTTCTGGCTGCTACACCTCAACATTTTAACCACAGCAGCAGGATCTGGGAGAACAAAACACTTTTAAAAAATACTTACCAGAACAATCCAAAAAACCTCTGACAGATACAATATAAAACTAGCAATTTAAGAGCATTAATTTTTTCCCAGGGAAGGATACAGCATTGATGTAGCACCAGTTTCCTTTGTTGATCAGCCCTCGGGGTTGCAAAGACACTGGTTTATGTATTAGCCTTACATTTTCCAGTATTTCTGCAGAATGAGAAACAGCAAATTGAGCATCAACAAAACTCTTGTGGCCATCAAACAAACACTTGCTGCAGCATTACACAGTCATTCAAATCACTGAACAAGATTCCCAGAAATGTCAGCAAATGATTTCCACTCCATTTAAGCACTGATTTTTTCCCATTCCAGATCAGAGGTTTCTCCTCCACCGAAGACATCCTGCGATTCGGATCAGGAGATGCCGATACAAAACTGATCACTGCCATTCAACAAGACCTAGTGATTTGGATGTTTGTTCTCCTAAATCCAGGTATTTTATTTATATTGCTACATAGATACATACACAGCTATAAAATGCCATTAGCTGGAATCACTTGGCACCAGATTTATGAAGTGTTTTCCACATTTCTCTGCTCTGAGGAGGGATGAAGCCAACGCAGCAGTCTCAGTTTAGAAGTTTCACCATCCACTATCTTGCAACAAAATCATCTCGGTGCAAACACACAGACAGATGTGCTCTGCTCTTCAGAACAGGCTGATTTATTTAACACTTCCAAAATCTATGAGATAACAGCCTTACATAACAGAATTTCTACTCTTTCCTGCTTTCAAAAGCTTCAGCAATGGCCCAAGTTTAAAACTTAAAAACCACTGCATGTTAGCCTGTCCCAGTTATGAAACCAAGAACAACAAAGGGAGCTTTTCCAGTAATCCTGAGCTGTTATTTACACACCTAAATAAGAACTGTTGAAGGAAAATATTAGAGCTCATATACTTTAAACTTGCAAAATAAGGTATATACAAGACAAAATACAAATTGTAAATAAATATAGCAATTGTGTACCAGTGGGATTATTTATTTTTATAATAAATGTGAGGGCCTCTAAAGCTCTTACACCCTATAAAGAAATTGGAGCTGTTCACTACAGGACTAAAAAGATAAAATAACATGATATAGGTACAAAAACAGAGGTACAAAGTGTAAGTAAGTAGAGGAGGTGGCAGAACAGCTAACAAAATCCCACTGCAAAGATATTTCCCTACAGTATTTCCTGCAGACAACAACAGTGCTAAATAAACTGACCAAAAAAAAAAGAAACTGTTAATTGAGTTGTCTGTTACATAAAGAATGTGCCACCTGAAAGAGCAGACAGCAAAGAAATGTAAAATGGAAGATGCAGCACACATGCAGAAGATTCTTTTCTACTGAGGGTTAAAACAAGTTATTAAATTACTGTTAAAGTACTTCAGAATGCATTGTTAGAGCAGCAAAATTTGAACTTTGTTCATACACTATTTCTGTTAACATAATTCATCATTGCTGAAAATAAGGATAAAAATAATGGAAAAAGCTTCTATTTTTTGTGTCTATCAATAACTTTTTACATTAACTCTTTTCTTCCTCATTTTTGCCTCATGCTAAATAAAGACATGAAGAGGACCTTTAGCATCCTCTTGTGGTCACAGTGCTGCTTTGTGAGCAGGCTCCAGTGCAGCTCCTGGGAGTTTTGCTTCTTTTAACCAAGACCTGGGTTTGTGTACAGCAGTTACATTCCACAGCACATTTCCAGCTCACATCTAACACACAGTAACTAAAAGAACTTTTACAAGGGGATCAGAAGAAAAATACACTTACAACCGTGAGAAAATCTTAAAAATTCAAACCCTGTTGGAAAGCTCATGTTATCACCCAGAAAACTCATTTCTTTTGGAGGGTACTGATTTGTGAAATGAGGGGAGGTTTAGATAATTCTGTTGGCAGAGAGCATTTTGCTGAAGTTCATTCATTGGGTTTTGTTATTACAATTACCTCTCAAATGTTTTTAACAAGGTGATTTCCTACACAGAGCAAGCCCAGAGTTTCAGGAAAGAGAAGCCCTGTGGATCTGTGTCCACTGAAGAGATAGGGGTGGTTACAAGTTGGGAACTGAACACTTGGCTTAGGGCCCTGACTTAAAGAATATTGTCTCTGTCACTCTGATCTTTCTTCAAATCTGGACAATGATTAAAAAAATCCCAGGACAACACTGCTGGATGGTCCCAAACAAAAACATTTCTGTAAGAACACAGTGTGAATGTACAAAAGGCTGCATTTCTCAATTTTATAAAACCCTCCAGAACCTGGATGTCTCCACAACTCCTTGCTCTAGCATTTACCTAGCTCTAAAATGAGAAAAAATATCTTCAACTATGTAACACTGGAACATCTTTCTTACAATCTGAATTAGTTTCATTTTATCATTGCCCCTTGGTAGAACTGTGAATCACCATCTTCTTTAAGAATCTGTTGTGTAAATTGAATTCCCAGCCAATCCAACAGGAGGATCTCAACTCAGGCACAGGGAAAAGAAGGAACACACCTGACAAACACACAGACCCTCACACAGTGATGATCACTGAGAAAGGAGATTTGAAATTAAATATATACAGAATGGAGCAAATTATCTGTCTGGAAATCATGAAGTGGAACTCTTGTAACATATTTTTGAGGGTGGGTGGATGAACAAAGCACTCAGGTACCTGTTTTCCAAACAGGACAGAGAATACTCAAGTACATATGAAGAAAATAAAGAAAAACACCTTTTCCCACAGAGCAAAGCACTGATCACATGGCATTCAGATCTTCAAGTAAACATTTTACACAGGTATCAGCATCATCTGAATTACAGGAATTGCAGCAATAATTCCTACCTAAATCAGCTACAATGAGCAGATGAATTCCTTTTATCTATACGCAGATTATTCCCCTGCCCTAACAGCAAGCTCATAGTGAAGGTGCAAAAGAACACTGGGTAAAAGTTACATTTGTGCTTCACTACATTGAAGAAAACTAAAAAGCTCTGCTCCCACCTGGTGGCAAAAATCAGTACAGAAAGAGTGAAAGTCTAGAAAGTTAACTTACAGCTGAACAACTTGGACAAGATAAAAAAACCTTTTCCATTTATGGCAAGCAATCCTAGCTTTATGACAGCCACAAAAAAAAGTTTTGAGTTAAAATCATTACCAAATGATACCTTGAGATTTTAACACAATATTCTCCATATGGGTTCATACAGACTGTAATCACCTGTTTATATATATATATGTAGTTTTCATACAGTGTTTGTGGCACCTAAGTGGAAAATGCACTGAAATATAAATTATTCTGACAGCTTTTCTCTCAACAGACAATTCTGAGTGATGAAACCATTGCTGAGTAAGGAGGGGAGGAGAGGCAGCACACAGTTCTGGGTACTCTGAACATCATCTCCAGGCCAGCTTCTGTTCAGAGTGGAAATGTGACTTGAAGCTGTCTCATTCAAAACCTGTGAATTAGCTTGTAGCATAAACAGCAGGACTCTGATAAAGCCTTCACACACATGGACCACTGCATAGATTTCAAATCATTACTTTGGTTCCACCACTTGTGAGTCAGTGACACAAAATGCACCCAGAGCTGGGAGAACTTCACCATTTCTGGTTGGATGTGCACAACTAACCTCCTGCAGTCTCTAGCATTTCCTACTAGGACCACAAATATGACAGGAGCAAGAGTCAAAGCTTTTGTATCACTCATTCCCTGTCTGATGTCCCCTCTGGACAGCTCCTTAGGGTTATTCTTGACCTGGGAACAGCTAACATTGGTTATGGATAAAGCAATACTGTTTATAATGGTTAAATTGGAAGGACAGACCCTTCAAAAAGCATATTAGCAAATATGATATTTCCTGAATTGAAATTTCTGAAGCAAGATCTATGTAACCATTACACTTAACTGCTGTTCAGTGCCCAGGAATTTCAGGTACTTTGGTATAAATACAGTAATACTCTTCTTGTAATGGAACACACTACAAAATTGTAAACACTGGATAATGTGACACACCATTTTCTGAACAAACCTAACATATTCTCCTTTTTATAACAGCACAGAGCCTATTTGAAACCACAGATCACTTCCACAGACTGTTTGACAAGTTGTTTGACAAGCAGCAATAGTTTCCCTGTATCTGGGATAATGACACGGCAGTGCCTGCTTGCAATGTTTACCCAGGGGGATCCAAACTGCCTTATTCAAATGACATCCTTCATGCAGTGTTTGAACAGCCAGCTCATTACCAGAGGAATGCCCTCTATCAATATTGCACACTCTGTTTTACAAGAGTTAATACCCTTCAGTGTAACATCCACTCGTGTGTATTAACTATACCTGCAATCTTTATGGCTACAGGATCCTCTGAAACTGGAACAGGTCCCTCTTTGACTTCAACCTGTTTTTCAGGGACCAGAGGAGATGTGGCAGGAGGGGTATACTTAGTCTCAACATAGACCACAGATGTGGAAGCAGAAGGCTTGGAATTGTGAAAAAGACTAGCCCACGATTTGGCAGGCTGGCTAACAGGGACCGATCCTGCAAGCGGGACCGTCGCCTCAGTAGTAGGTGAAGCTTCCTCAGGCTTAGCTTGGTCTGAGTCAGTGCTTTCCACAGTGTGCAATTCTACCCCATTGGCAGCTGTGTCCTCACCAGAGGATTCAAGTGTTTGTCCATTAGTAACGCCAAGAGTTTCAGTAGTATCAGTACCAGCGTAAGGCTGTACACCAGCTGTCCTTAGGGGGCTCTCTCTGACGGCCTCCGGGGGGAGGCACAACTGTTCAGAATGAGCAAGGCGGCAAAGCTCGGGCTGCCCGGCAGTCCTGCCGGGGGCTGCGGCGCCGGGGCCGGGCTCGGCACACGCAGCTCCGGCCAGGAAGTCCACGGAGCCGCCGGGGCTGCTGCAAGTCCTGGGCGCTGCCAGCGAGGGCAGCTCCGCGGGCAGCTCCGCGGGCAGCTCCGCGTCCTCCGCGCTCAGGCTGAGCCCCGCGGCCGTGGCGTGCCCGTTCACCAGCGCCTCCGGGGCGGCCACGCCGTCGGGGACATCTTCCAAGTAACTGTAGTATCCAGGGGGTCTTTTCTTCTTCTTTTTGCGCTCCCTCTGCCCGAGGCCTCCAGCCAAGGCGTCGCTGTCAGCGTTGGAGCCGCTGTCCAGAGCCAGGGAGGGGTCGCTGAACTGGCAGTCAATGGAGTTGTAGTTGGTGTCGCTGAGAGCATCGTCGGGGCTTTTCTGAGCAGGTGCACAGCTGAGAATGAATTCTGGAGCCTGAGGATTCAGAGTGCTCGAAATACTGTAGTCGGTGTTATTCAGGACAGATGACTGAGTCTCAATAACTTCATTAACACCAAATTCAATTCTCTGATATTCTTCCCCTGGACAAGAGAAAGCAAATCTCAGTTGGAGAATCACACTGAATGAAAAAGCTACAAAAGCAAGAAAAACTCTCTCCTAATTTCCCATCACTCAGAAAACAAAGTATGCTCCCCCAAACAAAAGGAGTTCTCATTCTCAACCAGGATGACTTCCTAAAGATCATTTCCTTAAAGACAGCAGAGCATGATTCAGGTTTTCTTAACCAGTTACATAACCTCCAAACCACTGCACAGCTCCTGCACACAACCCCTTTTCAATTCCCCTCTCAAGAAAATCTATTAAAGTCCAATGTCTATAGGAATAGTCTGCATTAAATTGATTGCTGGATAATTTCCTATAAAATATGGTGTAATATTTAATTCCACACTTTTTTCCAGCCAGTCTGTTCAACTGACAATTAAAAAATCCAAGCCTCTGCCTTTTTAACTCTCCCATATGAGAGGTTTGCTTTTTGAGGGGCTGGGTTTGGTGTGATTTATCATAATCAAACACTTACCATAATCCTTAATGAAATCCTTAACAGAAAAATTGAATCCTTAACTGAAAAACTGAATCCTTAACTGAAAAATATATTTATTAATTGCATGGAACAATGCAATTAAAGCTCTTGAGACTCTGGGTTCATTGATAACTTCTTCAATTTTATCACAATTACATTTACTACTATGTGAGAGTAATGGTATAGATGAATCCAGGATTTTATGACATGAAGTACAACACATTCCTCAACATAAATCAGCATTCAGCTTGTACACAGGAGTTGTACTGAAAACTTATGAACTGGTTTTGGTGTTTCATTGATTTATTAAGAAATATTTTCATGCCAGGCTGCAGGATCACAAATTTTTTTCAGTCACCAAGTTCTGCAATTTCCTGGAATTTATTTATTTATTGTTATAATGTATGTGTGCTAACTGGCAACACTGAACACTTCAGCTATTTCTGTAACTATGGAGCAAAGATAGAAAATTAATGAAACAGTTTCAGGAATTCTGAAGGTAAACTGACATTTTACAGCTCTGCAGGTCTGGATGGTATGGATGTTACTGTTTCAAAGACATTACATTTTAATATTTTGTGTTTCCTCAACGATGGGGGCTAAAACAATTTCCAATTTTTAAGATTTACTACAGAACCAAACAACACTAGATATTAGTCCCAGAGGAATTAAGTGGATACAGCACTAAACTTTTAAGATTTTGTGCAACTTACATGGTGCATGACATGTCAACAAATATGTATTTTCAAGTACATCACAGACTCACTAAAAATGAGGTGGATTTTTTTTTTAAACACAACAAAAAGCAACCAACAGTTTCCAGAAAATAAGTTATTCACACACCTAATGAAATAATCCCATGGGAAAACAATGTAGTAGGGAATGTTTGGATATATGGTTCTCAATATAAAAGTTTTGCAATTCTGGATATTTTCTAGAAAAATCTGCTAACAAATAATTTAGCTTTAAAAAATGTGAAAGGTACAAGAATCTGCATAGTTTAATATCAAATGAAGAGTAACATTCAGTATGTGTTGAGGTCTGACTTATCCATGCAATACCAACATATTATGATTTAATGAACAAATTATAAAGATGTTAATTGCTTTTCTGCTTTGATCTATTAACCTGACTAAATGA
This sequence comes from Catharus ustulatus, assembly GCF_009819885.2. NCBI lineage: Eukaryota > Metazoa > Chordata > Aves > Passeriformes > Turdidae > Catharus > Catharus ustulatus. Next base: position 18,683,836 of record NC_046231.1, on the reverse strand, counting down.
GAAGCAAACACGTCACATACCAACCTCAATCTTGCTGCCAGTCAGACTAAAGGAAATTTTTTAAAAATAAAAAAGGGTAAAAATTCCACACACATCTGGTTTCTGTACATCATCTTAGGAAGAAAGTGAATTTCAAATTTAATTTTTTTCCCTGTGAGAAAGCATTTTTAACACCCTGTCTGCCATTCAGCAAGCACTTCTGCAATCACTGAAGAGCCATCACCACCCAGAGGAGAGGGTTGAAGTTCCTTTTTTAAAAAATCAGCAGCCTGGAGCCAGGGAGGGGGAAGCTGTGCCTGGTCTGCACTGGAGAGGGAAGGGCTGGGAGAGCTCCTGTTCCTGCTTCATTTACACACAAATGCAGAATTTTGGGGGCTTTAAGGATGTAAATCCACAACAAAACCATTCCTAGTTTATCTGTTTATGGAGTGACTCCTCAGTTCAAGGCTGAATCAAGAGTTGGTTCTTTCTACCCTTTGTTACAACAGCACAGGCAACAGCTGGCAACACCAAATATTCCTCCAACCTTGACACAAATCAATTACTGGGCACATTTCAACTCCTTACCAGTTCAAACAATCCAGGACTTCTTCTTTTCCAAAATCCAAGTTAAAAAAAAAAAAATAGTAACTGCTTCAAAGCAAAGAATGTGGTTTCCCTCCATGGTAAGTCAATCTAGCACAGCCCAAGGTTAAAGCTGTCACCTCTGCACTCCTGTCCTGCTCCTCTCTCCCCAGCAAGCTCCCAGCACTGCTGGGACCCAAAGCTAACCTGGCAAAAATCATCATCTAAGGGAGCATTTTTTTCTAGTTTTGGTGAATTTATCTATTTATTCACAAGAGCCCACCCAGGGCTAGTGGGGAGCAGAAAACAGAACATGTCCTTTACTGTTATGGCACAATGAACATCAGGGGCTGAAACCTTGATGAGCAGAACTGATGTTGTAGCATTTAACACACAAATTAGGAAGTTACAGCTGAGCAATTAATCCTTGCACCTTACAGCAGGTTTAGAATAATAAATTCCAGTAGCTACTGTACAGTTAGTCTATGGAATGACTGGCAGAAACTCATTTGCTGTAAGATTGTGTCAAGTTCATTTGAGAAAAATAAGAGGTAACTTTTTTTTTATTTGTTTTGGTTTTCCACTTTGCTTCAGGGCATCTTTGTTTCAATCTAGTTCACAGCTCTATTTCTGAATGGACTGAAACAGATCTCTGTGCCATGAACAACATGGCACACATATTGAAACAAGCACCAACAGATGCTCCAAGGACAGTCTATGTACAACCCCAAAATGTGTGAATGCACAGTACTAACTAGTGAGAACAGATTAGAGCTTAAGCCATGATTTGATTACTCCTAGTAGGTATTAACAGAAATTCTGATTCTGTAATAAAGTTAAACACTGAAGATAAGTACAGAAAAAAATGAAGACTATGGGGAATGGTAACATGGTAAGTGTGTGTCATTATACATAAATATAAATATTCTGCATAACCAAGCATTCCAGTTAATTTGCACAGCTTCCTATGCAGCCACCACAGTGATAATGTGCATGCACAGTACAGTGGAAGCTTGTTAAAGACATTTTTCAAGCAAAACCTAATTTGCTGTCATTACCTAATCTCAGGGCTGGGAGGGGTTCTCTCAAGGTCTAGGAATGATCTGAAAGACATTTGTACAAACCATCTTTCTGTATGGCTTGTGAACATTAAAATCTCAGTCTGAAAGAACAAAACTTAAATCCAGTTAAACAAAGCAATAAATGACTGGATGCCCCTGTCACCAACAGACAATTCACACCACATGGTCTTTTTAAAGAAACTTTCTAACTCTATTTAAAACTACTCAGGGATCTAAAACTGGTCCTGTACTAAATAAAACTTCTGAATGGTCAGAAGTGCTACTGATCTGCTCTCAAATGAGACCTGTGCTTCTTCTTTGTCACTGCCTATCTTGTTTCTCTTCAAAAGCAAGGCTGAAGTCTCTAAGCACAATGATCAGGTGTCCTTAAACACTAATGTGGAGTCTGGTCCTCTTCTGAGCACTTTTGGGAAATGTTCAGTCAGATACTTCCATGATTTTCTAAGGAGATCTGGAGCCATTTTCATATACATCTGTCTGGGTCTCAGCTTCCTTGCTCTCCTCAGGGAGGAAAACAAAAACTAATTGACCTGCTGCTTAAAATACTGGGGAAGTTTGGTTAAAACTATTCAGAGTGAGGATGCCAGGGCAGCTCCTACCTACCTGTCCAATTCTTGCAACTCTGCAGCACAGTCAGGCTGTAAGAGGTAGGGGTTGAGGCAGAGGAGACCTGTGAGTGTTACAGCTTTAAAAGGGGAACTCTGGCATTTATTTTTACATCAAGTCAACACTTTCATGTAGAGATAAAAAAAACCAAACCAGGATTCTCCAGAAAAACAGCCAAGCCAGGCAGAAACAAGAGTCAAAGGGAGCAGAGAACAGAGCACTGCTTGCAGAGTAGCCTTGCTGTAACTGTTAGAAAATACTCATGCTCTGGCTCTTCAGCCCCCCTCATTTTCACAGCTACATCCCACAGAGTTTCCACAGCACTCTGTGTGGTAGCACAGTGAAGGAGGAGTGAGATGCCCACTGTAATTAGCTGAAGTTCAATGCAGGATTTTCAAACCTCTCACAGATATCATTCAGTAAAGCTTTAAAAACCAACCTGCCTAATATATGCCTATGTAGGTGCTGAAACAATTATATTTAAAGAGAGGTTACAGTAAATCTCAGAAAGTGCCACAACCTTGAAGTTTAAAAAAAAAAAAAATCTGGATTTCTTACCATCATGAAACTTACCTGTGGATTTAATACCACATGAAACTGTTTCATTGTATGGGGGGAGCTGTACAAAAAAGAAATGAAACTTATTTAAAGGCAAAGCAAATCTATGAACATTTCATATCAGTTTTATATGAAACATCCAAATCCTTTAAAAATAACATCACAACTGAGATTTGATTTTGGGAGAGGATGCCTTGAACTCATGTTTCTATATTTATCAAATCCCACACTGCAGCTTCAGGTGTCCTTGCAGATTACCCCAAGTACTGAAAGATAAAGATTAACTTGGTTACACACTGCAGGCTCACCAGCCTCTCAAACAATTCACCTCCCAGCATCAGCATCTTTCTTATAACTCACTTTAGGATGAGGAACATATCCTCTTTTTAAAAGCTGAAGGTAGACCAAATTGGCAAAGGACTGGCAAAACTGGTAAAGTTTTCAATTCCCTAAAGCTACAGATACTTCTATTGCCTTTTTAATGCACTGCAGACACCAGTGCAGCAGAAACCACAAGAAAAATATTCCTCAAATTCCATTGAAAAAGTATATAAAAAAAGACATGCTGTACAATACATCTTAATGTATCATCTTTTCAAGTCAGAAACAAGAATCAGTGGGTCAAGCTCCATATTAATTTTGAACACAAGTTGCATATAATTTTAATCAGAGCTAAATAATCACTCTACATGTCTGTAACAAACAGTTTATGATACACCTTGCAATTTTTTGTTTTTATCCAAAGCAAAGAGCTTCAGAGAATACAAAGATTTTTTAAAAAGCAGTCAGCCTCTTGGTCCCCAACATATCTGCTTAATGAACAGCACTTCTGCAAAGCTGACTTGTTCCATACAGCTGTGATGTGAACCAACCCAGACAACAGGTAGTGCCAAAAATGTAAAAGGGACATTTCAGCCAACAGAACCACACACAATCACCAGGGTGGAAGAGACCTTCAAGATCAGAGTCCAACTCAGCCCTCACACCTCAACTAAACCATGGCACCCAGTGCCACATCCAGACTTTTTATAAACACATCCAGGGATGGAGACCCCACCACCTCCCCAGCACTTGATCACTCTTTCCATAATGAACTGCTTCTTAATATCCAACCCCTATTTCCCTTTAGCTTTAACCACTCCCTTGCCAGAGTGCCCCTGGGGTGTGTGGCTGAGGGACCTCAGAGGGACAGCAGCACATTTGGGGACTGTCCCCAGCACCATGTGTGTCAAACATCACTGCGGCGTTACCGTCTCTGCCTCGTCCTTCTTGAGTTTCACCCTGCCTTCTTCTGACCAATTTTTTACACCAATTAGTGTAAAACTAATAAGCAGCATTTTTATTTCATCACCTAGGTAATTAAAACATTGAACTGAACCAGATCAAGGACAAACTTAAGGAACATTGTTGAACAGCTCTTTATTTTGGCAGCTAACCAGAAGTGGCAGACTGAGAAAATGAACTCACACTGGTTCTTGTGCTGCTGGTTCATACTTTGAGAACAGTTTTACACAAGTCAAGATATGATATTTTCATCATTGGAACAGCTAATGGGGCACTTCAGATGACAGTACAGGGGTGAAAATGTCCCACTGCTGTGGTTGAATTGCTGGTGAGGGAACAGCAGGATCATCACAGCTAACAGATATCACCTAAAGATCCATTCTGCTTTCCACAGCTCTCCCCCCAAAAACCAAGAAATGCTCTTTTTCCTTTCTGCACTTCCCTCACTCCCCACCCCATTCCCTTTGTGCCCTTTCATTGTTCAGCAGTTGATTGCACTAATTATCCTTGGAAAATTAAACGACAGGAAACTAAGTCCCATTAACAATGGTTTGTAAACTGTGACAAAAGGATTTCCCCATCCACAGCTCAAGTGTTCCTTTCCTTTATGTTGAGAGGGCAGGATGGCAGCACCACTGAAATGTTTGAATGGAAATGTCTGGAGGAAATACATGGAAATTGACCCAGAGGAAAATTATTTTTCAAGTCTGGAGATGAGGACAATGGGATAAAACTCTTCTCTATGAAGGAAAATGGTTTCATCATTGTACCAAGAACTAGAGAATAAGAGCCCACAATTCTATGTACTGAGGATGCAATGAACTCCACCACACAAAGACAACTGTTCCCACTCTGTGGTTCTGTGTCACTAATTAGATCATTATTGATGCACTTCTCAGACCTCCCACACAGCCTTGCCTGTGAGCACAGCTCTGAGGGTCAGCAGTGCTCCACCCCACCAAAAATATCAACAATACTGTGCTTCCAAAGGCTGCCCAGACTTAGCAGCCCACCTTGCACCCAAGAACTCTGCTGGGACAGTTCTCAGTATCCACCTCTTAAAAAAAGCCACCAAAACTAAGCTGTAGGGCTGGAAAATTCATTGTCAACATCCCACCACTATTGTCAGTCCAGCTCTGAAAGATGACAGCAGAAGGTGGAATCATTAATTCACAACTAAAAATTGACTTTATATCCACATACCTGGAAAGAAGACTACTGAATGAATTTTTCAGTTTGTAAATTAGCAAGCCAAGTGAATGATAAATATTTGTATTATTGCATTTCAAATTCACACAAGGAGATGGAGCTTTCAAATGTTATTTCTAAAACAAGTTTAAAGGAGATCTTACCTCAACAGAGCATCGTGGAGTCACAAAGAACTGATTAAATTCATCAGGGCTGAACTCCCCAAAAATATACTAAAAATAAAAGAGAAGGATCTTTGTTAAAGAATTATTTATATTCAACACAATTAATACATTCATATTAAAATCCATTAGGATACTAGAATTCAAAAAGACCCAAGTGCTGGGAGTCAGAAACTCCACCTTGCATCCCAACTCCCATCTTGGTTCTTTCCTACATCTTTAGCAATGAACTTTAAGCTCTGAAACTGTAAATTTTCCTTCAAATTCCCACTGGAGGTGATCACAAACTGCTCCTCACCCTGTGACCAGTTTAAAACCATCCTGTGGGGTGAGGAGTTCATCAGCTCATACAAGCCCCAGGCAAAGGCTGGTTTGCTTTCTAAACCCACCCCTCACAAAAAAACCCCAAGAATTATTTCTCCAGAGTTCTGCTAAACTGAGGAGTTACACAAGACTAAATGTGCTGAGGGCACAAAGAACTGAAACTGCTCAGGTGTAGGAAAATACACAAAAATCATAAATTCTCTGTGCCTGAAACTCTCTAACAAACCTCAGATAAAACATCTTTCTCCAGTATTATCTTACTGCAGCTTTGCAGATATTAGATACTCTCTGAAAAAAGTACCTAACAAGAAACTGAATTTACAGAAAGCAGAAGATTCCCAATAAAAAGGCTGGAGCTATTGGCATTTCACAGCTCCTGGAAGTTTCTATCAACCTCCACCTCCAGCCGTAATTGACTGAACACCCAAACATTCAGGACAGAGATACCAGAACAGAGAAAAGTTAAACAAGGAGCTGAATAAACTGACAAAATAGACAAAGAGGACTGAAAAACACCATCCTTGGCATGTGGATAAAAGCAGCAGTACACCACAGCCCCCACTCCCGTTTATCTCCTGCTCTCCCAGGGTCACTCTGGACAATTCTTTGCTCTCCTCCACCCTCCCACACCAGAAAAGCTTTTTCAGCAATGTCCAGTCCTGCTCGTGGTAAATCCTCAGCTTGGCTGTATTGAGGCACAACAAAACCAGAGTGGGAGTTGAGCCAGAGAAAAGAATTCCTAAAATCTGGGAAATCATCTCTTCTGAAGCACAGGCTGCTGCCACACACAATAACCAAATCACAGGATTTTTTTCCCAGACTTTAGGTGGTTTATTCCAAAGGAACTTGCTGTTTACATGACTTACAGCCATCCACATTCATAAATTTCACAGCTTAACTGAAAGCCAAATTCCACAGCAATTACAAACCATCATTTTCTTACACAAAAAGTGATTTATACACACATCACTTTTACATGTGGCAGAGTGTGCCCATGTAATGCCCTCAGGGTTTTTAAAAAACTAGTCATGTAATCTGGTTTAGACTACAAACAGCTCTAACAGTCAAAACAAACTGGAACATCTGTGATTCAAAGGGTGAAGAACAGTTAAACATTTAATGCTTCAAAAACTCTTCCCTCAGCCAACTGCTGCCCACCAAGGGAGAATCCAACAGCCAAACCCAACAGATCCCAAAATTGCACCCGAGTGGCTTCAGAGGTGCTGGCACAGACTCAGCCTTGGTTTATACTTCCAATATAACCAAGGCATTTTTATTCAGCAACATATGAACTAGAATTTATCACATTCCAGAAACAAACCTAAGAAAATCACTTTCTGACTCATCAGTAAAATTATGTTTTAGGAGGTATTTTTGATGCTGTCATGCAACAGAACAAAACAATGATCTCAAGTGGAGTCTATTGAAAGTTATAGAAATCCAACCCTAATTTCTCCATCTAATAATATAATACAGACATTTCATTAACCAACATTTTTAAGGAAAGTATCACAGCCTGGTACCTCTTTCTGAGCTTCTTTTTTAATGAGGAAACACAAGACAAAAGTTAAACAAAGTGATCATTAATACTGTATTAATGAACTGTTTTAATGGTGTATTCATATAGAGAAATTTATGTCTATGCAACTCTTCCTGCATAATTTAAAACAAGACTTTAACTATTTACCAACATTTCATCCTGGTCAGATTAAAGCTCAAAAACCCATCCTATTTGGGCTTGAAATAAATAGAATTTGATCTGATTTGGTTTTATTTACCAATGCTTTAAACCTGCATTAAGTCACCAAAAAGATCCCTGCATTATAACTGAGAGAAATAATGTTGCAAAATAAATTTAAGGCCACAGGACTGATGACACCAAACCTGCCCAGTTTAACCAACCTCCTCTGCCTCCAGTCAGCCTCATCTCCCCAGAAATAACTTCTGCAAGCTGGGCAGAATTTTCTACCCTTTTCAAGACACAACGACGCACTCGAGTGAAAAAACTGTGATTTCACATCCCTTGGAAAAGTATAACAATCCCTACCAAAAAAAACAGGATTCAGAGAGGGGGAAATGTATTTTAAGGAATTTGAAAGACACTGTAACTCCCTGCCTGCTGTCCCTCCATCCCAAGAAATGTGTGTACCCAGCATTCTTCAAGTTACCTGTGTGAGAAAATACTTATTTAGCTCTAAGACAGCAGTAGCACTGCTGCAGTTCTTACCCTGCACCATCAATTCAAATTTAGAAGGTTTTTCCTGCAATAAGAAATTTTAAGCAAGAGCAGACTAAGATCCTATAAAAAGGAGCACACCCTTACACAAATAATCTCATTATTAGCATGAGCTTTTGGGGTCCTAGCTTGTTTGCACACTCAAAACTGTTTCACCCAACCTCAAAATTCTCAAAGTTGCCTCCTTTTCCAAACTGAAAAGTAAAATCTAATGCTTGGAACATCAAACATTTAATTAAATTATTTCCACAGCTTATCAAGCTACTGACAACAAGCATTAATTTCTCCCCCACTCTATAAATAACATTTTAACACATGACAGAGACACATCAGCACGTGTTAATGCTTGGCCAAACTTATTTCAGATGATTTCAATTCCAATTTTAGTATTTTCAAGTGTGTAAGAAACACACTCCCATTCCAACTCCTGATGGCTTTAATGCCCAGCTAACCTGTCCCAATCTCTGATCCTGTACGTCACAACACTTCAAGGTCCCAGGCAGGGATTACAGACGGACTCCACAAGCTCCAAGGAAAAGTGGGAGTCAGACCCAGCTCAGGGTCAGCCCTGGAGCAGGTGAGAGATTGTGCAGTGCTCATAAGCTGCTTGTGCTGCTCCATCACTGCTGTGCCAGGGCAGCAGGAGCCTCTCACCTGCCCCAACAACTGCAGAGCCCCGAGTGAAGGTCGGGCACTGCACGTGAGCACAGAGCTCACCTGGCCCAGCTCTGTTCCCATCACTCACACACAAACTCAGGGCAGCTGGCAACCCACAAATCCAAAATATTAAAAAATATTACCTGTGAAAAGTTGAGGTTTGATTAATAGCTCTACACAAATTTCATTTTAAGACAAAAGTAAAAATAAATTTTAAAAATATCAAGATTTCTTCAACACAGTTTAACATTCAATTGCTGATTTCAAAACCTGATTTTGATTTATAGCCTCAGACAAAAATGCAGCTGTTTGAAAAGCACATTAAAGAGCAGTCAGTGGTGTCAGTGTTCACTTACAGGAGAGCATAGACAAAGTTGAGGAGACCCAGGGTCACACCAAGACTGAATGGGAAGAAAATCTATAGAGAACATTGGGAGAAAGTTCTGAAAATTTCCAAATGCAACGATCCCCCCAGACTAACTTTTAAAGATACCTAATCCCTAAGAGGCTTAATTCAGCCCCATCTGCCCTCCCTCTGCTCCCAAAGCCTCTCTAAGAGCTGGCTGGCTGTGCTGGCTCCTGGAAGGAATCTCTGCTCTTTTGGGGAGCACAAACTTCACTCCTCCCTCTCCTCCCTGGATAATTTAACTCTGCAGAGCATCACTGACCCTGCACTGAGTGTGCTCAGGACACCCCAGCCTGGGCAGCTTCATTTCTGTCCCACAATAAAAGCAGCACCACAACAGTATCAAACAGATCCCAATGACCTTCCACTTGTAACTGTATAAAAAAGCAGAAATAATAACCTCCTCTGGGGTGTGTGGGAAGAATGAGGCCTTGGGAATTCTTGGAAAAAAGGGAGACACAGGACAGCTCTACCTCTGCTACCTTTCCACTTCCTCATCAGGGCTACCAAACTTCTGCTTTGGGATGGAAAAACTTCACCCAACACAAAATGTACTGATGGATATATTGCATTCTGCAATTCCTCAGCAGAAACCCAGTGTGACCATTTACCACAGATGTACAGTGTTAACAAACAAACTAAAATTACCATGATTTCACTCGTGAGCAAACATACACCAACATAATCAATGCTTTGCTTGCACTGAACAATCAAGTATTTCTGTATTTTCCATTAAATATCTTCCATACTGGGGTTCTATAACCAATCACTTTAAAGAGACAATTATCTACCAGGGCTGCTTTCCACACTGGTTTCAACACACACAAGCTCTGAACTTCTGGGAGTTTTCAAATGTGAATGTTTCCCTGCAGATGTTACTTGTATGAGACCAAGGATGAAAATAAAACTAACAGTGCTTGAATAAACCTTCAAAATGAGGTTGTTTTAGACAGGACATAATTAAAATCTTTTCCTTCAGAAACTGACACTAACAACAACTAGCACATTTATTAAAGAAAAAACTGCAAAATTAAACATACTTTATGCCATTCTGAAATGGAATCTTTCCTCATGAAGCTGCTGGTGACATGAGTGTTCCAGTACTTCAAATTTAATTTATTTGCCTTATTTCCACCTATCAAGATTTTGCAATAAAGTTTGGGCATTGAATGCAAAAACACTGTCATACTCTTGGGACTACCAAAAAAACCCACAACTAAATTCTTAAAACTAACCAGTTAAAGAACCAGTTAAAACTGTAGTTCTGAACTGCTTCCTGTGAGACTGAAGACAGGATAAAAAAAGAGCCGCATCTTCACTCTTTTCTTGAATTTAAATTTTTAAGACTAGAATATTACACAAACACTCTGCAGATGAGAATATTCTTTAAAATATAGCATTATTGAAATATGTTTAGTTAGGAATATTGAATGGATGACACTTAAAGCTGGAGCAGTGTTTCCAGCTCACCAACTTCCATGCTCAGTCTGACATGCTGCAAGGAATCAAGTTCCTTATATTGAATCCCTGCCTCTCAACATGAATTCTCTTTAGAAAAATCCTCCTGTTAAACACCTTCCTTAGAGCAAATCCCACATCCTGCTGATTGTCAGAGGCTGGTGCTTCCAGTCACAACAAAACTGGAATCAGTTTCTAACTTAATCTCTGCAGTGTGATTACAGCAGTGTGTAACATCCAGCTGCACTCCAGGGGATTCTACAGCACTTGGAACAAATCACTTCATCAATAACATCCCCTTTACATCTTCAAGATATTATCTGCAGCTAGATTGTAACACAAATTACAGAAAATGAATTAACCAAACAAATCTATCCAAGGAGATTTGTTTTTTACCTCTCAGGAATGAAACCAAAAGTATTTATTTATTTGTGTAATAACTCTGATCACCAAGCAGCATCTTAACTCTGCAGATAAAAGAACTAATTCCAAGGATGGGGGGAAAGACCCCAAAGGGTTAAAATACCTGACCTGCAAGCTCTCCCCATGCTGACTGGGTTTTGCTGTGCTCCCCCTAAGCATTAAAAACCAAATGCTGATGTTGCCCCACTGCCTGCAATGAGAGCTGCACTGGTGTTCCTGTCTGGCAGCACGAACACTGTCCTGGAGGAATAAAAGGAGGATGAGTACGTGTTCCACAGCTGCTTGGCCTAGAAAAAAAGGCAGAAATAGCACTGCTGCTGCATCATCATCCTGGGATCACCTGTGCTACAAGAAAGCCAGGAAAATGAAGTGTCAACTTTGGCTTTCAGAGAGCATTAACGTGGCTTTCATCTACCACCCAACAGCTTCAGATCTTCAGTCAAATCAGTTAAAGCTGCAAATACTCCCACTTCAACTGCTTTTCCATGAAGGAGTTAAAAATACAGCTTTTACAGCTGGATTATTCCTTGCCACCACTAAATGTCTAAGCAGAAGTTTGAACAAGTCAAACTAGTTCATGTTTGAACTGAAATGATGAAATAGCTGATGTATACCCTAAGCTATACTTATATATACTATACATATATAATCTTGCCCACCAAGTTACTCCTACAAAGTGGAATTACTCTTGCAGCTCTGGGATAGGCTGGAGTAGAGCAGGAAAAGGAAGCATTCAGCCAGAAGTGTGTTTTCTGGCAAGGAAAAAAGGGCACATGCATATGACTGCACTTGGGTTTTATTAGCAGAGAAAACACTCTGCCATTAGTCATCCCTGCAGCAAACAAGGCATTGCTTCCTCACCCTTCACTTCTCTCCCAGTTTCTCAAGGTTTATCAGCTTTTTTAGGGAAAATGCAAGAAAAGCCTTCCCAAAGGTTGTCCTTTTCTCTGAGCTGAAATTCAAGTCTTAGTACACACATTACTTCACTGGAGACAAGGTTTTACAAACTAACACATCTCAAGAAACTTATTACTAAAATGCTTTTAAAAGTACAGAGAAAATTATGAAACTGAAAAACAGGTTTGCTGTTTGGGCTTTTTTTAGATTCTGAATTTACAACCAGCATCCCATAACCAGGAGCTATGAAAACCACTGGCCATGTATTTACAGTTGTACCACAACCTAAATAATATTTTAGGCAAAGCATATATCAATATCCCCTCTTTACAAAAAAATAAAGCTGACTTTGATAAACACAAATGTATTCAAACTGAGCCACACTTAAAGGTGGAGCAGTTGCACATTAAAACTTTTAACAGCTGAAAATTCAACAAATTGTGAGCAAACTCTCAGTGAATCTGCCAGTCCTTTATCATTAGCCTGCAGCTCAAAACTAGAACATGAACACATCTCCACAGTGCCTGGAGAAAGATCAGAGCTAGGTAAATGTAGGTCACCTAAGCCCATGAGTCAGTGCAACTCCTCCTGCCCACCATTTAAGTTATCAAAGGCTCAAAAATACAGTGCATGACTGAACCTTCCCTTTTTTCTTTCTCCCCAATTCTGGGGTTTTTTGGATGTTATTATAGAAGGAAGGAGTAACAGATTTTCTACATGTTTTACCTAAATTGATCTGATGGGTTTTATTCCTTCATGAAAAAAAAAAAAAAAGAATTCTCATCCTCAGAAATTCCTTTTCTGGTCAGAGCTAAAGCCAGATAGTGAAGCACAGTTGTGACTGTCACATTACTGGAAGGACAGGTTTCCTGGCCAAATGGCCTTGATGTAATCAAGGGAGCACAACGTGGATCTCAGCAGTTTATCTGGAATATTTTAACTCAAATACTCACAAAAACAGAGCAGGTTGTACTCTTTTTATCAATTATATAACGTACTTCAAATCAAAGCAACAAAGTGAACACTAACTACAGAAAATGCTGCCAAGAGACAAGCCAATTTCTTACACCCAAACAAGTTCTGTTTATGTATGCTCCTCATTCTATCTCCAATAATGAGGTGCCTGTTGGCACTGCTCTGTTTCAAACAGCAGCTGCCACAAAGTGCATCCAGCCCAGGGAAGTTGTCTGTAACATGGTCAGTGCAGTTAGCAGTGGGGAGAAAAACGGAGGGGAAGAATAAAAACCAACCCAGCTCACACAGGCACCACTGCATTTCTGAGTGAGCTGTTCCAGAAAGACTCCTTCCTTCTCTTCCCATGTCCAGGACTGCACCAGCAGAAAACTTCTGCTGCTTCACATGTCAGATTTTCCCCAGCTGATATTCTTCTGTTGCACAAAACAAGAAAGAGCCCACTAAAACAGACACATATTATTTTGTAAATAAACTCAGCATAAGGAGGGCAATGCAATTGTAGCATTTGTACATGATCATAAAGCAATGCTCCTGACAGGAGAATTGTGTCCACATCTTACACACAACTTTTAATTTGCATCCTGTGGCACACACCATTCTCTTGATGAGAAAACACCTTCCCTGCACCTTCCCCTGGGACACAAGGTGGGAACACACGTGATAAAAAAGAGCTGCAATGAAGAGCTGGCATTTGGGGACTATAGCAGGAATACCTGCAAAGTGCATTCCTGGCAGAGCAGAGGGAGGGAACTGAATTGTGAGAGGTGATTACATCAACTCTTGGCTCTGTGGAGGGCAAAAAAGGAATTTCTGACACCTTTCCACCACCACTACAAACCCACAGAACATCTGCCTGTGATAATGAGAAGTAGTAACATTTTCCTATCTGTTTTCTTGCTATGTTAAATCTAAATACAAGCCAAACAAAAATACTTTCCTATCATAAGCTGCAAGCTGGCAGTCCTCCCAAACATCAAATGAGAAAGAAATACTTCCCAAACAGGGAGATGGGTCCTTTTCAGTTCTGAATTCAAGTACAGTGGTTGGTAAAACACCTCTGGCCAAGGCTCTATCTCTTCACACCCTCTAAAAGTTTGAAAACACCAGCTCCAGGTTGGCTGCTCATAACTCAGCAAACACATTTATTTCAAGCTCTGCAGGCTCCTCTTGCACTGAACTAGTTATTGAGTCTATGTGCAAATTGGAAACTCTCCCTATAATGAAGAACAGAAATAATTAAGACTTGCATTATTCTGATTTACCACTGCATGATAAGCTCTGAGGAGAGAGAAGTTGGAACATGAAGTTCCTCAAGAACACAGCCAGTTTAACTACTCTTTTATTACAGGTGGGGCAGGCAAAACAATCCCTCAGTAATTTTATCTAACACTTCCCAGCAGAAAACCCTTGGTGTTGGCCCTTGTTTGTTTTTCTCCTCTCTGCCAAACTAAAATCATTAGGGTTGCAACCTTCAGTGCCAGACACCTTCAGTGGGATGAAATTCTAAGAACATAGTGGCAAAATCAGTTCTGCATCTGGAGAACACCTCAAACATCTCAGAGTTCACCCCAAGTTCCAGGCACACTCCATAAATCCACCTTTTCCTGTGATTTACAGAATCTTTATTTAGCAGCTACTCCAGCAGCTGAGATCCTGAAGGATTGTTCTCCACAAGCTGCTCTCAGCTCCTCAAGGTGGAAACCAGCACATGCATCTTTGCTGCCATCCCCACAGCATCCAGGAGGCAGCACATTCCTCCCCTGGCCAGGCAGGATGCTCTGGGCTGCCGGAACAAAGAGAGGCTTTTCCTGGAATGGCTTCCAGCTCCAAAACTGCAGAGCTGCTCAGCACTGCCCTGCCACAGCAAAGCCTTTCTTCTGTTCTTACTCTGTCTGAATTTACCTCACAGCCTGCTTTTATCTTTCAAATCCATGGTTTAAAGAAGTAAAACTAACAGATCTAGACTGGGATGAGGTTATTAAAAAGAAAAAAAATCAGAAGAGGAGCTCTAGGAGTAAAAAGTGCAAAAATCTGAATTTTAAGAACTGGACAGATGAAATATGGGCACATTGTAAGTAATTCAAAAATATTACCATTGGTTTGATGAGGCTAAAGATTAGGAACAAGAGTTAGATGAAGAGCTGACAGAGAATCTGAAATTATCGGTAGAGGCAGCAAAGGAGAAAAAAAGAAACTGAAAACAGGTTTTGTGCCTGCCAGATAACTCTCCCTTCCAAAAGCTGAACTATCACCCAAAATTCTGGAGTCATGAAATCCTTGTACTGTTGTGAGGAATCTCTTTAAATCCTTCCATCAGTTTATATCTCATACTCCCTCTCTGCAGGTGCCTGGACAGTGAGTGCCCCTTCCATGCAGGTGAAGGTGCCAAACTTACAGATAAAATTCAGGATGCCACCCTATTATTTTAAATATGGAAATTACACTAAAAATTATTGCTTCTAAAATACAGCAAGCAAAAGCAAAGCTGCACAAAAATTCAGACTGTATCTTCATTAGATTCCCATTTGTTTGTGTATGTTTGATATTTTCCTTGCTTATTTCCACTACTCTCATCTTCACAGAGGACAAACACCTCAAGGGATCAATATAGACCCATCCAAGAGAAAATTCCACCCTGGACAGTGAGGAAACTGCTGCTGTTATTTGTCAAGTAAGCTGGAAAACACACTGGAATATAAAGAAAATTGGGAAAGAATGCATAATGTCTGAATTACTGCAGCTAAATACTGTGGAAAACTAAAATCTCCAACAGCACCTCAGCAAACGAGTCACCCACACAATGCTTTTCACAAGCAATTACTCAGGGCAGGATTTAGGATGGCTAAGATTAGGTGAGGCAGAAATTAGCTAGCTGGACTCCATCCTGACAAGGAACACAGATTAGCACTTTTGGAAAGCAGCTAAGCCCACCTGCCCAGGACTCTTTTGATGGCTTAACTTCACATCTCAACCCTATATTTTTGAAGAGCTGAATGCTTAGAACA
The DNA here is from genome assembly GCF_009819885.2 of Catharus ustulatus. NCBI lineage: Eukaryota > Metazoa > Chordata > Aves > Passeriformes > Turdidae > Catharus > Catharus ustulatus. Next base: position 18,667,991 of record NC_046231.1, on the reverse strand, counting down.
TTTTGCTGGATTCACAATCTCATCTCTCCAGAGGCTGAATGATCAGCAAGGTGATTATTGTCAAATTGAGAAAAAATTATCCAGATGATGGTTTTTGTCTATTTTTTTCCACTGGTGGAAGGAGTGTTAAAGAATTGAGGAACCAGTGTCAAGCAGAACATACAAGTGGCCAGGAACAAGGAAGAGACTTTCCTCTCTGTGAGTTGTGACCTGCCAAAAATGGGTTATCTCATAGAGAAAAAGGCAAAAATAAACCAGAGAATATGTGAAAAACACAATGATTGGTAAATGACTCAGGGATATCACAGAAATGAAACACAACTACATAATAAAGTCTCCAACATTTGAAGTTCAGTGTCAGCTGAAGTTTGGGAGTAATAGTTCTGCAGAGGTTCTTGCTGTGCTTTCTCCTGAAGGAACTCCAGCCCCTTCCAGGATTCCACCAGGTGACACACATGGATGTGGGATGTCCCATGAGACACCATCCCACGTTCAGATTCCCAGAAAATTCTCAGCCATCCACCTCCTCTATCAGCCCAACACGTGGCAGGTGGAAACCTGCGAGGATCTGGCAAAGCCCCTGACAGCAACTTTGTATTTTGAAAGGGTTTGCAAGTCAAAATGAAAATTGGGACACCACACATATGTCACCACCTCCCGAGACTGTTTCAGAGCTTAAGTATCTGCAAAACAATTTTATGTAGATGCAACATAGCTGCTAAAACAAATGCACAATTAATACACTGCTGCCACCAAACCCCAAACAGTAAGCATGCTAAACACTCATATTTTTGAGTAGCAGCACTAAAAACTGGGTATGTGTATGGCAGTAGAAAAAAAGGCTGAAAATTGTCAAAGTTAAGTAGCTCATTTCAAAAGCCTAACACTGATAATGCTGCTACTTTATGTGTGTCCTTGTACAAGATCTTCTGTCAGCATGCAGAATTCTTTTGCACATATGAATGAACAGAATGCACAAACAGCACTCCAGATATTTCCCAACACATTTACAGTCTCAAAGATACTGAAACTATTTTGCTTTCTGAAGGTGCAAAAAGCGATTTAACCAGAATATAGTGACAGATAAAGCCCCCAGTGCTCACTCACAGCTTGGGAGCTGAGTCACCACTTCCTTGGCCTGCTCATCCAGGCATCTCAGAAGGGGAATATCAGAAATATTGACACCCAGCAGGAGCACACACAGCTCTGCACTGGCTCTTCAGTGCAAGCACAGGGGAGCAGCTCTGTCTGCAGTGTCCCTGCTCTCACCCACAGCTCCACCAGCACCTCCTGCTCTCCTCTCCCTCCTCCATGCACGGCTTTGAAGACCCCACACAGGTACTCACAAATTGTCACCTGCCCCACCATGCACACAAGGTTGAGCAACACCCATGAAACCACACCCTCAACCCTCCCACCTCTGCACACTCTGAACCTGCAACACTTTCAAACAACACCAACTGAGGCAGTTTTTGGAAGAACGTGCTTCTCACGGGCCTCACATTGCCTCCTTGGTCCCAAATCTAATTAAGAGATCATGCAACTCATCATGACATTCGGTAAAGCAGTGAGTTACACAATTGTTCAAAATGGTTGTTTTTCAAGTAAGGCAGAAAAATCAGCTTGTATTTTCTAGTTCAGTTTGTGTTAAGTTTCACACTAGTGATGTCTGCCATGATCAATATTGCTACTCAGTAAACACCCTGGATGTGCTGGACACTCAGACCTGCCAACGAGCAGTAGTTCACTAATTGCAGGCATTTTATATTTCAAGCTGTCACCAAAAAAATCAATTTAGAGCGCACACACTTTAAAAAAAATGGTAAAAAACATCTTTGTTCTTAGCTTATCTCCTTTTTAACTACAAAAATCCAACAGAAATTCAGACCAACTGTGAAGTGACTTTACCATGAAAACACACACCCCAGTGGAGCTCTGCTGCTCTGGTACCCACCACTGCCAGCAGCACAAGGCACAGGGGAAAAATGTGCCCAACTGCCCTACCACACCCTGCAGGGCTCAATGCTGATGAGAACCAGGGGGAATCTCCATTTCAAAGATGTGATTACACCAAATCAGAAAATCATATCAGCTCTAACGTGACAATTATTAGTACCAAGTGTAATACACATCCATTGCCTTTATCCCCTCCAATTCAGGAAACTCAGCTGTGGCAACATCTGGAACACCATGGCAGTATCTGCTCATGGACTCACAGCTGGAAGGGTGACCAGTGAGCACCACAGCCCAGCACTGTGCTTGGACTACAGTGAAGTTCAAGACACTGAGACCATGAACCTGTTGACAGGAACAAATTCAACAGCTTTATTTCTTCTGCTCCTCTTTCACACTTCTGGTTCTGCTGCACTCACATTTTCTGTCACTTGCAATGCCAGGATGACAGTTTTATGTATTTCATTCTTTCCTGCTCTGAAAGCACACTAACTGCATAAACTCTTTTTGTTGTTGTTGCTGTCTCAAGTTCTGTTAGGGAGTTCTCACTATGTGTGATGAAATGTGGAAGCCTAAACTTTTTGTTAAGAGTAATGGTCTATGGGCACAGTCCTTAGCTGAGAAGAAAGTGAGTACTGCCCAAGCAAGTGGAAATTGCCTCAATAAGTTATCTTTGACTTTTTTCCAACTTTGTATCAATTAACTACAGTGCTCCACAGACATTTTCGAACAGTTGTGGTTTTGGTTTTGTATCCCAAAGGCAGCAGCAGAACAGAAAGTGAGGTTTTCCATGCTGTAAGGACATCAGAGTGCTATTTCTTACTTTCTTTGGTCAGCCAGCTATTATTAGAACCCATAAGATTTAATGGATAGACTAAGTAGACTGGAACTCAAGAGAACTTGATTCTTTTTGCAATTCAGCTGTTACCTGTGCTGACAATGACTTTTTTCTTTCTGCTTGACTGCCCTTTCCTTTTTACCCTATCTACTCATATCTAAAATGACAAGGCCATCCCACACTATGCAGCAGCCTCATTTTGAACCAAATACCCTCCCTAAGTAACATGGTCCAAAACCATTATTTGAATACAACTAATGTAATTGCCTGCCCCTACCAATAAATAAATTCACTGAACTTTTTCCACTTCCCTCTGCATCCAGCCCTAATGCTTGCACCAAGAATTCCAGGCATTATCAGCACCTTACCTATTGGTCACAGGTTGTTATTGTACCTACAAAGGCATCCCACTCCAACAAAACATTTTCACAGAAACCTTCACTTCTTTGTATGAATGATACACAACTTCTGTATTTTGAGTTACAGTGGCAAATCCATTGCCAGCCTGCAACATTCACCAGGAAAAATGGGGCAGGAAATCTGTGAATCACTACAGCAGGCTCTAAATGTTGTATGAGAAAACATGCCCAGTGCACTGAGGGAATCACTCAGCTATTTTTGCTGGTCTGCTCAGTGGAGTTCAAACAAAATAAGAAGTCTTTCATACACAGAATTCTTTGAAGAAAACCTACTTTCTTGCATGTTTTTTTAAATGCATCTTTTTACACAACCTTTAGAGACATGGTCTTCTTTACAGCTTCTTACAGATGGTGCATTTTTCTCTTCCACCTCAAAGCTGAGCCTCACTTGAGGTATTTACTTTTTTAACAAAGTAAAAAAATTTCTGATCCCTTAAGTGGTTTTCCAGTTTGTGTTAACATTACCCTCGATGGCAGCTGATCTATACCCCTTTCTTTCCTACTATAATTCCAATGCAAATAACACACAGTACTTCTTTTAAAGCCTCCATCCATGATATGAATTCACATACAATACTACAAGCAGCAGAATTCCCCAAAGTGCTCCTGCACATTTCTTTCCTACGGCACAGGCATTGGTGACTACCACAGAATCTCAACAAGCCTTTCTTGATTTGAAGAACAGATGCTTTTTTCACAAGGTGTATGATTCAAAGAAGCCTTACACAAACACTTTGTTAAGGCTACTGTGATTTAATCTTCCTCCTGCCTAACTGCAGGTGAAGAAAAACAGACCTTGTAGCACACACTGAAGATCAATAAATTGTATGCTGTCAAACAAGGAGGAAAAGTTCTTACGCAAATTTAAAATATCAAGAACATCTGGAAATAAATTAGGTATTAGAGAGTCAAATCCAAAATGAAAAGACTAATGTACTTCAAAGTTTTACTCTATTAAAGCATTAATGAATATATTAACATGAGCACTAACAAAACAGAATCCTTTTAAGTGCTTTAAAAATAAGCAACACAGCCCCATTATTGGAAATACTTAAAACACAGGCTTAAATAGCTACATTACAATTTCATAAAACCAAAATAGGGTTCAGAACGCCAATTTTAAACCATCAGACTATTCTATTATGGAATGTCTGAATATACAAACACACACACATGTACACACACACACACTTTTTTCACCATGAAGCATAACCCTTTGTTCCCTAATCCCCAGTTGTATGTTTAATGATCACACATAAAACACTTCCATCAAAAAGAAAAACCGCAGTTCCAGCATGTTTAATTCTTTGGAAATGAACATCTACATTGCTGAAATGGCATTAGAGTGACAAATGACTATAATCCAATGGCCCAAGGCCAGCAACTTCTATTCTAACAGATTTGGCAGTTTTGTACGACGCAGCACGTTGTGTGTCGATCGCTGAACAGAAACGAGACTGCTCAGTTTACCTATCAACAAAACCCCACTTCACTTTACAAGAATTTTAACAGCTACATGAATGGAAAGACCAGCATGTCTGAGCAACTGCCTACAGAAACTGGATTTATTAATAGGTAAATGGCTGGATCCATTCTGAGAAGTCTCCAGATCAGTGCTATAGTCTAGAATGCACAGAATAAATAGCAGTGATTCACAAAACCTGTGGGTTTTAGCCTATTTGCATGCTGCCATATAGTTCCAAATTTAAGTTCTATGTCAGTTTTCCCAGACTTCCTTTTTTTAAGTCAACCAACCCACATTCACCCACTTTACTCTGTGTGGATTCACCATTCACATTTTAGAAAGGCAAATGATCCCTTCTGGCTACCGAAACTCCCAGCCTCAGCTGCAGCCTGAATTCCCAAGATCACCGAAGCCTGGAATAACTGCTCACTCCATGGGCAAAAGATGAGCCCAGACCCTTCTGAGCAATGAAAAAGAAGTGGGGAGAGACAAACCCAGCTTCTTCAGCCCTTTAAAATATGGGACAGCAAGTGAGCAGTAGCAAGATGGGGCACTCACACACCTCCCTCCAATTCCACCCCCAGCAGCCCTTTCCCACAGCCACCTTTTATTTTGTGTTCAGGGTGTCCCCCATATCCTCAGTGGATTTCACAAACCTGACAGAATCCAACTGTCCTGTCCCCAGACACTTCTTTCTGCCCCTGAGGACATTCCAGTGTTACACGTATGTGCACAAGAAACTCATCCAGCTGCATAACAACCATTTTCTGGACATTATTTTCAAGACATCGATTTCCTAATCACCACAAACATCAGGCAAGGCACTGCAAAGGCAGCACAGCACAAATGCCTGCAGACTGTTTTTTTCTTTTTTTTGTCTTCTAGAAAGAGCCCTGGCTTAGGGAAACATCAAACTACACCCTGGCAGGGAGCAGCCCTCCAAGCCGGCCATAAAAGAGGCAGTTTGCAGTGCAGTATTTCAGGGAGTCAGGTTGCATGCCATGTTCCGAGTTCCAGTTCTTCTGGTTGCCAGGCCAGACACAACCTGGGTGAGGATGAGCAGCTTAGGAGCTTGTTCAGCTTTTTTCCTCAACTCAAACTCGCCTGGTTTTCACTTCAGCTGGGTTTGGGGGCAACGTGGTACATTTAAAATGGCACCGAGTTCATTTGACACCACGGTAATGGTGAAAGAACAAAACAAGCATAAATGATTCATTCTGCTCTGGTATCCTTTCTTCTGCTTAACTTGTTTTCACAGGATTTACAAATGATGCATCTGTGTTAATTCTTTCTATGAAAAACAATAGAAAAAGTGGCTAAAACAACTGTTTATACAGTTCCTACAGAGTTTTATTCTTTCCAAACAGGGAAATAGTTTTTAAGCTGTCTTGTCTTTTTTTTAAGAGATTTTTAGCTGCCCTTGATGACAAGTGGTTTTAACTGGATCAGCTTAACATCTTTAGTGTCATGGAGTGATACAGCAGGTTTACTTCTAGCTCACCTTAAAAAAAGGACAGACTGTGAATACAGGCAGCACACAGCCAGCACCACTTAAACCTCTCACGAGATGATTATGAAATAGTGACATGGAACAGAGGTACAAACCAGCAATATCTAAACTGTGCTATCCACCTCTTCTGTGCTTGCTGAGCTGGCCACCCAAAATCAATGTCCCTATGGAAATATTCAATATGATGGTGTTTCAGGATTCATTTGTCACAGTGTGCAAACTGACTGATGAGATATTTCTGCCCACGATTCCATGAATCCATCCATTGGCAGAAATCTGACTCGGCATTTTAGCTGGAGGAGCAGCAGGATTTTCTTGGAGATGTTTTTTCCCCCTGTGTGACAAAAAATGCCTCAATGATGGTACACCCACATTAGAGATATGGAAGAACACACTTTTGTCTGCTTCTGCATCATGACATGAACATAATGACTCAATAATCTTATTTAACTTCTACTCAGAACAGGCAACTTTTAGCAAAATTTTCTTCTTTTTTCTACTGATCTGCAACACTACCCTCCTAAAACAAAAAGGAAACACCCAGATCTAAAACTGCATCCCTGAACTTATCTTCAGGTTTTCCATCCCAAAGGGTCCAAAACATGGTTGCCTTAATTCAGCATCACAGCACTGTTCTGGAAGATGTACTCACATAAATCCTAGACAGCATCTAAATAAACTGCTAAATTTGAAAGGAAAAAAACAAAACAAAACAAAATAGGTTGTGTTTAATAACATGAACAAAGCATCAGCTAAACAGTATCTTACAAATGTGCTTCCCAAATGATACGTGTTCCACATTATATAGCAACTATGTAATACAAATAATATATTTTAACTTAAGCAGCAACTCTAAAAATTTTAACCTTTTAAACCTTTACCTACAGAGGGGGATGATTTAAAACAGTCTATGCTCAAGTTACTACTAAAGATGAATTTGCAGCCCTGTTTTCATTTCAGCTATGGAGCACTTCACCATAAACTAAATCATCAGCCTGACTTTTTTTTGTTTTAAAGTACACCAACATAATTATGTACAGACCAAAACACATCATTAACTCCTCTAAATCGTGAATAAACTGCATTTTAAACTCCAAATGAATCAAACTGACGTGAATCAAACATGCACTGCTGAGAGGGGAGAAAGCAGGGAGTGAAATAACTCTGGAGCTGGACACTGAATGTCTTCTGATGTATCTGCATTGCAAAAATCATTCACTGGGACAGTAAACAAAAGGTCCAAAAGCAGAGAGTTTCCTTCACTTTGAAATGAAACTTGAAGGACACAAAATTTTAAAATTAGTCTTAAATTTGAAACAAACTCCAGACACTGCAGCTGCCTTAAGAACACCCGCACTAACAAAAGCACTCACGTTTTTCTCTCAAACATAAATAAACCAAGCTGGACAAGAAATGTTGGTATAGTTTTCACCGATTACAAACTTCTTTTAATGGAAAAATCAGTGTCAGTGCCACCAGAGAACACCTTCATTTGATGTATAACTTAACTTCATTCAGAAAAAAGAAAGGAAAAAAAACAACAAAAAGAAAACACCAAACCCCACAGAATCCATAATAAAGCATCACCCTGCTCGAAATGACTTACATTTTATGAAATGTGCTTTCTATGACAGAAACACCGATCCGTAACAAAATTACGTTTAACGCCACCACAGTTTTCTAAACTTTATTATTTGCTAAACAACAAAGTTGCTCCAAGTCTTGCAAATAAAACACTCCAGTGCTCCACACGCTTCTCCTGACACTCACGCTTTCAAGAAAAACCTTAAGGGAAAGAAACAGCGAAGCGAACCCATTCAATCATTCGCTCTAAGCACACACTGGATTAGCCCAGGAACCGAGCTGTAAACTTCCAGCGAAAAACCACCACGACTGCAGTTTTTTTTCCACTCGGTGCACAAATGTCCGGGCTGGTTCAGCCAGTGGGATCCAGGGAATCCGCACACGCATCCCCGTGCACGGCGATCTTGCAACACTCAGCCCTTTGCACCCCGATGCGCAGGGGTTTATCGAGTGTTTGGGCGGGGGGGAGGGGGGAGGATTAGTTTACAAATCTCCTTATTCCCTTCTCGTTATAGAATCGCTTCTGCCTCTCTCCCCCGCCAAAAAATAAAAAAGAGCGGCCGGAGCGATGGGCTCCGTGCGAGGCAGCCTCGGGCGGGGGCTCAGCACCGGCACCCCCCGGCCCGGGCCCCGGCGTGCTGACACCGACCCCGGCCCCCCGCACCCGGGACCCCTCCGCGATGGGAATTCCGCCCCGGCAGCGCCGGATCCGCCATCCCCGCGGGCAGCGAGGCCGCCCCACCGCCCTCAGCACATTCAATGAACGTGCACAATCACCCTGGGCCTACTCTCGGCCACCACGCTCCCCCCCCACCCCGGGGCCCGCCCGCCGCCGGGAGCCCGGCGGGGTCCGGGCGCGGTTCCGCAGGGGTGCCCGCGGGCCCGGACGGTACCTGCGCGCCGTGCAGGGCCATGGCGCCCCGCGTCCCCGGGGAGCTCGGCGGTCCCGGCCCCTCACGCCGCCGCCCCCGCCGCCGCCATCTTCTCCCTCGCACGCACCAGCCGGGCCGGGCGGGCGGGCGCGCGCCGCACCGCGCATGCGCAGTCCCCGCCCGCCCCGCTGCGCGCGCACGGGGCGGGAGCTGAGGGCGCCCAGCGAGGAGGGCGGGAGCGGCTCCGCCTCCGTGAGGGGAGCGCGGGGAGCCGCGCTGGGACCGCGCTCCGGGCGTCCCCGTGAGGGGCTGAGGGAGAGGGGAGGGTTTGGAGAAGGGAAGGCTGAGAGGATATCGTTAATGCATATGAATATCGCTAGGGTGGGTGCTAGAAGGATCGCAGAGTCGTGGAGTGGTTTGAGTTGGGAGCTTGAAGATCATCCAGTTGCACGGCGTGCATGGTCAGAGAGACTTTCTGCCATGGCAGGGTGCTCCAGACCCTGGACTGGTCAGAGACAGCTTCTGCCATCACAGGGTGATCCAGACCCTGGACTGGTCAGAGACAGCTTCTGCCATCACAGGGTGCTCCAGATCCTGGACTGGTCACAGACACCTGCCATGGCAGGGTGCTCCAGATCCTGGACTGGTCAGAGACAGCTTCTGCCCTCACAGGGTGCTCCAGGCCCTGGACTGTCAGAGACACGTTCTGCCCTCACAGGGTGCTCCAGGCCCTGTCTCTCCCAGACCCTGGACTGCTCAGAGACACTTTCTGCCCTCACAGGGTGCTCCAGACCCTGTCCATTCTGGCCCTGGACATCCCAGGGATCCTGGGCAGCTGCAGCTTCTCTGGGCAGCCTGTGCCAGGATAGTGCCAGACCTTTTTCTGTGGTGCTCAACAACAGGATGAGCAGCAATGGCCATAAACTAAACTGTCCCAATTTACTTCATAAACCATGAGAAGTTTCAGCCCAACATGAGGAAGAATTTCTGTTTGTGGAAGGTGGCAGAGCTCTGGAATAGCTGCCCAAGGAGGGTGTGGAGTCTCTCTTGAGGAGACATTCTGACTGTCACCTGCTCCAGATGGCCCTGCCTTGGCAAGGTTGGACTGGGGGATCTCCAGAGATCCTTTCCCACCCAAATAATTCCATGACTCCTTGATTAAGTTGGAAAAGCCTGCCAAGACGGTGGAGTCCAGCCTGTGACCGATCCCTGTCTTGTCAGCCAGCCCAGAGTGCTGAGTGCCACATCCAGGCATTCCTTGGACACCTCCAGGGATGGTGGCTCCACCACCTCCCTGGACAGTCTGTTCCAATGTTTAATCACCCTTTCTGTGAGGAATTCCTCCTAATGTCCAAATTTCATCTGTGAAAGGCCACGTGCCAAGGGTGGCTCTGGCAGGTGACAGGTAAGGCTGCATGCCCAGATGATGCCAGAGTGAAGCTGTCCCACCTCTGTCCCAAATAACCAGGGTGGGAATGGGTTCAGGGTTTGTATCTAGGGAAAAAAATAAAAAAAAAAGAGGAATGACTAAGCCAATCTCATGATTTTGTGAGGATTGAGTCACAACAATAACTGAAACCCCCAGGCAAGAATCCATCAAATTAATCGCTAATTGACTCCATATTTTTTCTCCTTAAACAAACCACCAAGTCCTGCAAAAGTCTAATCCAGCTGGGCAGCGAGTGACAGAAACAACTTCATATCAGTGAGAAAGTTGCAGAGAAGAAGGGCACACAAGAACTTTGTGTCTTTGGCTGCTCGCAGAAAGTGAGGAGGAGATTCCTCCCCGTCTCCAGGACAAGGACACGTCGCTCCTGTTTTGTGAAGTGCAACACTTACGGTGTGCTGATGACAGTAAATGATTTTCTCTATCAGCCTTTACCCTTCCAGCTGACACACCCAGCTGCCGCTCCCTCGCTTTTGTCTCTCGCAAGTGTTGCTGCGCTGTCCTGAGGCAGAGAACCAGCAGTGAAAATGGCTGGTTAATATTAAAAGGGAGAAACAAAAAAGGGAGACAAATGTTCTGGCTTTTTGCATACAGCATTTCAAACGTCTGAAAGCCCCTCTCCCCTCGGGAGTCTAATTTACAAGGTAAATAATGGAGTGAAAACCCTTACGTAGCTTGTCTGGTTGAAGGCAAAATTCCCTTCTGCCCACAATGCTGCCTAAGTAAACCGACTGTTTCAAAATACAAATGAGCACAGTGTCTTCAGCCTGGAAAGCAGAAAATTCAACTACCAAAACTGTTAAAACCCAGAGCTGAGGGTGAAACCTGAGAAAGGATGTCACTTGTCTCATTCAGCAACATTTTAAACACGTTCGATTTTATCCCATCTTGGTATAGCTTAATTATGAAGTCTGCTAACATTTTACCATAATATTTCCTAATAATCTAAGGGGGTTTTTTTGTAATACCATGCTTTGATGAAACTTACCTGCTGCAAAGTTTCCATCTCTGTTCTGTTCTATTAATTTTTACCGATTTTAGTGGCCTGTTACTTCATTACTGCTTTCACTGCATAAATCTGTTGTGTTTTCTTACATTCTTTATGCCAGTGGCTGTGAATTATCCCTCCAAAACAACAAGATGCTTTTCCAAATTAAAAAAATACCCAGTGTCGTGTTTTAATTTCTGCCTATCCACGTCCTTAAGATTCATGGAGTCATGTTCCTTACAACATGTGAATTTATCAAAACCAAATGAGGTCCAGGCTGTGGAAATAAAGGATTGTCTGACAGCAGCCCAGGAGCTGGATAAACCACTCCCAGGGTATCTGGCTCCAGGTGCTGCTGTAATTGCTCTTATCCTGCTGGAAATGCAAAGTGTTTGGGGACTCTGTGGGATTTCACAAGGTCATGAGATCTGTGCTGGTGACAGTGCCAGGGAGATGTGAACACACCACCTCTGAGCACTGCTGAGGATGATTTTTGGGGACTTGAAGCACTCAGGACCCTCACACACACTTTTTCAGCGACAGAGGGAATACTGCAGCACTTCAGGTGCTGTCCTTGTAGAGCTTCCTCCTGGTGCCAAGAGCTTCAGGAGCTCCCAGGACTTTTTATTCCAAGATACAGAACTTTTATCCCAGCAGTTTCCAGGTCCAATAAGGGCTTTGCCTACATAAAATATTTGCAAGCAGCAGTCACCTTCCCTGGCTGAACTCAGGGAGGGTCAGTTGGCTCACATTAAAAACAGGATATTAAAGTTTTCAGTAGAGAACCAACCTGCTCTAGGTCAGCATCACAGATTGCAGAATTATCAACCTTGGCAGTACTTTTTGACCTTTCTGAGCCCTAAATGTCCCAGGCCAGCAGCAGGCACTGGGAGTGGGCAAAGGAGAGAAGGGCAGGAATGTCTCTGCAGGTGGAAGACTTTAGACAGGTAGCACAAACAGCAACTATTTAATTGCAAAAATGTTTTAATGCAAACCTGACTTTAAACTCCATATCCCTAAACTTGCTGGACATTTGTAAAAGATTTGCTGTTGTAAAAAACTTAAGCATGGACTAGTTCAAGCAGAAACACATTTGGAGTGTGGACAAACCTTTAGTAGATCATGTGGATGCTTGACTCAGTGTTTCAATTATCTATGCAGAACTTCTGGCTAATTAATTGTGACTTATTCATCCTTATCTTAAATACAAGTCTTCCCTCTTCTCACTCATTCATCTCTTTCAGTTCTGGAGCATCAAAAGAACCAGCAAGTCTCCATCTGACCTTCCCCTCATGTTCTGTCACCAAACCCATCATCATAAAAACACAGGTGTATTTTTTTCCCAATGCTGCTCCAAGTTCCAGGAGGAACTAAAAAATGTGTGTAGCACCAAGAGCCCCGTGCCTGGGCTGTGTCCTGTGTGGAGTTACCAGGCAGAGGAGGAAGCTGGGAGTAGCTGAGCTGTGCTCTGGCTCTCACAGCACAGTGACAGAACCTCTCCCTCTGCCCTAACCTGATCCCTGAGACACTCCAAAACCATAAGTTCATGAAGGAATAATTAGCATCTTGCTCATTATTGCATTCATGAGAACTGAAATAGCTCAAGAAGCTGAAATAAAATAATATTTAAAGCTGGTCACGCCAGCATTTTTTTTTTTGTTTGTTTTACTGGTCAGAGCTTTGCTAAGACATACCAGCAAGTGAAGAATCACAATTCAAATCCGGGCTTGTTTCCTGCAAGTTAAATTGCTCTCAGAAAGAGTACTGAAGGTTAAATTATTTCTTTACATTCCCTAGACACACGACCCCTTTTTTGCTGTCACGCAAGAATCCGGAATCCTAAACAGCGGCCAGAAAATCAGCAGTCTTGGGAAGAAACCACTGAAAGCAGTCTCATCTCTTACACAGAAAGACACCAGAATATTTTTCTCAACTTAAAATTTCGACTTGAGAATAAAAATATTTCCATCTTCTTTCTCAAGCTTTCAAAACAGCTGCATCTCACACCAGGCTGTAATTTTTCCTCAGGGTACCTCGGGGGATTTGTTATCGAATGTCAGAGTTACAGGCAGCAGCTCCTTGACATGCCAGTGCCACAGTACAGGCATAGAAGTGTGGGAAAAGCAAACCTGAGGCTTTTGGTAGCTGCTTTGTTTCAGGTAAAACGAGCTTTCCTCAGAATTTGGCAATGGAAGCCTTTTTGAAAATGAGCTAGAGCAGTAGTTATTTTTCCCTGGGGCAGGAAGAAAGAGCTGTGCTTCCTGGCAACAGTAAAACGCTGCAGAGAGCTTAGTTAGGGATGGAGGAGGTGGGATGTGCAGGTTCAGGAGCCAGGCTGAGCCAAGGGAATGCACCTTTCCTCTAGCAACCCTCATTCCTCACCAAGGGGACTGTTCAGACCTCAAAAACCAGAGCAGAAATCCACTTGTGTCACACAAATTCTCCCTCTCCTTTTTCAGAAATTCCAGCACAGCAATTCACCCAAAGCTGTGCAGCTCTGGGGAGTGAGGGTGAGCTCCAAGCTCCCTGTGCTGTGTGCTGACACTTCCCAGGGGATGATCAGCCACATCTGGATCCACAGCATCCCAAATTGATGGATGAGCAGTCACATCTGGATCCACAGCATCCCAAATCACAGGATGACCAGCCACATCTGGATCCACAACATCCCAAGTAAAAGGATGATCAGCCACATCTGGATCCACAGCATCCCAAATCCTGGGGGGTGATCAGCCACATCTGGATCCACAACATCCCAAATCCTGGTGGGTGATCAGCCACATCTGGATCCACAACATCCCAAATCCTGGTGGGTGATCAGCCACATCTGGATCCACAACATTGCAGATCCGGGGTGATCAGCCACATCTGGATCCACATCTCAGATCCAGGGGTCATCTGCCACATCTGCATCCACAACATCCCAAATTTATGGATGACCAGTCACATCTGGATCCACAACATCCCAGATCCGGGGGTGATCATCCACATCTGCATCTACAACATCCCAAACTGATGGATGAGCAGTCACATCTGGATCCATAACACTGCAGATCTGGGGTGATCAGCCACATCTGGAGCCACATCTCAGATCCAGGGGTCATCAGCCACATCTGCATCCACAACATCCCAAATTTATAGATGACCACTCACATCTGGATCCACAACATCCCAAATCCAGGGATGATTTGCCACATTTGTATCCACAACATCCCAGTTCCAGGGGTGATCAGCCACATCTGGATCCACAACATCCCAGATCCTGGGGGGTGATCAGCCACATCTGGATCCACAACATCCCAGATCAAAGCAAGACCTGCCACATCTGGATCAGTAAATCTCAAATTGATGGATGATCAGCCACATCTGCATCCACAACATCCCAAATGAGGGCTGATCAGCCACATCTGGACACACAGCACCCCGAATCCAGGGGCACTCTGCCAGACCCTGCCTTTAGAATTGCTCCCAGCCATGGGCTTGCAGGTGCAAAAGGGGATCACTTGTTCCTTTAGTGATGGAAAAATGCTCCTGACAACAGCAGGAAGGATCCCCAGAGACCTCTGAGGACACAGGAGATGTCCCACACTCACTCACAGCCTCTGCCTTTGGTATTCTCCCCAGCACACACACCAGGGGAAACAGGGCTTGCTTTGATGAGCTGTCTTTTGTTCATGGAATGAAGTCTAACATTTAGAAATCATTAATTGTTTATTTACACCCCATTAAATATTGTCTTTGAAACCACCTTACAAAGTGCATTGGATCTTTTGTCAGACCTGCAAAAATGTGAAAAGGAATTTCATAGAATCACAGATTGCTTTGGCTTGAAGGGACCTTAAAAATCACCCTCTGTCATGGCAGGGATACCTTCCACTATCTCAGTGGTCTTGGACACTTCAGGGATTCAGGGGCAGCCACAGCTGCTCTGGGCACCTCCTCACCCTCACACAGAGAATTTCTTCCCAATGTCCCATCCAACCCTGCCCTCTGGCAGAGGGGAGCCATTCCCCCTTGTCTCTTCTGACTGGCTGGAGCAGAAAAATGCAGAAAAGATGAATTATCAAAATAAGTTCTATTTCTGATTCATATTGTTAAAATTACCCCCTTACTAAAATGTTTCCACCATTATGAATTTCACTGAAAAATGATTACAGGATTATTTTTTTTTCCAATTAATCACAAAGGAAAACCTCAGTGAAATCAATACACAAGACATCAGACTGTGATGAATAGAATATTCTAAACTGGATTTATTGTTCCCAGACATTAATGTAATACATAAACACATTAAAAGAGGGGATATATTAACAAGCAACCCAGTAACAGAATGAAAAGCAAGCCTTTGAAATTTTTGTTCTATACTTACACATGAAAATGTCCCCAAAAAGTTAAGTAGTTGTCAGTCAACATAGCAAGGATTTCAGATATTAAAAAAAATAACCCCAAAAACTTGTCAATGAGTTTGTCATAACCAAAATGTTTTGTTTGGGTTTTTTTTTTGTTTTGTTTTAAATTTATTTTTTAGGTCGAAAAGGAATAACCATTACCTCATGCAGTATACAAAGGCTTTAAAATAAATCCATTAATGCAAATGAAAGACTGACTCTTGGGGATTTTTTTTTTTAAATTAAAAAAACACCAAAAAAACCCTCAAAGAGTTTCAGAAAATTAATTCCAACTAGTTTTCTTAGCATTGAAGAAACAACCTATAACCTCCTTGCACTCCAGAAATTTATTGTTACCTCTTTCAATACTTGCGTGCTTGTAGTAGGTCTCAGATTTACCAGAATTTCAAATGAAATTAAGTGCAAAAATGTTTTCTTAGTGTTTTCCAATTATTGAGGTAAGTAGTTGAGGGGGGAAAAAAATGACAAAAGAATGAGGGCAGCAGGATATCACCTGCACATACAACAGATGGAAGAAAAGGCAAATCTGAAATACATGGAAAGGGAGATGGGAGAGGAGGACTGAGAAAAAAAAATAACAGCAGTGATCAACAGCTGAACTTTAAACCAAAGCCCTTGAAATCCACTGAAATAAAGTGTGTTTATGAGCATGGCTGTGAGCTGGGCTCTGGGGAAGCTGGAATTGTGACAATGGTCCCAGTTCCAGCTGACTGCCTGACAATGCTGGGAATGCCAGTGCTGCTCCAACAGCTGCACCACGTCCTGGCCAAGCCACACAGAGACCAAAGATCATCAAACGAGGAGTTCCTGATGCCAACAGCGGGGTCACGAGCACACAGCAGCAGTTCCATAGTCAACAACAAAATGTATGGCAAACGAGAGACTGAGTTAGCAAAATGTGGTATAAAAAAGTATAAAAGTTGTCTTTAAAAACCTCCTGAAAATGTTGATATAATATGATGTATGGAAATGCCATGAGCCACAGAAGGAAAAGCCTAAGCCTTAACATTCAGGAGAGCAGCAGAACCTCTCTGGCCACATCACCCTTTGTATAGCAAGAGGGGGAGTTTTTGGTTTTTGTTGTTTTTACCTTAAACATGGGTTTAATCCAAAAACCACATTCAAGTGTGCATTTTCCGAGGCTGCAGAAGATGCCCTCCCCACCCTGTTTAAAAAGAAAAAGAATAAAGGTTAGACAGAAATGTCTAAATCCAAGTCCACCATGCAAGGATGGCTATCCAGGAGTGGTCATCTCCCTCGATCTTGATGTTTTTTTGTTTTCATCTTTTTCTTTTTGTCCTCTGTTTTGGGCTTCAGGGCGCACACACACGCGGACACTCCGGCGATGGCTTTGGGCAAGTCCGTTCCTTTGCACCACTTATTCTTCTCCTTATCATAAACCTGGACTGTTTTGGAGAAGACAGCTTCCTCCCAGCTGTAACCCCCAAGGATGTAAATCTTGCCTTCCCAAACTGCCACCCCAGACTCGCTGTTGGCTTGCAGCAGAGGCGCCACTCTGGTCCACTGGTTGCACTGGGGGCTGTAGGACTCCACGCTGAGGATGTCGAAGCGAGCCATGGTCTCGATGTTATCATCGCTGCCGCCGATGGAGTAGATGCTGTCCTGCAGGGTGCACATGCTGTGCCAGCCCCTGGCAGTGATCATGGGCCTCTTCTCCTCCCACACGTCGGTGCGGTGGTCGTAGCACAGCAGGTTCTTCCTGTAGGGGCCGATCTGGTAATCGTGGCCCCCCGAAATGTAGACGAACTCCTTGTAGACCGTGCCGGCGTGGCCGTACGTAAACCTGGGGCAGCAGACAGGACAGTCCTTATGGGTTTTATCAAGGCATGCAGCAGGGGCTGTGCTAAAGGAGCAAATAAACAGTAACTGGAGGCAGAAGAATGCCTGATGTGGTGGTTTTACCCAGTAACTCCTCTCCTTGTCAGGTCCTCACAGCCTGACAACCGCTTCTAAATCATCCTTTCCATAGCTGGTCGCTACAGAGCGCTAAGGTATGGCAATCACTTTTTAATGCATCCTCTAGAGTGTGTCACACAACAGAAATAGCCCATCCTGCTCTACTGGCATGACCTTTCACTCCCATTTTCCTGCTCTAGTGCTTGGCTTGCATCAGTCTGAGAGGGCCAGAGAAGGAAAAAAATCCTCATCTCAGTAAGGGTTTCTGTGACAGAAAGCGGAAATAATCATGACACCTCTCAGACTTACCAGCAGAGATAAAGCAAGAG
This sequence comes from Catharus ustulatus, assembly GCF_009819885.2. Taxonomy (NCBI): domain Eukaryota; kingdom Metazoa; phylum Chordata; class Aves; order Passeriformes; family Turdidae; genus Catharus; species Catharus ustulatus. The sequence goes on along the minus strand of NC_046231.1, from coordinate 18,650,260 downwards.
AAACCAAGAAGAAAAGTGCTGCTGCCTTGTTCTTGCACAGCTTCAGGATCACTGGTCACATTTTTCCCCCACGGGCGCTCACCTGCAGACCCAGCACAGGCAGTGTCCTTTCCATGAGCCATCTGTCTGCTCTACCAGCACTGCCCTGCAGGAGGGAACTTCTCTGGTCACCCCAGGACAAGGCAGCAGACCCCAGTCCATCACAGATCATGGTGAAACAGGAGAAAATGAGATGGTAGAAGCAACACCATGCATGCTGCATCCACAGTGCAGAGAGAACCCCCCTTTGATCATCTATAATAAAGCCACTACAAACCCAAGTCTCCAGGCTATTCTTATCTTCACATTATGCTATTCCTGACCAAACCCCTTTGAGCTCCCAGGAGTGGACAACCAAGGTGATGAACAGCATCAGCACCTTTGAACACATCATTCCTACATGTCTTTTTTTCCTCTTTTTGGGGGTTGGGGTGTCCAAAGCTGCAGCAAATTGCTCTCACAAGGAGCCTGATCGATTCAATACCCACAGGGCACAGAGCAGTGTGCTCATCACGAGCCTCTACCACCATCCTTTGTAGTCAGGCACTCGAGACAACGCAACCTCCACGGCACACAAACCTCTGCTAGCACTGCTTCAGCCTTTGAACTGTGCCTGAACACGCTGAGCTCCTTGAGCTGTTTTCATTTCACAGGATAATGGTTTCTCTGAGCCACACAAATGCTATCAGAACATCTTCCACACACCTGAGTGCCAGCACTTCTGTGCCAAGGGAAAAAGATGGGCTAGAAAAGAAACCCCACATTTACCCTGGAAGCACAATGCTTCTGAGACAAGCTAAAAGGTGGTTATTATTCTAGATGCCTACCAAAACCTCTGATCCCTGTCTGAATCAGATATTTTAATAGGTTCCTGCTACAAGAAGCAGAAAAATCCCTGACACTCTTGGGCTGATAATGCTGAGTGACCAGGACAGTCTGTTCAACTACAGGGGCTGGAGCACCAGCCCTGGAGATGCTGCAGAGGTGACTTCATAGCTGTTCTGCTTCTTGGCCTCTCAGGGAAAAGACAGGGAAAAAAAAAGGAGACAACTTTGGTACAGTTATGAACTTTATCCAAAAAGGCAACTCAAAATTTCCACAGCTCTCAATGCCTCGTGATGGAAGCAGTTAATTCACACTCAGTGCTTCTGCTGGACACGCTGTACCCTGAGCACATGAACCCCTGACAGAAATACCACAGCAGATGGAGTGCCCAGAGATGCTGCTCCACCTTGTCTGAGGTCTCTTCCAGACAAGAACCAGGACTGGCCATCTCCAGTGGTTTCTGGGCTGCTCCAGCTGTGTTTCTCTACAGACACAGGAATGGGTTTAAAAATGCTCAGTCTGGGGTGGGATGGAATGGACAGCTTGAGTTCAGCTCATTTCAAACTGCAGCAGCTTTAAACCCACATGAAACCAAGCAGCCTGGAGGCTGTGCTGTACCAGGGAGTTTGGAGGAGTCAGGAGGAGGACAGTGCAAGGACATGGAATCCATCCCAGAGCCTGGTGTTACTGCTCTGCTGATGGCAATCACACATTCACCATTCAGGGAAAAAATGACCCGAAGTTAATAAAAACTTGCATTCTGGAGAAGCAGGTTAAATATTCTCCTGCTCTGGAGTTCTGTACCGGTAAGCAAGCAAGAGCCATTGTCTCTCCAGCACAGGCAGCTGCAGAAAAAGCACTGCTCTGCTTCTTTAGCCTCAGTCAATGGCTGTGTCCAGGGAACAGCAGCAGCTAAGAGAGTGGTTTGACAGAAACAATCAGATCTGAAGCACCAAATCAACCATCAATTTGTTATTGTCCAGTGTAGGACAATTACCCACTGAAATGCACCAGAGGTGTTCCACTTTGCCTCACTGCTGAAAGCTCATCCAAAATAGCATCACTTTCATAGGCACTGCATGAAATAGATGCATAAATTGAAACCAGTCAATACAAATCCTTCCTACAATACAAATCCTTCTGTGACTGAGAGGGCATTTCTAAATGAGTGGCTCCAGACATCCTCCAACAGACAGCACTGAGCATTTTGGCAGTGTTATCTGCAGGAGTGGCCAGAACAAAGCAGAGGCATTAAGAGAAAGGAGATTTGACTTTAACATCTGCTGGAGCCTGGCACTAATTTTGAATGTCTTAACCCAGATACAGTCCTGAAAAAAATTAGTTCCTGACCCAGTAACACCATTCAAGTACTAGAAAACCTACCATTTGCTGTCCAAGGCAGAAGAACACATAACTCAATAAAGCTTTGGGAATCCCCTGCTCCAGCCAGAGTCCAGGTGAGCTGTGGTTGCTCTGAATCTCGCTGTCCACCTGTTGTAGCCCTGCGAGATCGTTCATGACCCAACCAGCAGAGCAGATACCATCACTCCAACCTGTTCCAACACAGCTCCTCACACAGCAGCTTTCAGTTGTTCTGCCAAACTTTAACCTAGGGCCACTCAATTAATTTCTCTGCTGTCTGCAGCAGACCTTTTCATGGTGAGTGCAGGATGAGAACACACTGCCCCACCTCCTGCTCTGCTCCCTGCCGGGCTAGAAACTCTGACAGAAACTGCTCCCAGTTTCTGGGAAAAGGGGCAAAAAACACAGGACCTCTCTGAAGAAAGGGAAAGGTATCCCACAAGCAAGGACCCTAATGAGCATCAGGCAGGATGAATTCCCTTGGAGCAGGCTTGGACCAGCTCCACCCTTTAGACAACTTGGCTGAAGTTTTCACTGCGAAGCATCTGCCCCGAGAGGCTGCTTCTCCAGCAAGCCTTAGCTCAGTCTAAACAGCTCAGCTCCTTCCAAGAGAGTGCTGAGGGAAAACAACACGTTGTTTTGACCATATAGGGTGGGAAGGAGTGGGGGTAAGAGAGATAAGGAGCCTGTCAAGCTCTTCCTTAGGAGTGAGACTGCGAGCAGCAGCATGGACACGGCATTTGGCACTGGCGTGTGTGCTCAAGGACACAACCACTGCCTTTCCCCTGCAAACCTCCACACATGTGGCAAGCTCTAACCCTTGGGAAGCAACAAAATGAACCCATTTTCTGGATGTTCAGCATAGAAGCTTTAACAAACAACCTCTGAGAGTCCCACCCCAACAACACAAGCCCACACCCCTGAATGACCTCAACACGAGCCTGTCACTCCAGGGAACAGCATCCCAGGCAGCTGCTGGCTTGGGGCAGTCAGGAATGGCACCAAAATCCTGCTCCTGGTGGTCATGCTCCCAAGAGGACCAAAACACCTGCACTTGCTCTCTTCAGAGGGAAGAAGACAGAAAAACACAGGAAAATAGGCAGTTTTGTTGGGATACATTGCCTGATCAGCACTGGAGCTTCTGGCTTCCTCTACATGAAAAGTCTTGCTGCTAGAATAGGGCTGGGGGAGATGCTATTTGAGTGAAATAGGAACTTAAATCTGTTTGAGGAACAAAACCATGTGGTGGGGAGGAAAGCAGATCAGATGAGGAGTGTGTTGAAGGAAGACTGGAGCAGGCAGCAGGCACTGCAGCTAGAATGCTTTTAGTCTTGAATGGATCACAGAATCCTCTCTCATGCTCCTCCACTGCCAGCAAATCACACACTCACAGGGATGGGGCAGCCACAGCTTCTCTGGGCAGCCTGTACCAGGGCCTCACCATCTCACAGCAAAGAATTTTTTCCTAATATCTGATCTAACCCTGCCCTCTGCCCATGGGAGGCCATTCCCCCCCATCCTGGCACTCCAGGCCTTTCTAAAATCTCTCTCCATCTTTCCTGTGGGATCCCTTCAGGCACTGGAGTGCCACAGTTAGGTCACCCTGAAGCTTCTCCTTTCCAGATGGAACAACCCAGATTCTCTCAGCCTTTTCTCTTAGGTCAGGTGTTCCAGCAGCTCCACCTGAAGTGCCTCGAGGAAGAGCTGCCCAGACCCTTTTCAGCAGCCCCAGATCTGCCAGAGCCACTGCTCCCCCTGCTCCAGCAGTGTCAGGAAGGTTCCTGTTGCTCACCTCCGAGTCTGGCCTTTTGCAACCTGCATGAATTTCTTTTTGCCTTATTCCTTCTGTGCAGAAACACACAAACAATTCACTGCCCAGCACCAAAGGGAAAAAGGGCTGAAAAGATGAAAAATCCAAAGGGACCAAGAGTCCACTAAGATCTAACAAAAGATTTTGCAGCTGCATGGAAAAGTGGGAAGCTGCCTAGTTCACCACACAACAGGAAGAGAGGATGCAGAATCATTTATTTGGATACAGGAATAATTCATCCCACTCCTTGCAGTGTTAGAGGGGTCTGTCCCCTATTGGGGGAACTTTTGCCTCATCCAAGAGGACCAGCCAGGCAATCTAATAAAAAATTAACACCCACAAGTCAAAGTTCACTTTAAATGCTGCAGCTGCAGAATTCCCAAAGCCAGCACAGGTAGCAGATGGAATATGCAGACAAACTTCCCCTTTCTAGAGAGTCTGGGTGGATTAAGCCAACAGTGTGAACTTCTCCAGGATCATTTATGAATAAAAATATCCATACAGGATACACTCACAGGTGACCCCAGTTAGCAGAAGGATTTAGGACCTGAAGATACTCCCCTGCACAGCTTCCCAGGAAGGGCTGTGGTGTTTAGCCCCAGCTGCTGGATCTGCCCATGTGAGCAGAAATAAAAAGCATCCTGCTTGTGAAGAGCACTCAGGCCCAGCTGTTAGCCTGGATCAGCCTCGCATGGCAGCACCTGCCCAAAATAGAACTGGGCAACAGGCTTCTGTGTCTTCACTGGCTGCCTCTGGCTCTGCAGCTCTGCAGCTCAGGGAGCAGGGAAAACCCTCAAACCAAACTGTGAGCCTGTCTGAGATGGCACTGGGAGAGGCAGCACTGCTGCTGAGGTTTCAGACATCATGGGAACACCATCCACACAACGTCCCTGTGACTGCCAAATGTAAAACATCACTGAATCCGAGTCACTGTCAGCAAATGAAATGTCCTGCTGTCCTTACAAAGTCACTGCCCTGACCTTGATTCGAGCAATGCCCTGTCTGTCACCACAAAAGCTGCAGGGCTTAAACCTCTCAAGAGCAGAACAGCCAAGTTTTTAGTCAGACAGAGAGACAGAGCTCACATTTGTCGGGGTTCTGTATTTCCAATACAGGTAAATGTCTTTAACTCAACACTGAGAAATACCCTACAAGGAAAATCATCACACCAAGGTGACAAAGTAAGGCCAAAGAAATGACAAACCCCTTTGACCAAAGATGTGAAAAGTGCTTCTGAAAATATTCAGCTCCCAGTGGCCTCAGGAAAAGCTTTGTAGGAACTGTAGAATGAAATGACCAGAGCTCTCCCTCCCAGCCTCCAGATGCACCTTGGGATGAATTTAAAACCCCCCTGGCATGAGGCACGCTGCCTGCTCAGATCCCAGCTCTGCTGTGGTTTGACATGGCTGATTCCACATTGGTTTTCCATCCCCTTCCCTCCCTTACAGAGTTCCCATCCATCAGCTAAAGTCACACAGGCTCCCTTTACCAGCACTCCAAACACAGGGGAGCTCCCAAGCAGCTCAGTTACCTGGGCAGTCCTGCTATGTAGGTCCAGGAGTCCTTCTGAGGGCTGTAGGTCTCAACTGAAGACAGGGCCCCGTTCTCATTCCTGCCACCAACAGCCACCAGCATGTCAGTGATGGCTCCCAGGTAGAAATCCACCCGCCGCTGTCTCATGGAGGCAACCTGGCAAAGGAAACAACCTGCTGCCATCTTCCAGAGTCTGCTGAGCAGGGGACGTCAGGGCTGTTCACGTATGAGGACAGGGCAGCTGCTCCTTCCCCTTTATTTGGTAAGGAGAGATTCTGGTTTTGACCATTATATATTCATGAAACACTTCTGGTTTTCTGCAGCAGCGCTTATTTTCAAACAAGGGGAAAGAAGGAAATATCCAAGAGACATTTGTGTTTGTAGGAACTCCTTCCCCAACTCTGCAAGAAACAGGTACTGGAATCACTGAAAACCACAAGTGAACCATCCAGGATGACTGATTCATGGTTGGTTCATATGGAGACCATAACTGGTCCATACAGGAACCATGACTGGTCCATGTAGGAACAAGGAGTGGCTGATACAGTGACCCACACAGGTGAAGGTTTTGTGGCAGGACTGGGAGTGAAGAGCTTGTTCTAAAGGACATTTAGCACAGAGACACTTGACAATTGTCAGAGACATTTCCTTTTTTCATCACACCCTCTTTTGATACTGCTTGAGGAAGATGAACCAAGCAATCAGCTCTGAGTCCATTCCAGCATTGTTCACAGAAGTAATCTAAAGAATTGCAGGTGGATGCTGATCAGGAATTTCTCAAATGAGATGCCCAAATCCCAAATAAAGCTGAAAATCTGTCCTAAACCCTTTTGCTCTTTGTGTAATTTAAGCATTCCCACAAAGAACTCAAGCAGGTGCTTTGATGTAACCAACTCAACTTTTCATTTGGGAGTCATGCTGACTATTCTAACAGCCCTGTCCTTCCACCAGAAAAGGAGAAAACCCTCTGAACATAAAGGACTTTGAACAGAGAAATAATACAGCTCAAGTCTCACCTTTATCCACTGGTTACAGCGGGGATCATACCTATATAGGAGATTTGACGCCGCATCCCCTCCATTGTCCCGGGAAAAGCTGCCCCCGGCTATGAAGATGAATCCTCCCAAAACTGCGACACAGTGGTGGCTCCTCCGGGCTGGCAGAGGGGTTTCTGCCACCCACTGTCCCTTCCTGGTGTCCAGGAAGCAGGTGTCATCACAGAGCTCCAGGCAGCGCTCCGACACCTCCCCTCCCACGAAGAGCAGGCGCTCCTCGCAGGTGCGCAGCGCCGTGCGCTTGGTCTGCAGCACGGGCTGGGCCGTCACACTGTTGTGGTAATTCACTGCCTCCTCGATGAAACCCTCGCAGTTGGCTTCCTTGGGCAGCAGCGAGCACACGGCAGGCTTCACTCGGTGCAGCAGGTCGCTCTTGGGGATCAGGGGGAAGTGGATGTTGTCCAGCACCTGGTAAGCCTCGTTCTCCCGCTCCGGGTACTGCGTGAGCCACTGCAGGGCAGCCTGCAGCAGGTCGTGCTCGCACTCCTGCTGCACGTCGCTGCTGTCCAGGTACTGGCACAGCTTCTGCAAGGAGATGTTCTGCAGGAAGTCCGGGGTGAAGGACAGCGTGCCGAAGTTCTGCAGGATGAAGGAGTCGATGTAGGAGTCGAGGCGCTTCAGGTTGTAGATGGAGGCCAGCTCCTGCAGGTACAGGTAATTCTCCTCGCTGACCTCGTTCTCCAGGTACTCGCAGCAGAAGTCGACCACCTTCCAGATCTGCAGCAGGTGAGCTGTCTCCAGCACGTAGTCGATGTTCCCTCCATCCAGAGACAGCTCGCTGCCATACAGGAAATCCACCACGGCCTTGAGGCCGATGTAGGAGGCTCCAAAAAGCTCCACCTCCTTCTGGTGGGCCTCCCTCATGCCGATGGTGAACATGGAGTTGAAGTAGTCGCTGCACACAGCCAGCAGGTTCCTGTGGGCCGGGACTCTCTGCTCGTCCACCACCAGCACGATGTCGCAGAACAGACCGCGGTGCCTCTGCTCGTTCAGGCTCTGCAGGACCAGGCTGGAGTGGTCATCCCACCTGTACACCTGCAGAACACAAACAGCATCAGGCAGGGGGCACCTGGGTCAGCCCCAGAGTGAAATGTGTGTTCCCACTAAGTGCAGTCATACAGAAGTCAGAGGCAGCTTTCTTGTGTTGCACATTGGCATTTAGAATAAATTCTGATATTAAATAGTTGGTGGGTGACACAGTACGAGCCTGAGCTCCTCATCTGCACTTTGAAAGGTCTATGGAGACTTTTACTGCTTCCCACTCCTCCTTTTTTTACAATTTACTCTTCCTTCTCCCACAATGCTGCATTGAAACCTCCTCCCTGATGAGTTATACAGGCACAATTTTCTGAAACTCTTCCACTCATTGTCTTGGAGACATCTTGCTGACATTTCCTTTCTTCCTTGTCCCCCAAATGACTCCTTACAGAGTTCTCCCAGCTCAGCTACTCACAGAGCATTTAGAGTGGGAAGCACACACGCAGCAGCACTCTGAATTTTCATTCAGCCCATGTATTGTTTGGGTTACTGCTTGCTTGACAGCTGCCCCCTCTTAAATCTTTCCAGAACTCTGCATTTCTAAGCCTGTTAGGGTAAAATCCCTCTCTTTCTTCCCACATTATTCCAGGCACACACACTGCACTCAGAAGTAATAGCTGTTTATTTATGTGCAAAGCCACACATGTGGAGAGCTGATTCCCACAAGGCTTCTCCTGGCTTCCAGAAGCTGAGGTAGGTTTTGTTTAAATGAATACGAGTAGATATTTTCCTTTTAAAGAAAAGGGAAAATGCCCTCAGGACACATCCATTAAGTGCCCTTCTGGGATCCCTCTGGTCCTCACATGCTAACCACCAGCTCTGGTTGTGTCCCTGAGCTTTTGAGGCAAACAGCATTGGCCTCTTTTCTCACAGACTCACATCACCAGCCTCAGGATGAGCCAAGATGGAAACATTTTGTTACCCCTCAAATGCCCTGCAGAACACAAACTGAACGGGGCTGGTCAGTCCAAAATGTCAAGAGAAGTTTTAGGACCAGCCTCTGGAGGAATTAAATGTGTGATGGCACAGTCAGGTACCTTGTGATGTCTGTTAATAAAAGCCAGGTTAAGGTAAATGCAAATAGCAAATACTTTAATTACCAAATCCCAACTAGGCAGAGCCTGTAAGAACTTGTGAGAGGAGTGAAAAGGGGTGGAATGGAAGCACATCCCTGTGTCCTACCTGAGGCAGCTCTGAACAGCCCTGGCTCTTGCCCTGTCCTAAACCCCCGGGCTGCATTCCCAGAGGTGACACCTGAAAAGGTCACACAGGTGACCTGAGGTCTCTTCAAGCCTCCCTTCACCACCAAACTGTTGTTTCTCCTAGAAATCCCCATTACCTGTGGCTCTGCTGGCTGCCCAAGCAGAGAACACATTTTAGAGCAATCTAGAAAAGCCATTCCTGGCTTGGTTAAACCACAGTGGGACCCTCTCTACCCACCTGGGTGGAAATTATTTGATTCTCAGAGCCAAGAGGGCTTTTTGAGACCCAAATTAACAACCAAATGTGCTGCTCTTGGTGTGACATCCCAGCATCCCACATCCTTTTTATTTCCTTATGTTCTTTTCTAAACAATGGAGCCCAAGCTGCCAAAAATCCTGCTGTTGGAATGGCTCTGAACATTCAAGTGTGCAGAGTTAAACCAGTCTAAGGGAAGAGGCTTCAATAATTAAAAGGTTTCTGGATGAACACTCTTTAATTTGCCTTATACTCATCACACCTCTGAACTTAAAAAGGGATCTAAGGCATAGACAACTAAATGGCTTCCACTGAGGAATAAAACTGCCAGAAATCTGTAACAGGAAAAAAAAATTAAAATGGGGGTTTAAGGACAGTAAAGGTTTTTATCTGCATTTTCCTGAGGTTGGGAAAAGTGGAGCCTAAACAGAAACCAGGGAATGGAAGAGAGGGGGAGAATAAATATGGCAAAGGATAAACCACACTTTTGTAGCAGCTGTAATCAGGGGTAGCTGATGATGGGAGATGAACAGACAAGAAATAACAACTTGCAGCACCCTCTCCTGAATCTGCCTCACAGGGGATAGGATTGAACCAAATCCTTGGATTGAACCAAATCCTTGGACTGAACCAAACCCATCGTCCCTCTCATCCCTGGGAACTGGCTGATCATTTCTCTCTAATATTCCCTAATACCAGCACCATGCATAACGAGATTACAGCAGAATATAAGATTTGCCAGAGATCCCTCTCTGCTGAGCTGGATGTTGAGTCAGCAGCGTAATCCTGCCCTCAGATCCGCCTGGCAACTCGCTCTCCTCAAATCCTTGTTGCCATGTGGAGCTGCTGCTGCTCCAGGAATCAGGCATGAACCCATTCCTCACTCAGAATACAGCAACGTATTTCAGCCACTTAGTGACTTCATTTGTTCAGGAGCTGAGAGCTGCACATTTCAAAACCAAGGCTAATTTTGTACTGAACTTGAACATCTTTCTCAAGCTATTTATATTCTGCAGAACAGCCTTAGCATTATCCAGTAATTCTAAGTTTAACAGATAGTGACAGCTGCTGTCTAAGCAAGCAAATAAAACAATGCTGTCAAGTTAATTAATTTTTAATGTGATGAATTATCATTACATTCGGACTAAACTATTTAAGTGGCAGACAGGACCAGCACTGAGGGTAAGATTATATTGGTAGAGATGCATTTAGAAATTATTTATCTTTCATCAATTGTGTTAGAGCAGAATTTCAGCTTCTCTTGGATTCAAAGATCTAATTTCTCTCAGACTGCTAATGCAGCACTGCTGCTCATCAATGGTGCAAAAGAAAATTAGATCTGGCTCATTCAGAAAGATAAAGGCATGGAAAAGTTTGTCTTTTCCAGCTTTTTTTCTGGTATTACATGGTACCTGTTCTGCAGTTCCTGTAACAACACCACAAAAGCAGCTTGCACTGGCATGAAACAAAGTGAACATAATAATTACAGCTGTTATTTACATTTTATAAGCCATCCTGAGGACCTGCATAAGAGCTGCCTGGGATGGATTTCCGTGAATTCACAAATAAAAACAATGTATTTGTGCACACAGAGGTTTGATACAAAGAAAATGAACCGCACAAACCCAAGAAAGCAGCGCAGGTTCTGTGAGTTCGCAGCTGGCAGGATCAAGATTCCCATCTTTTACAAAACCAAGACTGAATCTAAAGAGTAATCCCAGCTTTGCTTTTGTAACGAGCTTGGATTTTACGAGGTGGATCAGTATAAAAAATAAACACATCACATTTCATAACTGAATTTTTAGTACAGAGAAACTACTGTGCTGCAATGATGTGGGTTTCTAACTTATGAGTCACGACGAGCAGATGTCCATTTGCTGCTGCTTTTCCTTTTTCTCCCTTAATCACCAGGCAGCAACTTCGACCAAAAACACTCGAGCAGGTAAACCACCATTTCCATCCCTCTTTTTAAAATCTCAGAACACTGACATTCCCCCACACCGTTCCGCCCTCTACCCCCACCACCCTCGCTGTTTCCACAGCGGGTTTTTGGTTTTTTTTTGGTTTTTTTTTGGTAGGAGACACGAATCGCACAAACCTTGGAGGATTCACTTATCTTGTGCGGGCGGCAGATCCTGCTCTGCCGGGTTCCCTCCATCACCGCCCGATCCGCAGCACTTCTGCAACAAAGGCACAGGAGATGTTCAGCAGCTCGCCCGCATCTTGTGCTCCACGGGGAATGCTCGGCACTGATCTGCCCGCCTTAAAAAATATTATTATCCCCTCCTCGGTGGTGTTTCCCGGTGCTGTCACAGGTCGGTTGTGCCAACAAGTTGGGCACAGCCCAGCCCGGCTCGGCGTTCAGCGCTGCCCGGGGCCGGCCGGAGCCCCCCGGGCACGGTGACCGACCGGCCCCGCTGCCAGCCCGCATCGGCCGCGGGGGAAATCAGCCGAAAACAGCGGGGAAAACAAAGCCGTGACAAATTCCGGCAGGCTGCAGCCGCCCCTCGCCCCGCGCCCGGGGCAGGAAACGGCGGCGGGGCGGGACCGGGGCGGGGAGGGAGCGGGGCGGGGAGGGAGCGGGGATGGGATGGGATGGGATGGGATGGGATGGGATGGGATGGGATGGGATGGGATGGGATGGGATGGGATGGGATGGGATGGGATGGGATGGGATGGGATGGGATGGGATGGGGTGGGATGGGATGGGATCCCCTGCGGAAGAGAACCACGCCGGGGATGCTCGGACACACCCCGGCAGATCGGGGCTGTTCCTGTCGCAGGATGCTCGGACACATCCCGGGAAATCGAGGTTGTTCCTGTCCCGGGATGCACGGACACACCCCGGGAGATCGGGGCTCTTTCTTACCCCAGGATGCTCGGACACAACCCGAGAGCTCAGGCCTGTTCCTGTCCCGGCATGCTCGGACACACCCCGGGAGATCGGGGCTGTTTCTTACTCCAGGATGCTTGGACACACCTCGGGAGATCGGGGCTATTACTATCCCGGGATGCTCGGACACATCCCGGGAGATCGGGGCTATTACTATCCCGGGATGCTCGGACACATCCCGGGAGCTCAGGCCTGATCCCTGCCCCGAAGATGCACGGACATATCCGAGACATCGGGGCTGTTCCTTGCCCCAGGATGTTCGGACGCATCCCGGGAAATCGGGGCTCTTTCTTACCCCAGGATGCACGGACACATCCCGGGAGCTCGGGTCTGTTCCTTGCCCCAGGATGCTCGGACACACCCCGGGATATCGGGGCTGTTCCTGTCCCGGGATGCTCGGACACATCCCGGCAGCTCAGGATTGTTCCTGTCCCGGGATGCACGGACACATCCGGGGATATCGGCCTGTTCCTGCCCCAGGGATGCACGGACACATCCCGGGATATCGGGACTATTCCTGTCCCCGGATGCTCGGACACATCCCAGGAGCTCAGGGCTGTTCCTGCCCCAGGGCTGCACGGACACATCCCGGGATATCGGGGCTGTTCCTGCCCCAGGGATGCACGGACACATCCCGGGATATCGGGGCTGTTCCTGCCCTAGGGATGCTCGGACACATCTCGGGATATCGGGGTTGTTCCTGTCCCGGGATGCTCGGACACATCCCAGGAGCTCAGGGCTGTTCCTGCCCCAGGGATGCACGGACACATCCCAGGAGCTGAGGGCTGTTCCTGTCTCAGGATGCACGGACACATCCCGGGAGCTCAGGGCTGTTCCTGCCGGGTCAGGGATGCTGCTGGCAGGGCCTGAGGCACGGCAGACATGGGTAGCTGTGCCAGGGGCACTGTCTGCAGGGAACACGGCGTTTCCTGTGTAAAGCAGTGATAAACTGTGCAGTGGGTGCAGGAAGTGCAACCAGAAACCACATCACCATCTCCTCTTGCTTACCTGGCATGACACTACCCGACCTCAAAAATTCACCTCCCCAGTGGGGCTTTCCCTGCCTCTGTGGGACTTTCCCTCATTCATTTATGGCCCAGGAGGCTTAAAATTAAGAAACCCCCATGCTGGTGAGCAGCAGGCTGAAGGTTCCCTGCCTAGGTGGGGAATGAGAAGCAAAGACACTTCACAGACCCACGGGTCCAGTTTCAGTGCAAAACCCAGGGGGCTGGCTGTGTGTCCAGCTCCATCTGCTCTCACCAAGGACAGCCCAGCTGGGACACGTGTCCCAGGTGGTGACAGGGCTGGCAGAGGATGATGTGCAGTGTGTGCCACCAGGGGAGTGTGCCACGGCTGCCTGGTGCCAGCACCTCCGCCTGCCCCGGCCTCTGCCACCCTCCAGGGCAGGACATGGCTCCAGGGCTGGGACAGCAGCTCCTGGGACACCCCAGGGCTTGTATCATCTGTTCATTATTGACTCTGGAGATGGAAAGGGTTATTGCCAGCTTTAGTCTCTCCTGCAGCCCTTGAGACCATGAGGACCTGGGTAAAGACCCTTGACTGTCTGAATGAAATCTCACTTTGCTGTCAGCCCCAATGCTGACTGTGACTGAGAATTGACAACCCCAGTGTTAATTGTGACCTGCAAATTAACAACCCCAATGGTAACTGTGACCTGAGAATTCAGGGCAGCCTCTTCCTGAAGGAGAGCATTGTTCTCTCCACTTCTTTCTCTGCTTCTGCACAGAAAAGACAGGGATGGAGAAGCAAGACTGGGGACAGGCATATAGAAAAAAAAGAGAGGGAGATGGCAAAGAGACACAGGGACAAGGCACTTGCAGGGGTGTGTTTTAAGTTAAATATAATGCTCCTGGGGGCCCATGGCTGCACAGAGCCATCCTGTTTGCTCAGCTGTCTCCAAATATTCTGAGACCCTTCCTGAGCCTCATGGTACAGTCTAGACAGCTGAAGGTCAGTCCAGACTGCCAGGACTTCATGCCTGCTGGAGATGATTTGGAGAGGTCCATAAGTCCTCACTTTCTCTTGTGCTTCCTCTCCAAGGACTCCTGACATGGACAGGTATTTCTGCCAGGCCTGTGGCATTTTCCTGACAGGATGAAAAGCCCTGTGTTCTGGAGAATTGCCATATGAAAAGCAAATCAGAGGTCACCAAAGTAAAAATAGTAGGTAATTTCCTCATTTTCTCACTCCTGTTACAGCCTGATGAAACTGAGCACAATACTAATCCCTCCATGCATTTAAAAAAAAAATATGAATCCATGAAAAAGTGAGAAAGACAAGGAAGAGAAGCAAAGAGAAGAGGTTTGGTTCCACAAGGAAGATGTGCATTTCTGATGTTTGGATCTGGCACTGAAATGTGTGAGGCATGAAATCCCTAATTAAGAGAATTAATGTTCCAGCCACTGGGTCACAGAGACCTGCACAAGGATGAGGCTCTCTCCTCCTGAGGGGGTGACATTGGAGTCACCCAGCTGTGCCCTAGGACACACCAGGAGCTGGGGATCAGGGATTGAAGGACAAGGACAAGGACAAGCAGCAGTGTCACAGGTATAAACAGCAGCAAGTGCCAGTGGATGATAAACACACACTACAAAAAATACATTTATGAGCAGATAATGGTCAGCACAAAGGCTTTTGAAAAATGAAAGTGCTCCTAAAAGCAAAGACAATCAATATAAATCCAGAAGTATTAATGTGTGATTATATTAACATCTGTGTGATTCACCCAGTGTGCTGCCCTTGTCCTGACTTCAGAAATATTTCCCTGTTCCCTATGACCTCATCGAATCCGAGATGCACTGCAGCAATGCCCGCGCTGCTCCGGGAGCCTCAGGGCTCGCAGGGACGGGGATGGAGCTGGAAGGGGCTGGGGCAGAGGGGCACTAAAGGGTCCCTGGCACTCGGGGGTTTGTCCCTCCAGATGTGTGACAGCACTCAGTAACCGTGGGGTAATGGGCATCCACCGCTCAGCCCTCACTGATGTGACACAAGCAATCATCATCCTCTGCAAACTTTCAAAGAAACAAAATGTGATACTTCTTATCGAGGAATGTAGATTTTATTAAATTGTAAACCTAACCCCAGGGGTTTCGGGTAGAAGCGCACTAAAATGCCTAAGGAGGATTGTAAAACTCAGTCCTTGGGCACGACATCACCCGGCGCTGTTTATTTCCAGCCGGGCTCTGCAAAGCAGAGAGCAGTCTCTATTTCTGTCACATCCCGCATGGCCCCGGAGCGCAGAGACTCGCGGGGATGCGGGATCGCTCCGGGCAGCGCCGGGAGCCCGGCAGGGGGAGATCGCTGCATTGCAACGGGGCGAGCCGCGCACGGCACGGACACGGACAGACACACGGACACACAGGCACAGGGACAGACACACGGACACGGACAGACACAGGGACAGACACAGGGACAGAGACACGGACAGAGACACGGAAACACGGACAGACACAGGGACAGACAGACAGACACAGGGACACGGACAGGCACAGGGACAGACACAGAGACATGGACAGAGACACGGACACACACAGGGACAGACACAGGGACACACGGACAGACACAGGGACAGACACACGGACACACAAACGGACAGACACACGGACAGCACAGGGACAGACAGACAGACACAGGGACAGACACAGGGACAGACACAGGAACAGACACACGGACAGACACACGGACAGACACACGGACAGACACACGGACACACACAGGCGGGCCCCGGGGCCCGCACACCCCTGGCCAGCAGGCTGTCAGACCCAAAATCCCCCCGGAGCCGCCGTCCGAGGCCGGGGCCGCCCTTAGGGCTGGGGCCGGGATGCGGTGATGCTCGGTGCCCGCTGCTCCTTGGCCCCGGCACAGCCCCGAGCCCCCACCCCCACCCCCACCCCCATCCCCATCCCCATCCCCATCCCCGTCCCCATCCCCATCCCCATCCCCATCCCCATCCCCATCCCCATCCCCATCCCCCTCTCACCTGCTCCTCTCTGCGCTACCTCCCGTGCGCCCGGCCCGGCCCCCGGCCCCGCCGCTCCGCTGCCGGCTGCTCCATCCCGGGCGCCTCCTCCTCCTCCTCCTCCCTCCTGGCGGCTCTCAGCGGCTGCCAAAGCATCGGGGGGCTGCCAGCAGAGCGGTGCCCGCGCACAGCATCCCCGCGGCGGGGCCGGGCCGGGCCGAGCCCCGCGGCCCCCGCGCCCCCCGCCCGGGCTATTGCATCACCGCGGTGCCCCCGCTCCGGGAGGGGCCGGGCCAGGCCCAGCCGAGCCATTGGCGGCGGCCTTGGCGGGGGCGGGACGGCGGCGGTGCGCGGGGCTCGGCTCGGCTCGGCTCGGCTCGGCTCGGCTCGGCTCGGCTCGGCTCGGCTCGCTCAGCGCCGTGCGGCAGCAGCGGCGGCCGCGGCCCCCCCAGCTCCGCGCTGTCCCCCCCTCCCCTTCGCCCCCATGGCCACCAAAATCGACAAGGAGGCGTGCAGGGAGGCGTACAACCTCGTCAGGGACGATGCCAGCGAGGTGAACTGGTAGGTGTCCCCCGGCATCCCCCCGTCCCCTCTCCCCGCTCCCCGAGGGTGACTGCTACAGACCTTGCCCCTTCTCCTCTCCCCCGCTTCCTAAAGAACGCGTTTTTTACATTCTGTTCTTCCCCATCTCCTCCTTTCCTTTCCTGAAGATTGTGATTGTTCGATGTATTCTTCGCCTTCTCTTCCCCCGCTCCAAAGGGTGACTTTTAAATGTGTTACCCCCTTTCCTTTCGCCCATCCGGAAAGGTGACTTTAACTGCATTATTCCCCTTGTCTTTTCCCTCCCCGAAGGGTGACGTTCAAGTACAATGGCTCTACAATCGTCCCTGGAGACCAAGGGGTAGACTATGAAGCCTTCAAAAGGAAGTGCACAGGTAAGCTTTGGTCCCTGTCCGCCCTCCCCGTGCCCAGGCCGAGGGGAAAGGATGGGAGGGAACCTGGGGGAACTCCGATTATTAACGCTGCTGCTCCCCGTGTCCTGCGGGATGCGCTTCCAGCTCCACAGAGCGCAACTCGAGTCCGGAGTCCGCGGGTCCTTTGTCTCACCCTTACACTTAAGGTCCTTCCTCCCCTCTTTGCACAATCTTCCAGCGCCTCTCGGTTATAAACCAGATAAAAAACGTGATAAGCAACGGCCGCCGTGTTGGGCAATGCGATTTCAGGGCAAAACCGGCTCAGTCGTGGCTAGAAAGATGCTGAGAATAAAGTACAAAATCCTTCTGGAAATCACAGCACCAAAGCGACTGGAGCTGGAAGGCTCGCTGGGATTTTTTTAAGAACGCGGAACGTGAGCGGAGGGTGGGCATTGAGAGCGGGGCTCGAACAATACAGCCCTGCAAACAATCGCAGATGTGGCGTTGCACAACCACAACTCTTGCGGCTCCAGGTTTAAACGTGGCAGTCCATTGCTGAGCTGCCGGCTGGGGATCATTCCGGGCAGGAACAAAGCCTGGGGAAAATGAAAATTAATTGGGGAGTGTTTTAACTTCGTCTGACTGTGACTTTTGATGAGTTTCACAAAAGCTGTTCTGGTTTTTGTCTCGGTTTTCCTCCTATCTTGGCTGCTAGTTAATGTCACCAAGTGAGTGAGATACAGAGTATTTTTTATTAATATTGGATTATAACAAAGCCTTCCTCGCTCAGCCAGTTACCGTGCATTCAAGTGCTGTGATCCACCTGTAGTTGCAGAGTTCTGTCTGGGCTGTGCTGAGCAGTGTGTGCCCTCTGAAAGTGGGGCAGCTCCTGGGGACACCTCAGGCAGTGCTGTGGGAACATCAGTGCCTGTCCCCGGGGCTGGGAGTCCCCGGGCTTGGCTTTGCTTTATTGAGTGGAAAGGGAGAACTCCCAGGGATGTAACTGAGGGCAGGACAGCTCTGATCAACCACAGGAGAAAAGAGTATTTCAGTCCTTGGAAAGGAGTGAATGAAGATGGTTTAGGCTGCCCTGCTGTGGTGCTGGCAGTGGGGTCTCACTGGGATTAACACAGCCACTGATTTCCAGAACCTGCAGGGAAGATTCTCAGAGCTAAGAAAGGTCCTGGTGTAGCTGGTGTCACTGCACTGCAGGAGCTCCTTCCCACTCAGCTCTCTTCAGTGGGCAGCAGAAGGGAAAAGCAATTACCTGGAATCCAGGGAATGCCGGGGAACCCCAGGGCTCAGCGCTTTGGGAGTTCATGGCAGTGGTTAATCGTTCCCTTGGGAGGTCAGTGACTTCAGGATCTGAGTGCCACATTCTCTGTCCCCTCTCCTGAGCATCTCCAGCATCTCCAGACACCTGAGGCTTGCAGGGCTCTTTCCCATTTATTTTCTCTCCTTGCCTTTATGCAGTCCATATCTTTCTTTTTGTCTGAGCTGATTTTCAATGTTTTTTTCTGGGTGTTCAAGAACTTCCTATTCTCCATTCTGTGGCAAAGGGAATCCTTTTCTGGAGTGGCTGAGCAGGCAGAGGGGCTTTGGCAGAGCACAGGCATGAGTTGGGCTGGGTAGGATGAGGATGACAAACGGTGGAGGCACACAGTGCACTCTGGAGTGCAGCTACAGCTGTGTTCTTAACAGGGTTTATAAACAAGGTGTTCAAACCAAGCTGGCCCCTAGCCAGAAAAAAAATGAAATTTTACAAATAAGCTCAGTAAGGGAAGAGTTAAATACAGGGCACTTGTGGGGTAGGCTGTGGCCTATTGTTAACATTTAATGGGGAGCTAAATCCCTTAGAGCTGCTCCATTGCTCCCTTTCCTTCTTCCTTCTTTCCTTGGCACCTGCTGAGGTTCCCTAGCAGACCAGGGCCAAGGTGTCCTCAAGCCCACCTCTGGAGCACAGCTGTTGGAGGCTTAAAAAAAAGGCAAATTGAGGTGTCTGGTCCTTGGCTGAGAGCTGAACAGGATCTTCCTCCACCCACGAATTTTGGGGAAGGAAGAGATGCAACTTTTGGAGCCTCCATCTGTGCAGCAAACCTTCACCTGGCCTGCTAGACACAGGCAGGAACCAAACCTTGTGCCAGCAGGGAAGCTGGAGCTTTCCTTCCCATCTGGAAGGAAGTAGAAGTAGAGTTGGTTAGAGTATTTCTACTGAAACAAAGTCAGGAAGAAAAGAGTAGCAAGGGGTGGGGAAAGCTGTTAAATATTATTTCTTCTTGTTGTTACATCTCTTTCCTCCTGATCTCTTCCATCTCCTTTTACATTTCACTGGAAGGGAGAAGAGCTGCTATCAATGCAAACAGCTTCAGGAAATGCAATTAAAAATGAAAAAAACCCTTGATATCAGAATAAACTTCCTTGGTTTGAGTTCTTGTTGTGTGACAAACACTGCCCTGAAAGCCACAAAGTGCTGCAGCTGCCTCTGGTAGAAGCTGAGCATCACTTGGTGGCTGGAGGTGAGAGCAGGAGCTGGGATTGCAAATCTGTGTGCAGAGAGTCACTGTCAGAGCTCGCTCTGTTCCACCTTCTGCACCAGCTATTTCAGCCGTTCTGAGCTGCAAACATCCGTGTTCCCTCTTTCTTTAAGCTCCATTCTTATGAAAAGCACCTTGGTACACTTTGCTGGGCATTAGGCAGCAGCACGGGCGGGGTCACTCTGTGCTGATTCCAGCCAGGGCTTTTGTACCAGTTTGGAAAATATCCTGTGCTGGATGTCCTGCCTTGTGCAGTGACAGAGCTCAGGAAGGGTTCTTGCTAACAGGGCTGTGGTTTTACTTTTTTCCCCCCATCCCTAACCCTTTGCATGCCCATCACTGACTCTGCAAACCTCCTGGGGACAAAGGGAAAGGAGAGAAACTGAAATTGCTTCTTTTAGAGGAAGTAGCAGTTCAGACAGGCTGTGTCAGAAACCAGCTCTGCACACTCCAGCCCTGCTCTGGGGCTGCTGCAGGAGCACACCTGACAGAGTGAGGCCATGCCCTGAGCCAGGAGCTGCTGCTGTCCCTGCTGTGGCTCCATTCCTCCTCTGCTGCACTCTCAGATACACATCCCACACCAGATCCTGGCCTGGGGGCCTGTTCTTCCTTAGATCTTCACTAAACTTTTCACTAAACATTCCACTATCACATTTTTCCCACCCCTATTTGGGGACAGCAACTGCCACTCTCAGAGGAAGGAAACATGGGAAGAATTTCTTCAGTGCCCTTTTGTTCAGGGTCCTGGGGTGCTGCTGCAAACACAGTGAACCCTGGATCTGTGTGTGTGAATCTCTGTGGGGCTGTCACTGTCAAGGTGTGTTTGTCTCAAGACAGCTCAGACACTGCCAGGGAGGGAGCAGACCTTCATTCAGCCAGGCTTTCATCTTCCCTGGCCTCTCCTCCAGCCCATCTCTCCTCCAGCCATCCCAAAGTAAAGCCAGGGAGGTTGGTTTAAGCCACTGCACATCCTTGTGTGATTTGGAGGTGGCTGCTGGGGGCTCTTCCTCTTACAGTCCTGTCTAGTGGCCAGTGTCCTCCCTATGGCCAGTGTCCCCCCTAATGGCCAGTGTCCTGTCTAATGGCCAGTGTCCTCCTTAATGCCCAGTGTCCTCTCTAATGGCCAGTGTCCCCCTATGGCCAGTGTCCCCCCTAATGGCCAGTGTCCCCCCTAATGGCCAGTGTCCTGTCTAATGGCCAGTGTCCCCCCTATGGCCAGTGTCCTCCCTATGGCCAGTGTCCCCCCTATGGCCAGTGTCCTCCCCATGGCCAGTGTCCTGTCTAATGGCCAGTGTCCTCTGTAATGCCCAGTGCCCTCTCTAGTGCCCAGTGTCCTGCCTGTGCTGGCCCTTGCCTGCCCCAGAGAGCTGGAGACCAAACTGGAGGCCATTCCCTGTGTCAGGGTCATTAAACACTCAGTGCAGACACTCCTTGTGTCTCCTGGCTGAGAATGTTTTGGTTAGTGCTAACAGCACAGATTACCTCTGCATGGAACAGGGACTTAATTCAAGGCTTCTGATCCTTTTTCCTTCCCAGTTCCAGCTCTTGCCTCTGCAGCTGGCCTGGCTCCAGAGGAAGCATTAATTTGGTGGTTAGTACTACATGCTATCAGTACACTTTGAAAAAAAACAGCTGAGCTGGTGCATTTGAAGCCAGATAGAGATAAGAGTTGAAGGTTATTGTATGGAAGGATGTGACAGCTCTCAGGATTTTTTTTGGGGGGGGGATGTTTTTAATTTCAAAGTTGTATAACTGGGCTGGTGATGCTGCTGCTGGGAAGAGTGGAATGAGTTACAACTGAAATGACATCCTGTGGAACTTGTGTGTGTGTCTGTTGTACCTGACTGCCCTGGACATTGCCTCAGTATTATGGAGCAGCAGAGCATCACATTGGCCGTGTCTGTGGTTTAATTTCATTTTTTTTAGTGTGTAATTTGCCATTAAGCAGTGGAGTGGCCAGAAGACTGTATTTTCCCTCCCTGCCCCCCCCCAGCCATATGTGAACAGCTGTTCTCAATGCATCTCTGACAAAAGAAATAATGAGCCTTTTATTTGGAAAGCCCCAGTCCAGATAAATAATTGCAATGACAGCATGAAATGGGATGGCTATTCATGTGTCTGAAAAGATCAGCCCAAAACCACACTGGGCATTCAGCAGCAGGAAGAACAGAAAATCTTTGGTCTGAAGTAAATACCCTATAAAATCATTTGGGGTAGACATAAAATATTAGAAAATAGACATAGAATTGGCTCCTAACAAAAATACAGGTTTTTTTGGGGTATTAAGATCAATTGTCCCAGAAATCCTGGGCTGCACATTAAAAATGCAGGAGCTGTGAGTTGAGGTTGTAGGAAAGATTTGTAAAAACACACGAGGACATATAATGAGATAGGTGCTTATCTGCATTTGGCTGCATCTTAAGTTGCTAAACTGGGCCTTGCAAATCAATCTCCTACTGCTTTTGTTTTTCCTCCTCAGTGTTCATCTCTCCTGCTTTCCCTTACTGGCTATTTAAAGGAAGACCTGGGGCCACGGGTGGCTTATGGAATTTGTCACCGTGCCCCTGTGCCCTCCCTGCCTGTGTGGACGTGCTCCTGGCAGGGTCACAGAGCAATCCTGGCTCCAGCTGGAGCCCAGGCTCAGCCTGTGGACAGGGTGTGGGTTTAGGGAATATTCTCACTGATTTTTGTGGGTGTAACTCGTCAGGTCAAGGCCTGCAGTGATGGTAACTCTTGGGTTTTGTGATGTTTAATTAAAATGTTGTGGCAGAGGAGGAGGGAGAGAAGAGCTTTGTACCTTTGTTTTGAGACCTTCTGGCCAACCAACACCACAATTCCTTCCTCCAGGGAAAAGCTGGGTCCCCTTCTGCTCCCACCCTGCTCTCAGCATCACCCAGGTCAGGAGAGAAATCATCATTGCCACAGGGGCAGCAACCTCCTGGTGGCTTCAGTGGACCAGAGAAGCCCCTGTGGGCTCATTTTCCCCATGCTGTGTCCCTGCACTCACAGCAGCCACCCTGAGTCACCCAGAGAGGGTTTGGTGGCCCAGGAAAGCCCCGTGGTGGCCCTGGGGTCAGACACGTCTGAGATGATTTAATGAACACGTTGGGGTGGAACAAGGCAGCCCTGTGTGAGATCTGTGGGCTTAGTGCAGGGTTTGAGAGGAAAAAACAGAGTGGGAAAGGGTAGGGAATGATTCTGTCTGCTCTTGTAGCCATGGGGTGATTGAAGAGGTGGAAAATCGACAAATTAATCTACAATTAATCCAATTGAAGCAAACAAATTAAACCTTCGTGGAAGCTGTAGTAATTCTTGTTGGACAGAAGACAAAAGCAGGTCAGTCCATCACCTGCCTCGCTGCCTGTGACCTTGTTTCAGCAGCAGGTGAGGCTGGGAGCAGTGTTTTCATCCTGGCACATCTGTGCCTTGGCCATTCAGAGCCCTCAGCCCCAGAACCGTGACAGTTTGACAATGCATTTCTTTCCTGCAGCTATTATCTTTTACTGATGACTCACTGCGTTTTCATCTAATGGGGAATTTTTCACTACAGCTGAACCAGAGCACTTGAGTGGATGTACAAAAAGAGAAGGGTACCATGAAGGGAATCTCTGTAGTTTGGCATCAAGCTTTGTTGACAGCCAAGGGCAGCTTAGTCAGAATATTTGGAAAATCCTGTCTTAGTGATAAATAAAGAGTTTGGAGAGAAATAGCAAGTGATGCTCCTTAAGGCATCCATTGTGCTGCTCATTGTCTGTCCAGCCATTGTTAAAGGAGTCGTGCTATTAATTGAATTAACATTGTTAATTCCTGCTGTTTGGGTCTTGTGTGATCCCAAATAAAGCTGCTATTTCCATCCTCCCCAGATCAGTTATGTGCTTCTCTCTGCCCTGAAATTCATGTCTCAGTGGCTGGGAGGGGGTTGCACAGGATTTCCTCTTTCAGGGGAGATCCATGCTGTCTCTCTCTGATTTGTTCTGCTCCCCTCACTCCCAGCAAATTCCTGAAACCACCGTGAGTGGTTTTGTGTGGTGGGTGTTAATGCCCTGAGATTTCTCTGGGAATTGGCACTGATGGCATCGATGACTTCCAGCGTGGGGATTTGGTCTGGCAGGGTAGAACTGATTAACTGTGAAAGAGGAAATCTGGGAGCAGGAAAGAACTTGCATTTTGATCCCCTTATCACTGGGAACACGCTTCAGACTAATTGTGAAACTCAGCCACTTCTGCTCAGGGATTTTGACCTGCACTTGGAGAGGCTTATACCCAGGCTGAGCCAGAGCTAAAAACCTCTCCATCCATCCCTGATGCCCTTTTAGGAACAGAGACATGTTAATTGCTCAGGGCTCCAATTCTCATTCCCTCTCGGCTTTGTGTGCAGTGCAATTCACACAGGCGAGTTAAGGCATCACATTTGTGCTAAATATCCTGGGCTGAAGGCTGTGGCAGCTGGAGAGCCTGCCCTGCCTCCAGAAGGGATTTAAACTCCATGGGGAGACAGGAGGAGACAGGACCCAGCTGGGGTGTGACCCCTTCAAGCCCCCACAAGTGAAGCAGCCCCAGGAAAATCTGCCCAAGAGGTGACTCAGAGCAGCCTCAGGTGCTCCTTAAACTCACTGGGACTGAACAGGGTGAAGTAAGAGCTGCTCATGCTCAGGTGATCTCATGGATAAATGCTGGAATTGCTGGATTTGGCTCTCTTTAATGTCCATGGGCAAGCACTGGAAGTTCTGCTGAGAAGCAAATCCTGCTGCTGCCAGTGAGCTGAGGGTTCATGTGAAATGGAAGTTATTCTACAGACAAATTCACAGAATCTCTGAATGGTTTGTGCTGGAAGGGGCCTTAAGATCATCTCATTCCAGCCCCACCATAAGCAGGGACACTTTCTACTATCCCAGGGTGCTCCAAGCCCCATCCAACCTGGCTTGGACACTTGGGATGGGGCATCCCTGGAACTTCCTTTATGTGCTGCTATGAAAAAGCACTCTTTTTTCACACTCATTACCTTTTTTCCATTCTCTTTATCCTAAAGTGGCATATTCCAGTGTCCAGGTTCTGAACAGCCTTTGTTGGATGAAAACCCCCCAGGCTCAAGGTGGGGAGCGAGGGCAGTGGCACCATGGCAGGGCAGGAGGTGCCAGCACTCCACGGCACCAAAGAACCTTCCAGGGCTGCTCCCAGCACAATCCTGGGCAGGGCATGGCCTCCTTTGCTGTCAGAGCTGGGGAAGCAAGGCTTGCTCCTGATCTGCTAATTGTAACATTAGGGGATTTGCTGTCTCACTTCCCCTTGGGTATTTCCTGGCTGTCGCCTCATTTATGGCTCTAATCAATCTGGGGAAGAGGATTTGCTGTCAGAACCAGCAGTGTCCACGGGTGTTTCTTACACTCACCAGGAGCAGGGGAACTGAGGGAGAAGTTTTGTTTGCCTGCATTGTTGGTACACGATTCTTTCTCTCCTTCCAAAGACCCATCTGGATTTTTCCTCTGAATAAGATCTTTCTCTTTGTTTCTATTTTTGAGATCTTCAGAGGAGTTTGTTTTGAACACTGTACTGGCTCACACACCCCCCTGCATCCATTTTCCAGTTTGCCCAGTATTACTCAGTTAGTGACAAAAGAATAAAAAAGAACAGAGAGAACAAAACAGGGAGAGCAGAGGAGGATTTTTTCCAGACTTAAAAAAACTCTTCTCTTTTATCAAGGGGAATTTGTCCACACTTTGGCAAATCAAAATGTTAAAGAAGCTCTGAGGTATGGCAGCTTGCAGAGAATATCTGAATTTTTATTTTTTAACATTGATTTCTAGCAGCTTATTTTCTGGGGGTGAACAATTTAGAGCTGCTTCTCCCCTGTCCCCAGAGCTCTTGGGGCTGTCCTGGCTCCTGGAGCGTGCTGGGGATCTTGGCAGTCACTGCTACACCTGGAGCCTGCATTTCCACCTGGCAATTAGTCAACCCAGCAAATCCCTCTGAGGCATGTTGAACTGGGCACAAGAAGTGTGCCAGGATTACCAGGAGTCCTCTCCAGCAGCAGCTTTGTTCTGCTTTGAGTCACCTCCTCCTAAAGGCCTCGAGTGACCTCGGAGCGATGAAGAAGCCGTGATGAGGAATATTCCACAATTGCACAAGTGCCCATCTGCTTTCTGCTTTCTGCCACTGCTGCTGCAAGGCTCCAGCATCCCTTGGAGCTGGGGATGCAGGGGGATGGTGCTCCTGATCAGGAAGGCTTCCAAATGCCTGGCTGCATGAATCACCAGGGCATGGAGGAAGGAGCTCTGTGAGATAAGAGCGTCCAAGCTCGTCACACATATGGCCAGGGTAAATTCACCTGGTGTGGTGCAGCACAAACCAGCTGTGAAACAAAGGTCAGCACAGCTCTAAAATCCAGGACTTCTCCCTCCAGAGTTTCTGGAGGAGAAGAAAAACACACCTGGGCAAGTAATTGGAGGTTTTTCTTTTCCTCCTTCTTCTCCCCTCCTTGTAAATTCATACAGCAAGTGAGTCAGAAATGGATGGAAGGAGGAAGAAAGATCAGATTTGCACAATGGCCAGTTCCTGGTAATGCTATAAAATGTGACCCTAATCCTGCTATTCTGTAAGAGACACCAAGGTATCACTTTATTTCTCTCTGCACCAGACCTGCAGGTGAGTAATTTGGCTGAATGTGTAACTGGGGTTAGCTCTGAGCTCCTGACCTGCCTGCTGGCTCTACTTTAACCATTTCCACTGTGATGTAGGGCATCCAGTTCCCTCCCAGTAACTCAGAGAACCCAGAGGAGGCAGAGCTGACAGCAAAGCACACCTTGTAAGCACTGGGTGTATGAACAGAGCCCCTGTACTGCCCCCTGATTCCCAAATTGAAACATGGCATCAGTGCTTTTCCTTGGTGTCTGAGAGCAACAGGCTCACCCTGGAAAAGGGCAAGGCAGGGATGTGTAAGAGCTGGATGGAGAGATGGAGAATTCAGACTCTGAAGATGCTGTTTATTGCACAGATGAGGTCCCAGCAGTTGTGGGGGTGGGTGAGCCCACAGCTGGTGGCTGTAGGCAAGCCCTGGGTCCTGGAGCTCTGTCCCATCCATGTCACAAAGCACTACATTTCTTTCTTTGCTGTGCATCTCAATACCTAACAACCAATCAATACCTTTACTATTACCTCCAGCCTATCCTAACTACTGACATTACCATATTCATGTTGCTATTTTCCAATCACAAAAGGTCAGTATGTTCAGTTTAAGCTAGAAGTTGTTTTTAGTTTTCTTGCAATGGAAAATTCTGAGATCTTGTGACATTGGTTTTCTGGTTTGTCTGTGAAAATCTTTTTGCTTGGTAAAACCATATTTTGTTTGAGGTGGATTCATCCTTTGCTGAGTTATAAAAACCCTTTCCAACTCATTTTACCCTTTGCCTTTTTAGTTACCCAGTAAGACTGGCACAGCAATTCTTCTACATCAAAACCTACTATCATTTCTATTCCTTCTTCTGATTCTACATTCAAAGATCTTTCTGTTATACACACATATCTGTGAGACCTTCCTGTCAAATCCTCATCCTTCCCAACAGGGATATTCCTCCTTTAATCCATTTTTCCCTTTTTTCCCTCTGCAGACGATGTGCGATTGTTCGGCTTTGTCCGGTTCACCACCGGCGATGCCATGAGCAAGAGAGTCAAGTTTGCCCTCATCACCTGGATTGGAGAGGATGTCAGTGGCCTGCAGAGAGCCAAAACTGGGACTGACAAGACTCTGGTCAAGGAAGTAGTACAGGTAACCTCTTCCTTGTGCTCCTTTTCTGTAGGAACACGGGCAGGAGGGACAGAGGGAAGGATTGGCTCATCCTCCAACTTAGGGGTTAATCCTTTAAAGAGAAGACATTGCCTGTCTTCCTCCTAGGAAGGCTTAACATCTGCCCTTTGGCCACCCAGGCACAAAGAATCACCTTTTGAGCTTCAGGCTGACGTAGCTGCTTCAAGAGGGTGAATTTATGTCTCCCATCCCCTTCCTCGATATGCAAATCGTTCAATATTGAATGATCACCAGCAGTATTAAGTTCAGCAGGTAAAATTAAACAGGAAAACCCACACCCTTGTTTAAACTTCCCCGGAGGCCTTTTGTCTTTGCACGGTGAACTTGTGGAGCTAATCACCTTTGGTCTGAAGTCCCCATTGTACCAATTAACAAACCCTTAATAGCTAACTAGATGTGAGCAGGCTTTGTTTGGCCTTGGGCGTAGCAGGGGAAAGAGAAATGTGCCCAGTCCAAGTGAGAACAAACAAGAGCCAGGAGAGAAGTGACTCGTGGGAGGCTGCACAGAGCCACAGCTGAAACCTGGCTGTGATGGAGAGGATGCTGTGTTTGGAATATTTCTTCTGGAGGAGTATTTAAAGCAGGATTAGCTCTTCCAATGAAACACAGAACCAGCTCGCCAGAGCCTGAGAAATTATTTTGTTTATGCTCTTGGAGAGTGGGCTGGTGATTAAATGAATGTCCCTCAATACCTGAGCTCTTGCCTGTGTAAAGGAATCTCCAGCAGGACACTGTGAAGGGTGAGAATGGAGCCCCCTCAACTCTTTGGTAGTTTATTTGATACAGAAGATTACTTTAGATAAGAGAATGAAGAAAATAATACATTCCAGATAAACTCTGGTGCTAAATGTTTCACAATGACAAGGACTCAGAGGGGTTCTCCAGAGAAACTTCCAGAATGACACCTGAGAGATGGGAAAGCAAGTTTCTACTCATGGGAAGCAGCTGAAACTGTGTAATTGTAGCTGAAGATGAAATTATAGAGTGCTAATGAATGACTCTTACATGAGTCACTAAGCCCAAGATTTTCTTAAAAATCTGTTTAGACAATGTGTTCCTGTTGAGTTGAATAGCATTCCTGAGCTCTGTGCTCAGCTCTGTCCCTAGGTCTGTTACATATAATTTGCAATTTCACTTGTTTCATCTTTGATTAGTAGTCTGTACAAGTTAATAATCTGGTGGAGCATTAACCATTCTTGGCTGTTACTTAAAAGCTTTCATATTCCAATTAGTCTGTACCAAAATACAAAACCAATACAACTGGTACTTGATACACTTTTACTGAGCAACCTTTCTCAATGTCACAGCACTGGTGATCTCCTGTCCAGAAGAAATTATCTTGACAAGTATTTTGAATAGTTCTTAATATGCAACTGAATCCCTCTGAGTGGAGTGAGATAAAAGCAGAACTATTTTCTTCTTTTTATGCCTGTGACCTTGCAGATAATCTGTCAAAATAAACAAGGACAAGAAAGTCCTACTGAAATTTAACAGAGGGAATTTATCCCAGGGAATTTATCTCACTCTTAGTAGCTCCCTTGACCTTCAGGCACATTCTCAGTCTTGTGTTTTTCACAGAGATTATTTGAGATGTGTTACACACAGAAAAATACACTTGTTTTTGTTTTTCTGTAATGATAAACTACAAATTGGAGTCAGTGTTGGTTCATCACTTGGAATCCCACCCTGAGGTGGGAGATTTTTGTTCTGCAGACCCTGAACAGCATGCAGGTGCGCTGGGCTGTGTGCAGGGAGGGTGGCACAGGGAGGTTTCTGTACAGCTTTGATCTGCACAAGGGACAGGCTGGGATTCCAGAAGAGCTCTCTCAGTAAAACCTGAAGGGCTCTCACAGTCTTGTGCTGTTTGCCAAAACAACTGTGGGTTTTTATTTAAGGCCAGAGAGGGGCTCCTGCTTTATACCCTGTGCTGAGCTCTGCTCAGAGCTGAACAAACACCAATAAATGCTGCTGGTCCTGGGAGACAAAGTGAAAAAAGAGTCAGCTCAGGCAGCTCCTGCCAGCACAGCCCAGCCCTGGGATAAAGAGGATCCCACACAGGGATTGTGGATGGCTCCCAGAAGCTCCTGCCACAAGAACACAAGGGACTCAAACTGGAGAGGGGCAGGTTCTGGGCTGTGAACAAAGGGATGAACTATAACACAGCAGAGAGGGGAACTGGGCTGCCCTGGCTTTGTGTTCTTCCCTTGGAAGGGGAGCAGGTGCTGAGAAATCTGTGGGGAGGTGGATTGGGAAGCAATGCTGGTGCTGAGTGCAGGAGGTTGCCAGAAAACCTCTCAGGAAGAAAGGACAATTGATTTTTAGCTGTAATAACTGTAAAATGACAGGGATGGATCTCATCTGCTACAAATAGCTGTAGCTCTTCTGATCTGTGCTAGATGAGAGCCAGGTCTTCTGGCCCTGCTTGGATCTATGCTTATTACCTCCTTAATGTTGTTGGAAAATGGCTTTTGAGTTTATTGTATTTCTTTTGGATTGTAGAAAAATCCACTTAAAGAACTATCAGGAGCTTCTTTTTTTTTTTTTTTTTTCCCCATAGCCATTTATTTTTCCATCCTTTCCTCCTTAACTCAGCTGGAATTTTTAGCTCAGGCCTGCAGCCTGGTCCAAGCAGTTCAGCACAGAAAGCCAGGATGGGGAACAAGTGTTTATCTGTATCTTCTTAAGGGTCTGGCTAAGTCCTGCTGTGTGAGACTGCTGTGCAAATGGAGTAGGGGGATGCACAATTCCATTTTTATCCACTGGCCTTCTCTCCATGCCAAGGACAGATTTAATGGGGGAAGAAGTGGCACAGAATTTCCCATTGCAGGCAGCTTGAGATGTTTGGGAGATAATTTCTGGGGTAGAGTCTAAACCTGCCCCTAGAACAATGTAAACAACTGGGAACTTCATGGAACAGTGACTTTTGCAAGGCTGCATCAGTTTGTCTGATTTTCCATGGATTTTCACTCTTCTCTGTTTTCATCAGCACTCCTTCCCCCACAAAGTCATGTGCTCTGTTATTTCCCTAATTCATATTCAGGGTAAAACAGCTCTGTTTCTGTGAGGAAATATTCCAGGCATTTTATTCATCATTATTTTTGGTGAGGAATTCATCTGGCTTTGGTGATGTCAACAGCTCTACTGAGTTCCTGCTTTGCAGCTGAAGCCCAGATCTTTGCTTTGCTCACCTTCCCCTTTTCCTTTGGATTCCTCACTGCACTGATGGTGTCCCATGAGGGAGCACCCCCTGATGGGGTCCCTGTCCCCAGTTTTGGGATCACACAGAATTCCCTGTATGTGCTTTGGTTTTCTCACATCAGTACAGACTCCTGACCAGAAGATTAAATAGTTAAATTAAACCAGAAGGTTTAATAGCTCTGTTAGAGGCAGTCAGGAAATCAAACTCACAGGGAGCAGCTATGGCACAGAGGCTTTGAGAGTTACTCATGAGGGTGAGTGAGACCCTGCTGGGAATGCAAACTGAATTCTGCTTTGTGACTGCTTTTCCTGTTCTGGTTTACTGTAATGACCATACCAAATGGGTATGGATTTACAAGAACTCCCAGCCTAGAGAAGAGGGTCAGAATCAGCAGCTTCTCATCCCCCTGTGTCTGACACACAGACTTGTGACTCTTCCAGTGGGATGAAGCACAGGCTGGGAGAATTTGCAGAGCAGCTGAAATGCAGCTCCCAGTGCTGAGACAAGTGTTTGCCAGAGGTTTGGACTGGCTTCTCTCAGTGTCTGGAACTGGTCCATGCAAAATTGGCAGGGAGCAGATTTGAAGAGAGGCTTTTTGCTGAGCTTGGAGTCTGACAGCTGAGTGCAGGAGCAGGTTTGCTGGAGGTCTGGGACTCAGACCATGCTGGAAAAGAAACCTGGGAGATGTCATCTCCTGACCAGTGGATGGGAGTGCTGACATTAAGCACAGCAGAACTGAGGATTTTGAACATCAGCAGAAGCTGCTCCAAGCCCCAGTAAAAATAAAATAAATAAGGAATGGCAAGAAGCTGCTCAGCTACCTGGCACCATCTGTAGCTGCTGAGTGTCTGTAGACTATACCAGGATTTTATTCCTGGCTCCAGGTTCCCAAGCTGGGATTTACAAGGGCCTCTGCAGACCTAGCTTGGTACAATATCTGCACCACACAGATTTTCCCTTGGGCAATTCAGGGAAATTTTATGGCCCATATGCTAAACATTCAGGGCTTGGAAGAGGAAGAAAATCTACTCCACCCTTTTTTTTCCCCCTTTAAGTGGCTAGAAGAGGAGGATTGAGCTTTCTGCACAGATTTCCCTTCCCAGGGAGGGATGCAGGCTCCTTCTTTGCTCCTGCCCTTTCAGTCTGTACCTGCTGTGGAGGTGGACACAGGGATGGGATTCCAGAATTGTGAGCCTGTGCTGCTCAGACACAATGAGAGTGCACTGGAGAGCCACGAGTGAACCTCAGCATTCCTGTGTCCTGTTCACTGGTTTGGGAGGCAAAGCAAAGAGGCTGTGGTCACTGCTGTGTTGTGAGAGTGAGAAAGATAAATGGCATCATTGTTTTTGTTATCTGGAGGCTGCTGATGAAGACAAAGGCTGGGATTCACTGGCAGGGCTTGCTGTGGTTGTGGAAAGCCTGGGGTTGGGGGGAGGAGAAGGGAAAAGGAAGTGGAGGATGTGAGATGAAGACACATGTCAGCAAATCAAGGGCCCAAACACCAGAGTTCTGCACTGTGCCTCAGGATTTGCACCCTGAACAAAAGCTCAGCCCCAGAGAGCTCAGACAGTAAATTCAGAGTAGTGAGGGAGGCTGTGGCTGGGAAAGGTCAAGCAGGATGTTAAAATCAGAAATTCCAGGCACCCAACTCACCAAAAGCATCTTCCCTCCTTGGGCCAGTGTGAGGAGACACCGTGGGTGAGAGTCAATGTGGGGAACTGAGGAGGACCCTGAGAGAACGGAATAAAGCAGAGTTATTAATAGCAGTGACCCAGATTGCACTCTGAGGGCACAAATCTGGCACAAGAGGTGGCCCAGTCAGCTAAGAGGATATTTAAGAGTGGCTGGGAGCAGAACCCATCTGGCCACTGCTATGGGGTTCATTCCTTGCAAAGTGTCTTGGTGGTGCTGATGTGAAATCATGGCTCAGCCCCCAGGAGTCATCTGGATAAATGTCTGGCTGAGAAAGCATCTGAGTAATTATATTTACTTTGTGGCACATGTAATTAATTCTCCTGTGTTTGGGCATGAGTGCACTTGCAGTTTTAATTTCAGAATCAGCTGGATGCTGCAGAGTGGGCATTGAAGAAAACCCTCCCAACATCTTTAAAATACATTTTTCATTAAATCCCTCTCAGAAACGGTTTTATGGACCTGCCTCAGTTCTCACTAAAGCAGGGCAAAGACTTGCCCTGGAATCAGACAGTCCTGGATAATCTGCTTCCCAAGGTGAGGAAGATTTGTTATAGCTGGTACCATAGAAAAGGAATTGAAAAGGCTCACCTCAAAACTCACATAGGGAGCACACCTCAGTGAGCATCAAATAGCTGAAAATCCTGGGCTCAGTCTCAGCAAGAGCTGAGCTTTGCAGAGATCTCACCCCAGAGACCTGGCAGTAGGACACTCATGAGCATGACTTAAAAAAATAAAAAGGATTTGTTTTTCTGTGGAAAGCAATGTCTTTCCCATTTTCCCTGGACTCTGCCAAGCTGTGGACGAGTGCCTGTGCTGTCCACATGGCCTGCAGGCAGTGCAGCAGGGCTCGTATTCCTGGGCTGCCATCAGGCAGGGCAGAGCAGACAGGGCTCCTGAGCTGCTCCCAGGATTTCCTACAGTGTGAAACAGGATCAGCCACAGCCCAGGGGAAGCAGTGGGGGAGGAGGAAGCTGTTTTCCTCTCCCTTCCACTTCTCCCACTGCATGAAAGAGGCGCTGAGGCTCTTTCAAGCTGCATCCTCCTCCACCCCCTCCTCACCCTCTCTGATCCCAAACTGAGACCCTTGAGATGCTGCCAAATAAAGAGCCCTCCCATGGAGTCTGAAAGCAATTAGAACCCCCCATTCCCATTGTGCCAGGGCTGCTCCAGTGCCAGGGAGACCCACACAAGATTGCTGCTGCTCTCCCAAAGCTTTGCCTCCTTCCCCCATCACCTTTAGGGGAACTCATTGCCCAGGGATTCAGGCATTGCAGATTTCCTGAGATATCACAGCAAAGCTGCTGGGATTTTAGTTCATGCTTTTGGTGGAGTGCAGTGGATGCTTGTGTTTGTCATGCTGGCTAAAGCTCTGTGGGGTGGGGGAAGGGAGACTCATGCAGTGCTCTCAGTTGTGGTTAGGAAGGGGAGGAAAATGCTAAAGCAAGCAGCAGAGAGCCTGTGTGCTGTGAAATGGCTGTGCACACACATGGATGCCATGCTGTGAGCAGCAAGGACAGCCCCCACAGGGGAAAAAATCCCTGAGGTGCCACTGCTCTGACAAGAGCCCTAAAGGCACCCTGGGATCCCATTCTGCTCCCAGAAAGGTTTTGTGTTCACAGCCTCACATCCCAGCAACTGCCTGGGGCTCCAGGAGCTGCAGAGAGCTCTCAAGCAGGGGAAAAGCTGCCCTGCAGACACAAATCATTCATCCAGTGTGTCCTCAGAGGTCACTTGGGATCACAAAGCACAGGGCAGAGCCTGTGAGCAGAGCAGCTCCCTGGCTGGGGCAGTGTCCTGGCTTTGGGTGTGCTGGAGATGAGGTGAGGAGGCACCAAATGATGGATTTGAGGGGAGGAGGCACCAAATGATGGATTTGAGGGGAGGAGGCACCAAATGATGGATTTGAGGGAGGAGGCACCAAATGATGGAGATGAGGGGAGGAGGCACCAAATCCACTGAAGGAGCTGAGATTGCTCCTGGTGCCATCCCTCCTCAGTCTCTCACTGATGGCAGGTGTGACACTGCATTGTGCTCTGGGGTGGTGCTGTTCTTTTTTTAGGAGAAAGGGCCCTCAAAAGGGGACAGAGAAGATTAATGACTTGCCCAAGATTATGCTGAGGGTCAGTGGCAGTCAGGAGGTCAATAATTTTGAGGGTTTTAGTTCACATACTGCTTAGGGAACCTGCCCTAACCTGGCCTGTGCATCTCCAGGAAGAGCTGCTGCACCCCTGGATTGGAAGTGGATACACAACATTTTTCCAGGCTAAGTGTTGGGTTTTGCCTTCACTTCTGTCTCATCTACAGCTTTCTATTTATATCAGGAGACCAGGGATGCAGCTCAGACACCCAGGGCAGCTGGATAACCCATCTTCATTCAGCTCCTTTGAAAATATCTCCCTTTTTTAACAGGCTTTTTCTTTATCTCTTGCAGAACTTTGCCAAAGAATTTGTGATCAGTGACCACAAAGAGCTGGACGAGGATTACATCAAGAACGAGCTGAAGAAAGCAGGGGGGGCTAATTATGATGCACAGACTGAGTAAAGGCAGGAATCTCCTGGCACCATCACCTGGATCTCAAAGGGAGGGCAAAGGCACAATAAACTAACACACCTGAGAGATGAGGCAACTGTGGCTTTCTGTGGCTGCACATAAGAACTCCCTTTTTTGCATACAGTGGACTTTTATTTTCCATTCTCTCTCACGAAGCATTCTTCTCTGGGGCTCTGTTTTTCTTTTTTCCCCCTTTTTTTACTCATAACTCTGTCCGTGTTCTCGCACCTGTGGAATTTAGGTTTGGCTCTGCTTTGGTCCTATTCAGCCCTGTGTTAGTAGAGACTTGCCACTGTGTCCTTCTTCATGTCTGTGTGTTTTATTTGGGCTCAACCTGGTCTCTGAGGGAAGAAAGCTTTGGGGCAGTTCTGAACATCGATTACAGTAATTTCACGACTATAAGGCGCACCCTTTTGACTAAAATCTTCCCCCGAACCCGGAAGTGCGCCTTATAGTCCGGTGCGCCTTATATGATGGACAAAGTTGCGAAATTCGCCAGCCTGGAAGTGTGAGCTGCAATGGGGGTGTGGTGCCGCAGGAGCACCGAGTCGCAAGCGGGGGTGGGTGGCCACGGCTGGCAGGAGCTGCGCGGGGAGGGAGGGAGCTGCCACTGGCCCCGGCCTCTGCCACTGTGTGGGGAGGGAGGGAGCTGCCGCCAGCCCCGGCCCTGGCGCAGGGGGAAGAAGAAGCTGGGTGGCACTGGGTGTGGGAGGAACAAGAAGCCGGGCGGCTTGGGCGCAAGGGGAAGAAGCTGAGTTTGCCAGCCAGCGAACTCCCAGGCGGGAGTGCCTGGGCCTGCAGCAGCTGTGGCCGCCGGGCAGGGGAAGCCGGGACCCGCGGCTGCGCGGTGGTAGCCAGGAGACCCGAGCCGCGCCAGCCGGGGGCAGGTGGGAGTGCCTGGGCCAGCGGCATGGGGAGGGCACCTGGGGCTGCGTTTAAAGGCTACGCCAATCTGTGAAAAATTTTTGCAAACTGAGCACCTGCTGGTAATTCGTTACTTTGTTGCGCGTGGCACAGCTCCTCAATGCAAAAAATAGTGTGAGCCATGAGCTGAGCCGCGAGGAGGGTGGGAGTGGCCAGACCCTGGCCAGCAGCAGCTGCACAGGGAGAGAGGGAGCAGGCAGCGCTGCGCCGCCCCGAGCCGCAGACGGTCCCAAGCCGTGGGTGGCCCCAAGCAGCCCTGAACCGCAACAACCCCGAGGTGTGAGCTGTGGCCACCCCGAACCGCGGCCACCCCGAGCCCCGCCTCGCCAGCTGGGGGCAGGCGGAAGTGCCAGGCCCCACACATGGGGAGGGCACTTGGGGCTGCATTTAAATTCTACACCAATCTGTGAAAAATGTTTGCAAATTGAGCACCTGCCAGTAAACTCCACGATTGCAGGTTTCTGTTACTAATTCGTTACTTTGTTGCACGCGGCGCGGATCTTCGCGGCAAAAAAAAAGTGCGCCTTATAGTCCGGCGCGCCTTATGGTCGTGAAATTACTGTACTTTAATTTTTGAAATATTTGTTCTGACTCTTATTCTTGGGAATAACATTATTTGCTGTTCTAGGCTCAGATCAGCTTGGGATGACTTCCCTCAAACTTTGATTAAATCGTCTAAGCAGAAATGTCCAGCTGAGATGTCATCTAACAGCTTAAACAACAAAGCCAACAAACAAAAAAATTTCTTTGACTCCTGTAAATGGGAATAAATTTGCCTTAAACATTGCTTGACAGTTGCTATGCTCTGTGCTGCATCTCTGTCCCTCCCTCTTAAAGGTAAGATCTACCATAACCCTAAAGTGGGTTTGGTTGCTTTTTGGAGGTATCACAGCACAGTAAACTGAGGGGCTTAGAAATGTCTGGACACTTGGTCACTATTTTGTGTACGTTGGTCTCTGGGTTTGTATCTGACTTTCCTAACGCTGGGGCTCAGGAGGTGAAACTGAAATGCATAGATTTCCTTTTTCAATGATGTCTGAAAAAAATAGCAGCTGCTGAACCCTTCCCTGCCGTGTCCCCCCTGTTATTTTGCAGTTAAACACAACATCTTCAGCTCTCTGGGGCTTTGGCAGTGAACATCCTCCAGCTGGGACCAAGGGAAGGAGCAGGGCAGCTCCATCCCAGCTGGGCTTCAATACTCAGAGAGAGAACCTGGGCTCAGTTTGGTACCAAACTGTTTCTTTGTGGGGGCTTCTTTGTATGGCTTTTGTTTTTCCATGGAAGGTAACTGTCCCCAGAATTTCATCTTGGGAGAACTGTGGGGCTTGGGAGTCAGCACTCTAAATCCATTACAGAAATAAATGTTTTTCAAGAACAGTTCTCAGCGACTCTGTTTTCTTTTACCTTCCCTGCAACAAGCCCATATTTAGGAGGTTTCTTAATCCTTATTGTAAAGCTTTGAGCTCCTGCAATCTTGGGGCTATTAGGAGAATTAAACAGTGGCTTAGATGTAAAATGATCCCAGTGCCTGCAGCCTTTGTCTGCTCATCCCTGCTCTGAGAGGCAGAGGTGACCACAGAGCACCTGACACACTTTTTGTTCAGCAGCTCTACATCTCCATTTCCAGCGCCAAAATACCAAGTGGGAATTGTAACTAGGTCAGAGAGAATTTCACAGCCACGGAAAATAAATGCAGAGAGGTCAGGAACAGATTTGGGAACAAGAACAACACTTTAGACAAGTTTTGCAGCTTCCTGCATGGGGTTGCATGGGGCATTAATTCATTAATTCTGGACTGGACTTCCTAAACTTTGCCCTGAAAGAAGGGAAATGGTTGTTTTTTACAGGACTGACAGCAGGAACAGGCATAACTAACAGGAATGAGCTTTGCAGAGAGTTGTGATGCTCTGAGGCTTTGCCTTGCTGGTTCAGTGACCACGATAAAATTTAATTTGACACCCTGTGGCACAAATCTCAGCCTGGTTTTGAATCCTGGCAGCACCATCACAAGAAATTCATCAGCACCAGCTGTGGTGGGGGCCTTCTGTGCCTACAATTAATAATGCAAGAAACAATTGGCAAAACATGGAACAGCAGAAAGGCTGGGACACAGAGAGCAAAAACTTGGGATCAATCACTTGAGGTGTGTGTGGGATGCCACACTTGGCACATCACAGAAGCACAGAAAAAATTGGAATTTGTCTCTGTTCTGAGAGCCCAGGGGAGCTGAGTGTCTGTGAGGGGCTGCTCTGATCAGATGTGGGTTGAATTTTCACCCAGAGTGGTGGGGGCAAAGGAGGAATTAATAATGCTTATTTTTGCTGGGACATTGCTCATCGGGAGTACCCAGAGTGTTTCAGGAAGACTGGAATCACAGAATCATTAAGGCTGGAAAAGACTTCCAAGATCAAGTCCAACCTTTGTCCCAACAACATCAAAATACCTAAACCAGAGCACAGAGTGCCATCTCCAGTTTTTCATTGAACAATTCCAGTGATTCCACCACTTCCAGTGCTTGACAATCCTTTCAGTGAAGAAATTCCTCCTGAAAATTGTATTTTACTTATTGATAGAAACCAGACTGCACTGAAGCTCCTCCTGGAGCAGAGTATCCTTGTTTAGGAGGAGCCTTTCACCATGGAACTGGAGCAGGAACAGCAGCCTGTGTGTTCCAGGGCCCCACATCCCTGGGAATTGAGGCTCTGGATGTGTCCCCCCTCTCCTTATCACAGCACTGCTGATAATGCTGCATCCCAGTAGTGATGCTAGCCCCCATAGGAGACAAGCATTCCCTTTTTTTCATTTGAAAGGCATTTTTTACCCAGTCAGGAGCCCTGATTTTTGTCCATTTAGCATTCAAAGCCTGGCTGTGCCCTGCCAGCCCTCTCCTCAGGCTGTGCTGAGGCTCAAGGGCTGTTCTGATGGTGTGGGGACCCAGGGCTGGGACACTGCTGTGACAGAGCTGGGACAGTGTCAGCAGCACCAGCAGCGCTCTGGGGGCTGTGTCTGGCAAGGAACAGATGGAAATGGATCAATGGCTGCTTTATATTTGGCACCACTGAAGGATTTGCTCTCCCTCCCCATTAGGAGTGCGGCAGATCCGATGCAGAATCCAATTTTAGCAGGGAGGAAGCAACAGAGCCTCCAAAAATCTGGCTGAATAGAGAGTGATGCAGCAGGTGAGCTCAGTCCAGCCAGCCTGCCTGGGGGTTTTGTGCAGGGCAGAGGGAAGGGAGAGGTGGGTGACACCTCAGGATGTGTTCAGGGCATCCCTCAGGCAGGGAAAGGTTTGGTACCCAGGGGCAAAGTCGTGCTTGGAGCCTGGAGAAAACCAGGCTGCAGTGAGTCAGAGCAGCCTGCAACACGTGAGCAACAAATTCCCACTTGGAGGAGGAAAAGAGACCTTTGGAGATGAGAAAAGAGCTGAGCCAGGCAGCGCTGGCCCCTGGGGACGCCGGGGTTTTACAGCCTGCTGTCCCCAGGGGTGTGTAATGCCAGATTAGCCCGGGCTTTAAGGAGGCTCTGCCCCGGGGGGATCTAATCTCTGCAGAGGTTTAGCACCAGGGCATGAGGAGAGGGGTCTGGAGAGGGGTGGAGGGACACACAGAGTATCTGGGGAGTTACAGGGTGGGAGCAGATTATAATTAATAATGCAAGAAACAATTGGCAGAAACGGAGCAGAAGAAAGGCTGGGACACGAAGAGCAAAAGCTTGAGATCAATTCTTTGTGGTGTGTTTGGGATCTTATACTTGGCATGTCACGAGAGCAAGACATAAATTGGAATTTGTCTCAGTTCTGCTCAGTTTAGTGCTCCACCACAAAGCTCAAAAAGGGATGCAGTTCGAGGTGTAAGCTCAGCTCAGTCAGGGCAGGGGCTGCAAGCTCAGCTCTAGTTAGAGAAGGGGCTGTAAGCTCAGATCTAGACAGGGCAGGGGCTGTAAACTCAGCTCAGTCAGGGCAGGGACTGTAAACTCAGCTCCAGCCAGGACACAGGCTCTAAACTCAGCTCCAGCCAGGACACAGGCTCTAAGCTCAGTTCAGTCAGGACACAGGCTCTAAACTCAGCTCCAATCAGGACACAGGCTCTAAACTCAGCTCCAATCAGGACACAGGCTCTAAAATCAGCTCAGTCAGGGCACAGGCTCTAAGCTCAGTTTAGCCAGGACACAGGCTCTAAACTCAGCTCCAATCAGGACACAGGCTGTAAGCTCAGTTTAGCCAGGACACAGGCTCTA
Organism: Catharus ustulatus; assembly: GCF_009819885.2. Taxonomy (NCBI): domain Eukaryota; kingdom Metazoa; phylum Chordata; class Aves; order Passeriformes; family Turdidae; genus Catharus; species Catharus ustulatus. The sequence continues at coordinate 18,610,414 of NC_046231.1, read as the reverse complement.
AGCTCAGCTCTAGTCAGGACACAGGCTCTAAGCTGAGCTCCAGGCTCGTTTCTTTGCCCAGATCCCTCTGCACATTCCTGTGCATCTCCAGAGCAGGGGGAGCTGGAAGCAGGACTGAGGCAGGCTGGAACAAGGGCTCCTGGCAGGGGAATGGATCTCAGAGGGCTCTGAAGTGGGATCTCCTCTGCCCCCCAATCCCCCTCTGGGGCTCTCTCTGCTCCACAGGGGCTCAGTGAGTTATTGCAGCCTCAGCTGTGGCTGCCCCTGGGTCCCTGGAAGTGTCCCAGGACAGGCTGGGACAGTTGAGGTGTCCCTGCCATGGCAGGGCTGGAATGGGATGAGATTTAAGGTCCCTTTCAACCCCAGTCCAGTCTGGGATTCTGTGATCTCAGGCTTGGCTTTATGGCCCAAAACACCAGAGGAGCTTTAACTGCATGGTTTGGTGGGAATGAGGGCAATAAATGACATTCACAGCCCATCAGGCCTTCATCCCTTTCTCTTCATCTTTCCCAGACATCTGTTTCTGGCCTGGAGTAGCTCACTTTGAATTTCAAGGGCTGGTTGATTTGTGTAAGTTTGTCTGGGCTGGGAAACAAAGAGAAACCTTCCAAATATTTCACCTTTCTCCCTCTCTCCACCATCAAAATGTCCAATAAAGTTTTTCATTAACCTTAAGACTTCTTAGAATGAGAGCAAATTTCCTTGGAAAGGCAGCTGAAGGGAACAAACAGCATCTGCTGAGCAAATATTAAATGCAGGCAGGGGATGAATAGACTTATCTCCTTTATCATGATTAGCCACATTTCTGCCTTGTAATTTTGGCCTATCACTCAAAAGAAACTGTAATCAGGATGTAATACATCCTATTGGCAAATTACAGCCAGGCAGCTGCTGGAGGCAGCAGCTGAGCCCTTCAGCAATTTAAACTGGGTTTTATTACACCAGGGCAAGGCTCCAGCGAGTATATTAGTGCCATCATTTAAAAATAATAAGAGTTGAATCTTGTCCCACTGAAGTTAATCCTGGTTTTCGTGGGAAGAAGTGTTTTGCCAAACCCAGGAATGCAGCAGGTCCCAGGGGTGTCCTGAGCAGACTGAGAGCAAAGAGCTGAGCTGAGATCAGCCCAGGCAAAGGTGTGAGTGCTGCCTTCCCACCGGGATTTCTGGGTTACTACAAGCCAAGAAAAGTTCCATGTGAGGAAAGCTAGATGGAATCTGGCTGCAGAATACAGCTCAGACAAGATTTAAAGTGTGCTGTGGCAAAGTGTGAATTTTCAGCTCTCTCTTGAAGGGTGTGTTAGCATAACAAAGAGCACCAGAAGTGTATTTAACTTAAAATGTCAATGCTTCAATTTTGCTGAGTTCCAAAACCAAGATAAAACTAAAAGCTGTTACAATTCTTGAGAGCAAGAATCCTGCAAAAGTTCCCAGTATTTTTCAGAAAAAGAACCATAACTCTTGGTCCTAAAACAGATTCCTATTACAAAGTCACAATTATTCTGTGGGCTGTTAGAAACACCTTGCAAGAGTCAGAGAAGCACTGTTCTCTTTTCTAGATGCCAAGTGATTTTTGTCTATTTTGCAGTGGGAGGGTTTCAGTGCCCATCTCTATGTCAATATTCCCTGCACTACCCAGACAAGCAGCTATTTTCCACATCCATGTGCTGGCTGTCACCAGATATCATATTCTGCTTGAGAATTATTTGCTTTTTTTCCCCCCCTAACACTTTTAGTTCTGTTGGAACGACAGGGTTGATGAAAAACAATCACAAAATTAGGCTTTAAGTCAGAAATCAGCACTTTCCTTCTCTTTTATGCTGTTTTCTTTTATGCTGCATCTTCCTTCTAAAACACAAAGTTTCTGGAGAATCTCACTTCTGGATTTTCACTGGGTCAATATGGATACAGCTATGGAGTGATTTGATAGGGAATCTCAGCTGTGATCTGTAGAGAGCAGTCAGCTTATCTCACATCAGAGCTGTAAATCAGATCTACCACAACATTCATTATCTTTATCTCCCTTATTTAAGAGCTCAAACCTGTCAGATGAAACCATAAATCTGCTCCTTGCATCAAGCCTCTTAATATTCCTGTTGATGGAAAACTCTGCCAATGTTTCATTTTCCTCTCACACTGACACTTAATGCCTTAAGTGCTTGGAAAGATAAACACTGGCTTTAAGCAGCACAATCTCCTGAGCAGTTTATCTGAGGATTATTACACGGGTGCACGGAGGAGTCACTCATAAATTGAGCATTTTTGCCCTGGCTGCTGATTTAATTCCAGTGAATGGGGTGGAATATTCTGAGGATCATTGACCTGGGACATGGAGGAGATTCAACTTGAAATTTTATCCTGTTAAAACCTGCTGGAGTGGGACCCAGGCTGGAACTGAGATCCAGGCTGAGGGTGAGAAGATGAATTTTACTGGGGGCTGAACTGGTGTCCTGCAGCTGAGCACAGCAGGACTAGAACCAGTGTCAAAAAGCTGAAGACAAATTAACAGAAACAACAAAACAGACACAAACATTTTATAAGGGAAGGTGATTAACCCCTACAAGAGATAAAACTGATTCACCTTTTCACTGCAACACAAAGCAAGAACTCTCTTCAGTAGATGCTTGAATGAAACACCAACGATTGGATTTAACAAATGGGAAATTCAACTGTCTGCAGCACACAGATGATTAGATTTGATCTCAGCTCCCTCATGAACTTTAAGCACCTTCCCTGTCTCAGGTACAATACAAGAGATGATTCAAAGTGCATTTTCACAGAGCTCAGATGCATTTTCAGTGTCAAGGTAAAAGTGAGCCAGCTCTGCTCCAGACTGGGCAAACAACTGGAATAAAAATGTCCTAAAATGTAGGAGGGCTCCAAAGGCAAAACTCACCTCTCACAGTCTTAAATAAGGACACACAAACCTTTGTTTGCTCTTTTTCCTTTTCAGCCCCATTTTGAATAGATTAAGTTGTCTGAATTAGGGTTTATGGTTTTTACCAAATGCCACTTTCAGCACAGCCAGAAAAGCTGGAGTCTTCCAGTGGAAGAAGTATTTTAGAAATGATGTTGTATTAAAATAAACCAGCACAAGCTCATCTCCTTAAATGCAAACCAGGCAAGAAACCAAGGAAGTTTGATTTTAGTGCATGTTGGACTGAAATGTAGAGAAGAGTCTGCAAAATGTGCTGGGAAAGAGCTGTGACAGATAAAAACAGATTAAATGGGGGTGGTCAGTGGCCCCAGCTCTGCCCTCCTGGAAGGCACTGCACCCCAGACAAGCAGCTCAGAACCTGCCTGCACATCACTGAGTGCTCCCCTCAGTGTCTGAGAGTGTTCAGGAAGTGTCTGAATGGGATAAACAGCCAGAAATAACAAATCCTTCACTTAACAGAGGCACAAAACAGAGCAACCACTGCAGTGTCTGTGGGGATGGGGATGGTTCTTGTTACTCCTGCTCCACACACCAGAGACCAGGAGCCTCCACTCAAAAACCAGAGTAAAAGCAGAGAAATGTTTGCTACATTTTCTCATTTTTCCATTCAAGGTTTAACCTGCTCCCAGCCAGTCAATCCCTGTTTTTAGGAGGAAGGAGAGTTACTCACCCATCCTTGGACAGGGCAGGGCTGGAGGTGCTCACTGGTTACTCCCTGTGCAAAATGAGAATGAATAAATGTCAAACTAAGCTTGAAGAGTCCAGTTAGGGCAACTGCTAATTAATTATTGCCCTGGTAATGCAACTGTCCCTAATACCAATGCACAGCTCTCAGCTTTCCATTCCACAAGGATATTTTTTGGTGAGTTTAAAATCTGCTTTCACCACCTTACAAACACCCCACACAGGCCAAAATCCTCCTGGGGTTTGGCTTTACTGGAAATGTAAATCCCAACAAACAACAAAACAGCTTTCACTGTAAACTTCCTTTCCAGGCTTAGCTGTTCCCAAGGCTGCTCCTGGTGACATTTCTGTGCCAGTCTGACACTTCTTTCTATTATTTAATTGCAACTTGTAAATCTGATCTGCAAGAGCAGTCCAGCAATAATCACAGTGCTCCTTTTTGCTGCCTTCAGTATTTGAACCCAGTGTGAGCAGAATTACAACTCTTCTCAAATACACACAAATAATTCTTCCAAATCCACATTTTACTACTTTGTTTATACCAACAGATGTCAAGGCAAGAACACACTGGATTGCTTCCTGAGAACTGATACTGATGTCAGATTGGGAGTACATCCTCCTAATGAAAAACACCTTAGAGGAGAGGATGTTTTCAAAGCAACTGCTGCTGGCATGCTAGATGTTGAAAATAAAGATATGCTTTTCTGTATCCTGAAAGAATTCCACAAAATTCACACATACTTGGGAAAACAAAAGATCTTTTTGTATGTGTGTGAAAACTGCCCCGTTGCTGGAGCAAGAAATTGAAGCTGACAAACAAATCTGCAATGAGCACAGATCGTTTGGGGACTTCTTTGCTAAGTAGATTCTCAGACCACTCATAGCAGTGATTTTTGAAATTCTTTGCCTTTGAAAGGTTCTTTGTGAGGGAAATGTGGTCTAGATGGAATAGAAACAGAGTCCACTTTCTCATTAAACAGAGCACTTTTCATGTTCTAAGCATGACAGGCCAATACAAATCACAGATGGACCTGAAATTCAGAATTTGAGTCCAGAGGGAGATCTGCCCTTCCACTGTGTCCAAGGGAAAGGAGGAAATACATGCACAGCTTGTGTTCAGAACACTGAGGGGACAGAGAGCAGCCTTCAGCAGCCTGATGGGGGCATGGGATGGATTTGGGATAAACCTCCATGGAGCCCTGGGAATTCTCCTCCTGAGGGATATGGGAGTACCCAGATTGCCCCAGGAACCTCTGGTATTTTCCAGGACAGAACTGGAGAACTCTTGTGTGTCTCCTCACACACTCACAGCTTCCCTGGTGTGGCTGGACAGCAACTGCAGTGATTAATTAACCTGCCTCTGCAAATTACTTCATGCAAGGAAATTACAGCAGCATCTCCTCTGCTGGGATCATCTGAGATCAGCTCTGTTACCCCAGGACTGAAATTGTACCTCACTTTCCCTTCCTGCTGAACAAAAACCTTCTTACTCCAGGCTTTCAGGTGCAGATTATGTTTCAACAGTTACAAATGTGGTGTGCTGAAAGCATCACCAAAGCAAATGTCTCATAAATAGTAATAGGGTGCTGTGTTCCCCTCTCACTCTTCCAGAGTGAAAGATGATTTCATTTCAACAAAGAAGTGCAGAATAAATGGTAAAAATCTTTTATTTCAGGTCATCTGCTCCTTCTCTCTGTTCCTGTTGATTAAGCAGAGAGGAAAAGAACAGAACTGTGATTTTTTTTTTTATTGTGCATTCACAGCTCTATGTTCGATTCAAGAACATGAATTATTACTGAGCTACATCTGTTAGAGAACACTGTCCAGGTAAAATCAGCTTCTACTGGCACCTGTTCAGATGAAATCAATAGGCTTTTTGCCATCATTTTTACAGGCCCAGATATTGCTGTAAAATGTAGGAGTAAAATATTTGGACAGGCAGACACATATGATGTGTCTGTGCAAACTGAAGCCAAAGCTTTCCAGCCTCCAGCGAGATTGTGCTCTTAATTAAGTACAGAAAGGAAGGATGGCTTGTTTCAGAGATAACATTATCTTATGAAAAGCACAGAGCAGCACAGAGCATCACAGAGCCATGTGCAGTGCTGTGGAGCTCCCCTGCCATGCTGGTTAAAAACAAATTCTGATTAATCTGGGGCACAGGCCAGGAGCCCTGAACTGGTCCTTGAGCAGTGAGTGCTGCAGAAGGGGTGGCTGGAGGCTGGGGAGCATCCTGAAAATCCTGTTAAATGGAAATTGAGTTTTTCTGCAAGGTCACCAGGCCAGGATGTCTGAGCTCAGGAAGAAATGACCCCCAAAAGGGAAGAAATGATCCCCAAAAGGGAATAAATTACCCCTAAAATGGAAGAAATTATCCAAAAAGGGATGTATTCCACTGCTCTGGCACTGGCAGTTTCATCACTGCAGTGTGGTTGTGTTTTTATCCCTCTTTTCTGTGCGACAGTTTTATATCAGCTTCAAACTCTGCACTGCCAAGGGTCCATCCCCACTGGTGGCATTGCTCTGGAGCTGCAATCTCCTCTTTGATGCAGCTCCCTGAAGAGAGTCCTACCTGAGCAAACTGTTTCTGACTTCAGCTGAAGAATGTAGAAGTGATGATGGCTTTTGCTTCCTTCAGTCATCAATTTTTTGCCCAATGAAAGCTGTAAAGAAATCAGTGTTTTCTGTATTTGCTGTGGTAAAGGGAAGGACAAACTGAGTTCCTGCATTTCCTGTACACCTGCACATCCCAGTGTAGCAGAGGACAAACGATGGCACAGGCTGCATCACCTTCCTGTCCAGATTTAATTCCCTTTGCCTCATCAGTGGGGAGAGGCAGCTCAATTCAGAGAACACAATCAGAACCTCTAAATTAGCATTTAACTTTTCTTTGGGAGCACAGCTTGTCACAATCTCCTGTCACAATCAGTTAGGGATTGTCCTGGTTTGGAGGACAGGTGTCTGCTGAGAAAGGCAGGAGCTTCTCTTTGAAATGGAGAATGTAAACCCCCTCCCTCCAAATTATTATAATTTTGAAATCAAGGGGCTCTCAGGCAAAGATATGGGAATTAGGAATAACAGTTCTTTACTAGGGAAATTAAAATAGAAATACAGTACTACAAAGAACAAACCCCAAACCCTGACACAGTCAGAGTACAACCTGACACCCTGTCAGGCAGGGTGTTGGCAGCAGTCCCATCCCATGGTGGCTGCATCCTCCTGCAGTGACAGATGTGGCTCAGTTGGAGCAGTGCTCCTGTACAAGGTGCAGTTTCCCTCTAAAGCTCCAGTGGGGATGTGGAGAAATCCGGTTTTCCTCTGGAGTCCAGTGGAGAAAGGGGCTCCCTTAGTGTCCCAAAGCCTCTGTTTTTATCTTGGTAAGAAATGTTGGGCTCTTCCCCCTGGCTGGAGCAGCTCCCAATGGGATGCAGTAATTTTATCAGTCCCACAGTGGGACTCAATGGCCATGAGCAGAAAATGACTGGCTGGAGGAAGGGTGGGTTGTGAAAAGATAAAGAACACTGCCCTGCCTGGTTTCAATGGATGGCCCATTAGCAGAATATCTCCCATGGAGATCAGGATCACTGCCCCACCCTCAACAGATGGTGATAGAACAGATACCTTTTATCACACTCTGTATTGTAACCCAAGACAGGAATCCCCAAGCTGTTGAAAACAGATGAAAACAAAAATTCCCAATACAATTCCCCAAAATGAACTCCTCATGTTCACACTCGGAGATTCCTCCACAACCAATGTGTGTTTTCAGTGGGGACACAGCAATGGTTACATGTGAGGCAGCCTGACAAAGAAAGAAACTAAAAAAGAAAAACTGACCCCAAAAGCAAATATGATAAAGCAGAAGATGAAAAGGAAGTTGGTTTCAAAGATAAAATCTTTAGAAGGCTTTTGGAAACACAGGTGAGGAGAGGAGACTCTTTGGAGTTGACTGGAATATTTTTAGTGAGAAAATGAATTCATTAGCCACAATTCCCTGTGTCCCCAACACACTGGGATATTTCACATTAACTTTTATGAACAGACATGCATTTTCTCCCTTATTGAAGCATTTTCCCTCTTCTATTTTCAGAGCCCTCTGGAGTGCTCAGATAACCCCCTCTGGAAGCCAACCCCAGCAGGGGACTATTTAATAAGACTCTTTTTAAGATAAAATATTTCTACAAAGGTGGAGATAATGCTATGCCCACAGTCCTTTTCAAAGGAAGCAGAACAAGAGAATCTCAGTGTGGAAAACCCCTTTTTGATCATTCCAGCCCCTCTCTCTGTCCTGCAGGACACAGCAGTGTGATATATGTCATACATGATCATGAGACTCATCTGGACACACCAATTTCATTATTTCCACCCCACTGCCACTGACCCTGCAGTGTCCTTGTACCTGCTCTGACCTGGCTGAGTTTGTGTCAGCTCAGTTTGGTTGCTAAAGGAGCTGAACAAGAGCTGGAGCCCGTGGTACAGCTCCTGTTTGCCTTCCTGCACCCCTGACAGGCAATGACAGGATAAGGAATAAAGAAACCTGCTTTGTCTGCTCCAGTTTAGCAGCAAATCCTCTCCTGGTGTCTCCTCATGTGTCTAAATATACTCCTCTCTTGGGTGGGCCTGAATGCAATAATAAATCCCATTCTGCTAGGGGCTTTCATTTTATTCTGTACCATGGAGAACTGCTCATGTAAGAGTAAGTGGGTAATTGCAATGTAATACATTAAATTAATTTATTTGTCATGTTGATTTGGGCCATGTTCTTTCCAGCCTTCAGATTTATTTTATTTTATATTATATTATTTTATATTATTTTATTTTATATTATTTTATATTATTTTATTTTATAATATTTTATTTTATATTATTTTATTTTTCTTTATTTTATTTTATTTTATTTTATTTTACTTTATTTTATTTTATTTTATTTTATTTTACTTTATTTTATTTTATCTTTTATTTATTTATTATTTTATTTCTTATTTATATTATTTTATTTCTTATTTAGGCTATTTTTCTTTTCTTTTATTTTTAATTTTATTTTCTTAAAAGCCAGGAAGAAACATTTTGACCCTTCCCTCAGCAGGTGTTTCATTTCTTTGAGTGATCTGAGCACCCAGTTTGTGCTGGGGTGTGAATCCAGGGGTGCTGGGCTCTCCTGGCACTTGGCTCTGCTGCCCTTTTCTCTCCAGCTGGGTTTTACATGGAGGAGAAATCTCAGCCCCCCAGCAGATGAGCAATCTGGGCCAGACAGGAAATCTTCAGCCTTTCATGTCTCTTCAGGGGCAGGAAAATCAACAAAGAGAAAAATGGTCAAGGTCTCATGTACAGCCCAAAGCAGCAGAAAACAGGAACTGGAAATCTTTTCAGTTTATTCATCAATCCACAAGATAAAAGGACAATAGGACACATATTCTATATTGACTATATATTCTCTATTGACTATTCTGACTGTATTTCAAATGATGAAAGTTTTTAAACACAGCCAAAACTTCAGAAAATAATCATTGTTTAGAGGGAAAAAAAAGGACACAAACAAGTTGTGACCCTTAAAATAAAACAAAATAATTTTTTTTACCCAACCAAACAATTTTGTGTTGATTTTTATACAATGTTTGTATATGTATAAGAAATTTTGTCTTACTACTGACATTTCTTTTGTGGTTAATTCTTCAAAGAGCAATAAATAACAAGTATTGTGAAAAGTGTAAACTATTCAACTTATCATTTTTTCTTCCCTGCTAAACTGAATTGATGCATTCCCAGGTTTTAGATCTGCAAAATCAGCAGAATTTTTGTCCCATAGGAAAAATTTTATCTACCTGCATCCGGTAATTGTTCTATTTTTCACCTCCATAAGACCTCAGTTGGATCAGGTCAGCTTTCCTATTCTGGTTTACATTTATTTCCTGCAGGAAGCTCCATCTGTCAACAACTGAGTATTCTGCTAGCAATTAGAATGCCATCCAACACGTGACAGCTTTTCCTAGCACGCTGCAGGAATGGAAAAAGAACATTTTGGATGAATTAGAGGCATTAACATGAATGTGTGTCACACACTAGGCATTGTTATTTGCCATGACAATATCTCCATGGAGATTTCTAAAGTGCCTCTTCCTGGTTAATTGATTAGAATTCAAGACCCCAAAATTTGGGGTTAATATGGGTGTGCTAGGGGACCTGGTTCCAAAGGAAGCACAATCAGCTTGGATGCAGTTCTCAGAGATTCACAGAATATCCTGAACCACAAAAGTCATCCAGTCCAGCCCCAGCCCTGCCCAGACCCCCAACAATCCCACTCTTCTTTTCTCTTCTCTTCTCTTCTCTTCTCTTCTCTTCTCTTCTCTTCTCTTCTCTTCTCTTCTCTTCTCTTCTCTTCTCTTCTCTTCTCTTCTCTTCTCTTCTCTTCTCTTCTCTTCTCTTCTCTTCTCTTCTCTTCTCTTCTCTTCTCTTCTCTTCTCTTCTCTTCTCTTCTCTTCTCTTCTCTTCTCTTCTCTTCTCTTCTCTCTTCTCTTCTCTTCTCTTCTCTTCTCTTCTCTTCTCTTCTCTTCTCTTCTCTTCTCTTCTCTTCTCTTCTCTTCTCTTCTCTTCTCTTCTCTTCTCTTCTCTTCTCTTCTCTTCTCTTCTCTTCTCTTCTCTTCTCTTCTCTTCTCTTCTCTTCTCTTCTCTTCTCCTTCTCCTTCTCCTTCTCCTTCTCCTCCTCCTCACCACCCCAATGTTTCTGTAATCTTTCCGTTCATTTCTCTCATTTAAAAAATAAATAATTATTGATTGTGATTATTTTACATACTCAGGCATCATTCTCTCTCTTTTTTTTTTCCCCCTGCCTCTCTGATTTTGCTTTATTGCCAGGAATCCATCCACTCCAGGAGTTCTGTGATTCTGATTGACTCCAAGAAATTGCACTACTGTCTTTTGTTACACAATTTAATTCTGTTTGTTTTTGCAAGGGTTTTAGGATTATCTGCCTGCTGGCCTTGGCTTGAGCAGAACAAAACACCCTGTGTGCTCCAGGGGGTCAGTGTTATGGCATGGGAAATCTCCTCTCTGGAGCTCTCCTCCACTGGGCAAAGTCTTGGGGCTGCACTGTGCTGTGTGCTCTGCACACAAACTGTGCGACAAAACAATGGGCATTATCACTAATGAATTCATTTCTATTTTTTCCCTTTCAGCACAGACTACATTTAACAGCTATAAAGCCAAAACAGCTGTAGGCAAATAACAGCAGAGTTCAGAATGGGCTCTGGCCCTAAAAGTGCCACTCAGATTCAGATTTGCAAAGCTCCCTGCACTGTCCATTGGGATGGCTCCCACAAACTGATTCAGCTCTCTGTGACTGGGGATGGACTGAGCTCACTGTGAAATGACTTTCTGGGAAGCCTCTCCCTTGTTTATTGCAATTCCTTGTTTTCTGGAAGAGACTCTGGGATTGTTCTGGCTGTTGTGAATGTGACCTCAGATGTCTCAGTTGTTATTTCTCTAGCTGGGAGGATTTAGCAGCAAGGAATGTTCCCAGTTAGTGTGAGATGTTCACCTGGTGCCTGTGTCAGTCCAAGTGCCCAGATGGAAATGGAAAACAAAATTCATGATGCAAGAACACAACTCACAGAGAAAAGGTGTTGAAATAGTTAAGGCAAATGTACCATTGCTTCCAGCCACTAAGAAAGAATCCACAAAACTCAAGCAAATTTGCTGTCAGGAATCAATCCTGTTTCCCAAAATGAACTCGGTCTGGAATTTCTAACAATGAATCTCCAGGATTTGCTGAGCTCCTCCTTGCTGGGACAAAGAATTTAAACTATTTCAGGCCTGGCTTCAGGCATTTACTACCAGGGTGTGTTTGACAGGGGCCAGGGAAGATCACAGGATGAGGGAATCTTCACAGGATGGACTGGGGAGGAATAACTCCACAGCTCGAGTGTTTCACAGCTGCTTTCCCATTTGGTGATATCTCCTTGGACTCTTGAGCCTGCCTGTGCTTCAGGGAGAATTCTTTGCAGTGATTTTGCCCTTGCAGCTTTGCTGACTTCCCTGATGAAAGGAGCAGGAGAAATGAGTGCCCTGATGTTCTCTGAGTGCCTCTGCTGCTTTTTTCAAGCACTTTCCCAGGCTGGTGGGGCAAGTCCTGGTTCTGGGATCATTAATAGCAGAGCTCTGTTCTGCTGATCTGCAGAAATACTGGCTCAGGATTTTGCTTCTGGTGAATGCTGAGTGCAGGACACAGCAGCCGCTCTCACTTTGCCTGCCTAGAAAAGAACATTTCTGACAGAGTAAAAATGCTGGAGCAGTAGCTGCAGAGATGCCTCATCAGGACAGACTTTTGGTCCAACATAAACTTCTCATTACTTTTTAATACATTCAAACAGGCAAGTTTGCCTGCTCTGGATCAGTGCTCTGTGGGATGTGATTCTGTGTCATGACTTTTCTGAGCTGGCACAAGGAGCTCTTAAGCTGGATTTGTTTTGTTGAATCATGACCTCAGGGATTTGTGAGAGAAATGAACTGCAGCCAAGTGCTGGAGATTTTAAGGCAGTTTACAAGTGGAACCTCGGTCAGGCTGAAGTCAACAGCAAATCTCTGCATTCTTTTTTGGAACAAACCCATTTGATGGCTGAGATGTGAACTTTCTGTGAGAACATAAGGACCAGGTTTGGTGTGGCTTGAATTTGTGGCCTGAGGGTTCAAGGAGAGGATATTGATTGTGTGAGGATGGGATGGGGGCTGGAGCAGGCTCACACTAGGGTCCTGAGCATCCTCAACTTTCCTTCCCTCTGACTCTGCAGTTTCTGCTCCACTGCTGCAGCTCCCACATTTACCCTGGTTCAAGCACAAAACACTAAAATCCTTGTTTTGGAAAAGTTTCTTTAATCCTCCTGTGCCTGCCATTGGTGTCCTTCCAGCCAGTGACTAAGTAATCAGAGCTGGATAAAAGCCACTTCCCCCATCTCTCCCCCAGATTCTTTTCCAAGACATTTTGAAAGGCCCAAGATCCTTCCTACTGCACTATGGAATATTTTGGAAGGTGAAATATAATGTGGCTTATATAAAACTGCAGGATGCAGAACACAACCCCATTCAGATCCACTCAAAGCCTCCCTGAGTATTGACATCCATCAGAAATTTTCCATTTTTTTCACCAAATTTTCAGAATCACTAAACCAGCTGAGTTACTTCTTAATGCTACTTTGATTAAAATATTAACTTTCTTTCAACCAATAAAGGATCTTGGGCAGAAAATAATTTGCATTAGTTGAGCATATGGGTTGACTCAAAGACAAGTTAATTACAGAACACAGTGCAGAGAACCTTTGCCTACTTGAAGGAGAGTGCTACACAAAGGAAAAATGAAATAGGTGTTATCTCTTTTCAAATTAAATTGCCTGTTACAGGGGATGTACTTTATTCAACATGAAACAGAGTCAAGATGAAATGAGGAAGGAAAAGAGAAAATGAGATTGAGAAGGCATTGTGAGAAAAAGAAGAAAAAACTACTAAATAAAAGGCTGAAGGAGAGAATGAGGGTTTCTTTCTGTACTTTTCAGAAAGTCCCAAGGGAACTGAGATGCAGGAGAACAGGACTGAGCTGTGCTCCACACTCAGCTGGGTTAAGGGAATTTCCACTGCTGCTGCTGCAAGTAAGAGCTGGGCTCTGATTTACACCAAGAAAAGAAAGTTCTTAACCCAAACAATTCCTACCCACACACCAGAGACTCCCTGTAATTGGCCTTGGGAGCAGGACAAAGCCAGGCCAAGCCCCACACACCAGGCTCAGCCTTGCTTTCAGCTCAGGATATCTTCAGGCACAACATATAATTCCAAAAGCCAGCTTTAAACACTTGGATGATACAATTCTGCTCTCTGTGATTCCTTCCAGATGATATATGTGGATATTAATTATGGAAATAAATTTATCATTCATGTAATAACTGCATGTGGTCATGAATATAAACGTGGGAGTCATGCCAAAGGCCAGGGAGAGGCTCTGCTGAATTTCAGACAAGACCTTGTGGTGCCATCTCAGTCTGCAAGAGGCTCTCTGATAAGACCAGAGAAGTCTTGGTGCACTCACAGCCACGTGTTCCAGTTTGAGACCATTCAGAACTGGGAAGCATTTCCAGGCTTGACCTCACAGGTGTGAAAATGGAACTGCCCCAGGGAAGAAAAGATGAAAAATGCAAGATAACTTTTCCCCAGCCATGTGTGCAGTGCATCCTTGCAAAGAGCCCAGGAATTTTCAGGGTATTCTCCATCTGAAATATCTTGTGCCTGAATTCAGATCAATACAATGACTACCAGTTGTCATCTGTGCTCCCTGACATTGCAGGATGGAAGATGATAACATCCCAGTTATGTTGGATTTAGTGAGTTAGTTGGGTACCTGCAATTTGCTCTCTTATTGATCATTCCTCATTCAGCCTTTTATTAATTCCATATCTGGAAAACCAGCACATGAACCAAACCAGTTCACATTTATCTCCCTCCCAAAGCTTTGTTTAGTTTGATTGATTTTTGAACATACCTTCAGCTCTAGGTGACACCAGAGTCATTTCAGTAACTCTCACAAAAAGGGATTTAAGTCCCTGCTTCTCACAGTACATCACTTTTATTATCTTGTGAGAGGTTTGGATGTGGCAGGTATCAGCCAGCCCTGCTCTAAAGCATCATTTGATCAAGGTAAGAAAAGGAAACTGCTCCTGTAAATATCTGGAGATTTATGGAGTGCAGTGGATCTGTTTTACACAGTGAATCAGGTTTATGCCAAATCACCACACAGACACAGCAATTCTAAAGCCTTTCCAAAGCATTTCACACATTTGGATTGTCCTGTGTGTGGTAGGGATGAGCTCCAAGAGAAAACCTGAGCACTAATTTCCACACTTTTTCATGGCTCTAAAAGATTAATATATGACCCTATAACCCAGATTTTGGATTTGTAGATGCACTTTCCTACTTCAGCTCCACAAATCAAGACTTCATAATTAATTCTTTGAAAAGAATAAACTGATTCAAAGATGTCATTAAAGGCATAATTTACTGTAATGAACCATCATTACAAGATAAAATCCAGCCTGGCTCAGAAATTATTGTCAATTTGCACCTGAGTCTAGACTTTCCTGGTGTCTGTGATGCTTTATATTTTATCTTTTAAATTTTCCAGATTCTGCACTGCATTGGTGTGTGACTCTGAGCTTCATAAAAAGGAAGTTCTCACAGTTCAGGCACACAGAACAATCCTTTTCCAGCCCCAAAAAGTGCAAACAGGGAATTGAGGAGAGAATCTGGGAGGGTGGGACTGCAGAGCCTGGGCTGGAATTGGACAATGAACCCCAAGATGGAAATGGAACAAAACTGATAAAAGTGTGAAAATATGTGATCCATCATCCATCTTGGGCTCTTGCACTGCCCAAGGTGAATCCTTTGAAGGGTTTTAATAAATCCCCACTTTATTCCTTTAACTCTGCCCAGCCTCTGTTCCAGCTCACCCTCTTTAGGCATCACCTGTAGTGGCAGGGCAGTGCAGGCAGGGGTGTGGGGCAATGTGGGGAGATTTCTGTGGGGAAGGGCAGCTCTGAGCTCTGCACCAAGGGGGTTTTTATTGCTCTCAGGTGGTTCTGAGGCAAACTTTCAAAAGAACCCTGACCTGTCCCACAAGAATAAAGAGAACCTTTAGATGTGTAAAGCTTGAGGAACCATGCAGATTTGGTGTTTTTTTATTATTTTTCCAAATCCATCTTGTTTCCAAAGGAATTTTGAACACGAGCAATCTGCTCAGCACATAAGGACTCAAACCCAAAGCAGGGCCATCCCTCACCCAAACACTGCTCTGATGTTTAACATCACAGAGCTGACTCACACAAAATCTATCCAAGAGCAGGTGGCAATAAAGGCTTTCCAAGGCAGAGTGGGGTGTGCTGGCCAGGCTGACCCAAACCAGGGATGCCAAACTGGTGCCAGTGCTCAGCAGTGTGGGGTGTGCTGACCCAAACCAGGGATGCCAAACTGGTGCCAGAGCTCAGCAGTGTGGGGTGCTGGGGTGGATCTGATGCCTGCCTTGTTTACATGCTCCCTTCACTGCCTTCCTTTGCTCAATCAGCAGCTTCACAGAAAGCCTTTGGGACTTTCTTATGTCTGAGCAGCGCCAGAGAAATGCAGAATTGGGGAGGTCTTGTGCAGCATCAAAGTCAGGGGAAACAGAGCACTTTAACCCTAATTTGACACATAATTAAATTCAAAAAGGACAGGGGAAAAACATCCTCGTGAAAGGGGACCATGAGGAGACTTTTTTCCCCCATGACTTGCCAACCCTAAATTAGTATTCTGTGCTCTCTGAAGGAGGAATGCTTTTTTTGTGCTGTACTACTTCAAAATGGCCTTCAGAAAGTGTTTCTCAGCATGCAGGGAATAGCTGAAGGTCTTGGGAAAAAAAAAGAGTGCATTCAAACCAGCACTTGGCACTTGCAAAGATTTTGGTTTTCTATGACCCCACTCCTCCCATTCTTCTACAACTACTATCCAAAAAGAAATATTTTCGTCCAGCTGGCCTCCCCTGTAACAAAATAAGCCAGAATCTCTGTGTTAATTTGCAAACTGGGCTCTTCTCTGGGATTTGGGCACTCCCAGCTGTAATTTATTCCTCCATGTGACATTTATTCCCAGCACAGTGACACTGCAGCTCTGGCCAGGGCAATGTGGGCACTTGCCAAGAGAGCCACGAGCTCCTGCCCTGGTGGAAGGGCTCAAGTGGCCACTGCAAGGGCTGGAGGGAGAGAAGTTCTCTGTTCTTACCACCCCACCATCCTGCTGGCAATGGAGCCATGAGCCCTTTTCCCCAGCCCAGCTCTTTGTGCAATTCTGTCTTTCTTTCTTCTGCCCTTTCACCACACAAGGGACTGCACACCCAGAGCAAACTCACAGAGTGGATACCAGAAACCTTGGATGGATACAAGCTCCAGCTCATTTCAATTGCTTTGATTTAGTTTGACATCAGGTCTTTAATTCATCATAACCTTTAAGTTCTTTTACAAAACTAAATCATTTTTTGTTACTGATCGTTTTCTTATGTTCCTTCCCTGGGAGATTAAGTGAGATAGTATCTGCAAGCACTTTGAAGATGTTAAAGTGCTTATTACTGGATTTGAGAAGTCAACAGAATCATAAAGTTACAGGGTAAAAATATATATTAAAAAAGAACAAATCCCAGACACCACTCCTGATTCATCAACAGCTGGGTGCTGACTCCTGACCCTGGATCGTTGCTGCTCTTTATCCCACTGTCCAAATCCCTGACTGGCCAGGTGAGGAAAAAAAGGGGCATCATCTCATTCACATTCCCAGTCTCATCCTAAAGATATCCCCTAGGATCCAAAGCTTTTCTCTGAGCAGAAAGGGATTTTGACATCACCAGTGTCTGGCCTTGCATATGTAGGCAGACAGCTCTGGTTTCACAACTTGAACATCCTGGGTTACAAATTACAGCCTGATTCAGATGCTGCTTCACATGTGGCTCATCTGTGCCTTCTGCCAGCCCAAGAACTGCTGGGAGTCAGGCAGGGCAGGGCTGGGAGCTCCAATTTAATCTCTTGGTGCCTGGCAGTCAATGCCCCCAGGGAATGGAAAGGAGGTGCACAGTGGAGTCCTCCCAAATTCAGGTCAGGAAGAGTCATAAGGACACAGAGTACTCGACAGATGGATTTCCCTGTTCTCCAGTCCACAGTAATTGAAGAATTATTGTGCAATTAGTGGCACAATAACACAGAGCAGAAAATGGATCCAGGGTAGACATTAACATTCAGGAGGGGATATGGAAGGTGGTGAAAAGTGGTACCACGATGTCAGGTGGTTTGTGTCCCTTTATCTCCTGGGATAATCAACCTTGGGGAAAGGAATATATTCTGGGGCTTTGCCTTCACTCAGCAGTTTTTGCAGCTCCTGCAATATGAATCCTCCATCACCTGCACTGCACTGACCTCCCTGTGTATTTTAAAAACTTGTTTTCTTCTCAGAAATCTCCTTCTTTGCTTCTCCACAGCTTCTCTTCAGTCTTGACATTTTGGAAAGACTTCAGTCAAGCCCATCAGAGAAAATTTGGTTTTCATTGCTCACATGTGACGTGTCTTGCTGACCTTTTGGTGCATCTGTTAACCCTGGTCACCGTGACACTTCAGTTTCCTCAAACAGAAAGGAGGAATGAAAAACCAAAGGGTTCATCTGCAAAGCTTCCACCTCTGAACTCAATAAAGCAGAATTTAAATTGAAGGAGTTAATAAGTATTTTAGACCTCAGAGAAGTGCAGAGAATACAGCAAAGGAACAGCAATGTCTGCAGAACTGTGATTCAGATTTCTTGTACCTTCGTTACAGAGCTTTTCTCGGGTATTAGTTCTGTCTCTTGTGCTTTGTGCTCCTCTGACACTGAGCCAAGCCTGCTCAGCTAATGCTTTTACAACTCAAAGAACCTATTTTATCTGATTATTTTTCAACCACTTGAAATTAGGGTTTGAAACTGCTCTTACAAAGAGCCATCTGAACTGATGAGAATGTGAAAAAATAGCTCAAGTGCCTGTCAGATAAATATCCTGACTGTCAGCTGCTTCTGGGGAAGAAACGAGCACTGAGCTACAAGAGGAAGCACCAAGAGCTCTTTAGCCCCCTTTTTGCTTCTAAACAGGAAATTGTTTGAGGAACAAAGTGGGGAGAGCTGAGGTGTGAGCTCTGCTAAACCCCAGAGATGCTGGGGCTGAGTCTGCACCTCAGCAGCTCAGAGAAAAGTGCAGGGAATGGGTTTTTCATTGACCCCAAACACAAGGGTACAACCAGCAATTCTGCACCCTTGGCTGTGTGCAGCAAAAGGGAAAAGGCAGGAAAGGTGTTGGTTGTGTCTAATTCTCCACCATTGGTAGGAATAAGAGAACAGCTCAGTTAATTTGCTGTCTCTATGGTAACTGTGCATCAGGGCTCTCACTGCATGGACCTGCTCACTGCTTTCTGCACTGCACAGGAAATACCTTCTGCATGAACCCCAACATCTGTGCATTTACTGACTTCTGACACAAAAGAGAGGATGTGCCAAAAAAAATGGAATTGTCTTGTTTCAGATTTCAGTTTTGGAGCTGGACTGCCAAAACCCTAAAAATGAACCAGGATTTTATTGGTGGGAAAACAATGAATGGAGAGAAAAATTCCCTGCAGTGAAAAGGTCTTTTGTGGGCAGGAGAAGAAGTTTTTTTGTAGTGTTTACTAGAGCTGTGTCTCCTTTCTCTTCCACATGCCACTGTGTCTCAGGCATGGATCTAAGGAGAAAGTGTAAATTTTTTTCTCTGAATGATGATTTCTCCTGGGCATTATCCAAAGCCAGAGTGCCTTTGCCTCCAGCTTGTCATATTCATATTTGAGTTTTCACTGGATGTTTCTGGTATTCGTGGGACTCATCTGGATTTCTGCAAACCTGGCCCCAAGGAAAAGTTTTGGATCTGCAGATATTTCAGCTCCTCAGCACTTCAGCTCTTATTCCTGACACAAGAATGGTTATTTCACACCCATTTCACAGTGCAGACGTGGAAGGAGAGGGTGATGGTAAAACCACAAGTTTTAAACAGATTGAAAGCACTGATACAGATGGACAAAAGTTCTCCTATCACACACTCAACAGTGGCTGCAGCATTGGCCTTTTGTCCACGTTTTGGTTATTTCTTCAGTGTCCACTTCCCCTCTGAGACAGCCTCTCCTCTTTCTCAGTTCCTCTCAGAAACCATCCCAAGCTGCCTTGGTCATTTCCAGCCTGTGCTTAAACAGAAAAAAGGAGCTCAGCACAACATGAATCCTGGGAGGTCAGGGGTCTTCTAATAACTTCCCAAAACTGAAACAAAAGGAGCAAAAAATTATTTTGCTAAGAAGCACTGAGCTCATGGCAGGTTCATTTGCAAGGGGGTTTCCTATTTTCCTTTCCACAGAAATACAAGGAAATAAAAACCTCCCAGTTAATCTGCTTAATTTACTCACATCCTGAATCCATTAATAAAATCATTTGGGAAGCCAGTTGAAAGTGATGCTGCAATGTCTTTTTAATTCTTGTAACATCTCTGGAAAATATCACGGTGGGCTCTGCTCTGGGTTCAGTCAGAGTGGCACAGCACAGTAACACCAAGTCCTCCCCAAAATCCCAGGAATGCTTTATTCAGGATACTGAGCTGAAGCCTGCAATCATTCTTGTGCTTATCACAGAGTTTTACATGCATAATGTCCTTTTTCCCAAGGAATTGGTGGCCTCAGCTGGCTCCAGCATTTATAACTCAGGTTTTTGCTAGCAACAGAGGGAAGTTAATGCAATTTAAAAAGATTTTTAGGTCAAGTTCATCCATGTTTAATGCATTGGGGATCTGGCCCATTCTGTGCATCACAATTGGTTTAAACTGTGTCCAAGGAAAGAACAGGACTCACACAGTCAAACATACACAATTTGTGATTTTACTGTGAAAATGGTTTGGCTGTGTGGCTGTGCCCTGCTGTAAACCAAAGGGGTTTGACTGGGAATTGGAGCTCACTGCAGGTGCTGCACTGAGAGGAGTCACAGTGGAAGGGGTTGCTGAGGACACTGGGATTTTGCAGTTTGCCTTTGTGCTATTTCCAATTTCCAGCCCCAGCCCTTGTCCTTTTCTATTGGTGTCTCCATCCATACCCACTGCCACTCCACCTTTCCACTTCCACTTTTCCATGCTCTGCTGACACATCCTTTACCACCAGCAGCAGCTTTGCTCTTCCTTCCAGCCCTCTCCTACTCCCTGTCCCATCCTTCCTCAAATCTGGGGCTTTGACCCCAATTTCCCTTCTGATCCCTTCCTACACACATTTCTTTGTTTCCTGAAATGTTGCTCCTGTCCTGCTTTGCTGTTTTCCTGCTCTTGTTTGGCTGGTGAAGGGAGCCTGTCCAGGAATGTCCCCGGAGCTCAGACTGCATGAAAAATGTGACAAATGGCAGCTGGTGAAAGAGGGCAGATAAGGCTCAAGGATGGGGATGAGTAAAGTGATTTCGATAAAAGCACAAACCAGACAGGTGACAGCAGTGAAGTATTTCACACTCAGAGCAGACAGAAATCAAGATGGGGAAGAAAATCTGGTAAATTTATCTAATGTTGACTCAGCTGCTGTCCCCAGGGTGATCCACCAGATCTGCTTCAGTTTCCTGAGTCTTTATTAAAAAAAGCTTTCAACCAACAAAAAAAACCCCAACACCTCCACCTGCTGCTTTTCCCCTCAAAAAAAAAAAACCCAGAGGGATTATCTGCAATTGTTCTTTAGTCTGTGCTCTGTGCTGAGCCTTCCTGGAGGAGATGTGGTTCCAGGAACCACTGCTCTGTTTTAGGTACTGGCTGACCAGCTGGAACTGGGAAGAACAAGCTGGAAATGCTCAGCTGAAATCCTCATTGCTGAGTGTTTGGCAGAATTATGAGCATTCATTCTTTGAAGCCAGTGATAAATGCCAAGAAAAGCTGAATTTCTAGGACTGCCTATTAAAGTGCCCACACCCCAGAGTGTGTATGCACGCCAAAATATCTGAGTTAATTACTATATCTGATATATATCAACACAAATATTTTCAAGGAGATGCTGTAAATTGTAAATGAAATACATGAAATCCTCTCCCACTCCTCCTACAAAGGGTTTTAAAGTTTACAAACCTCTCACACAGGCTGCCCAGTGAGACACAGCTCACTCAGGTCAGAGTGCACAAAGCAGCAACTGCTTATTGAGGATGTCAGCCTGAGAACAGCATCCATTTGGAGAATTCAGGTCAGGAGAACATAATTATCCAAGTTGGAGTTTGTCCAGGTTACCTGGATTACCACTGCTATAAAAAGCAGGGTGGGACCATCAGTGAGTGATTAGGAGCTCTGTTTAGCAAGGCTTTGGAAGATCCTAATGTGAATTAGTGTTCCATTCCAACAACTTCTGGTAGTTGTGCATCCTTTTCATTAAAATCTCCCCTTTATTCCATGGCATTCAGCTGCTGCTTTCTGGACAGTCACAACAGTGGGATTTTTTTGCTTTTCCCTAAAGTTTCAGGGAAAAAATACATATCATTAAGGTCTTCTGCACTATATCAATAATAAAAACTATTAAATGTTAAAAACCTGGTAATTAGTCATCTCTTGTGCTTTTTTTTGTTTTTTGGTTTTTTTTGTGGTCTCAGCCCTGCAAGGAGCCTCCTGATTGAACAGGATTAAGGACTCTCCTTCCTATGAGCCCTAAATTGGTATCTCCAGCTGCAAACCTATTGGAAAAGCAATCAGTTCTCCCAAACTGCAATATGCACCTGTACAGCACAGTGGGTTCCCAGGGTCAGCAGCCTTTTCCTGGAGGG
Source organism: Catharus ustulatus (assembly GCF_009819885.2). Classification (NCBI taxonomy): domain Eukaryota; kingdom Metazoa; phylum Chordata; class Aves; order Passeriformes; family Turdidae; genus Catharus; species Catharus ustulatus. The sequence continues at coordinate 18,588,439 of NC_046231.1, read as the reverse complement.
GATTTGGGAGAACCCCCTGTGCAGAGCTCAGCTGAACTGCCTGAGCTGCTCCATCACAATCTGCCACAAGCCAACACTGCTCACTGCCTTCCCTGCACCTCGTTTTCAAAGAAATTAAAAATAAATCTCCCATCCCCATAACAATAGTTATTGCTAAAGGAAACAGAGGCAGTCTGGGCCATGTTCAAGGTTGAGTAATTCCTGACAGTTTTCCCTTCTGTGCTGGCCTGTCCCTTGCAGACCTATTTGCTCTCTTTGCTGACTCACAAATCCATGTGGCAGACTTAAAAGACTTTATTATAAATACACCAATAATCTGAGCTGTCACTCCTGCAAGCTGCTAAGCTTCTGCTCGGGGCACGGGCAATAATGAGTTCTTCTATTCCTTTATTTTCCATGAGGGAGAGCTAGGCATGGATTTGTTATCAGACATCTGCCCTGTGGGATTCTGCTTATTCCTACTTCCACATTCTGGGGAAGGATGGATTCCCTTGGTTGTTTTGCTTGTGAGCAGAGAAGAAAAAGAGCAGCTAATGCTCCTTCCTTTGTCTGTGTGACCTGTGGCATTCAGAGCTCCTGCAGGGCTGTGCTGCTCCACACAGGAGCACAAATCCATCACTCCACAGCACACTGAAAAGCAGAGCATCATGGACAGGGCTGCACAAGGCTCTGAGAGAGACCAGGAAGGTCTCAGGATGGAGGCTGTGACTGCAGCTTTGCCACCAACAGGGAAAAGCCTCCAGTGAGAAAAGTTCATTACCAGCTGTTCTACCCACAAGGTTTTGCTGCCCACCCTCAGCCTCTGTCTGCACCTTCCAGAACAGCTCCCCTGCTCACAGTTTTATTCTGAGATGTTAATCAAGTAGGCTAATTATATATATGCCAGGGTTGACATTGGCAGGAATCATGGAACTGGAACCACCTCCCACCCCCTCACACTTCCCTTCTGCTCAGACACAGGGTGTTATTAATCCCCTCACACAAATCACTTCCATTCTGTTCCTCCACTCATGGCAAATGCATGTGGCAATTACACTTTTGCCCCTCATGCCTCTGAGTCTTGAACAGCATACCCCAGGAAAATGGGTCAAAATTCAATGAAAAAATATTCTACCACCACTCCTTCTACAAAAACCTCTGCTTTCCTTGAGAATATGTTAATTTTCATGTGTTGGCATGAAAAAAAAACCTCCCTCGAACATGAAGCGCTTCAATGTAGTTAAATCATTTGGCTTTGTGCCCAGGAAATATTTTTGGGGTTTGTACACAGAGTTCTCTCGTGCATTTCCATTCAGAAGCAATGGGATTGATACTGGGATGATTGCTGGATTGCTGTGCTCTGCAAACATTTGCTGTGCTGTCTGCTGGAGACAGAGAGGGGGTAATCACTCGTGAACTGTTTCTGTGGGAGAGCCCTCATGCCTCACCAGCCATTTCAGATGCACTGCAATTTATTCAGTGTCAGAGCTGGCACTGGGGAGCTGCAGCTGCTGCCAGCAGACCTGGGATCCAAGCAAACAGGAGCTCTTCCCACAGTGGGCACTGCTGAACCAACCTCACTGCTGAATAAATGCACTCATAAAGCACAATCCTGTAAAATTATTATTAAATACTGCACGTTCTGTCTTTAAAACTCAGGCAATATTATGACCCCTCACAGTGCTTTTACTTTCTTTAAGCATTTTGCAATTTCTCAGATTGTTCCTATTCACTTTTGGCCATGTTCATCTGCTACTTCTTAAAAATAAAATTTTAAAAAAAAAAATCCAAGACCTCTCTTCGTTATATCAAGCAAGAGGCAATCAAAGCCAGATTGTGGGAGCTCACCAAGACATTTTCTTTAGAGAACTGAAAAGGTCTTTTTGATTCAATTTTCCCTATTTCCCAGATCAGCTGCAAGGAATTCCCCCCAGACACAGAGCTCATTCCCCTCTCAGCCAAAGGATGCAAGTACAAATGTGCTGCTCTGAGTTTTGCTGGACTCAGAGACTTCTTTCAGCTAATTGTCAGAATAAGTCAAGATAAATCAGGGAAATTTGTGTTCACATCTAGAAAGGTCCACCAGTTTCTGTGCCAAATTCTAGGCAGGATCATGAATTGCATAACCACAGAGCCACAGATAACATCCAGTGTGACTCAGAGCAAATAAAGAAATTTTTCCTCAGAAGCAGAGAAAATATCAGCTCTGTAGGAATTCCTGCTCCACCTGGGGCAAGGACATGAAGGTCAGTGTGTGGAGCAGAATTGCTTTGCACATTTCAGTTGGGAGAGGAAGATGGCTCTGAAATGCATTCAGCACTTAGAAAATAAAATATAATGAGAGATCCCCAAGCTACTTTGCTCCATTGTGGGCACACCAAGGAATTCCACAAATGCCCTGCTCATCACAAAGTTCATCTGATGGACACAGCTTTGTGTGCACATTATCAGCATAAGTAGGACAAAGATAGAAAAAAATAAAGTTCTATTTATACCAATATAAAGAGACATCCAAGACAGGACCAAGCAGCAGCCAGAGAGACAAACCCATCCCAAGAAGCAGCCAAATAAATTCTCATCCATGGAAGCTCGCAGGGCTCTTCTCAGCTGAGGCTGGAGCTGAGCACACAGCTAATCAGTATTTGCTTCTGCCACCACATTAGTGACCTTTCAGAGCAGGGTGTAAGGAATGGATGAGAATCTCCCACAGCCCTCCATGGGATTTAACAGAGCTCTTCTCCAGGGCTCTGAAATTCTGGCACACAGAAATGCACCAATGCTTTTTTTCCAAGCAGTTTTTCCAAGCAGAGCAGTGCAAGAGCAGCAGTTCCAGACCTCTCCCCTCTGGGATGATCCAGAGCTGACAGAGCCACCAGCCTGGGTGGCTTCATTGCCAGGATCCTGCTGATCTGAGGCACTGCAAAACAAACACCTGGTGCTCCCACTGACTCCAGGTGCTGCTGTGGTAGCTTAGGCTCAGAAATGGGGGAACAAAGAGCTCCCAGCACACACAGGGACCCTGAAAAAGCTGCTGTGGGCCCTTCTGCTCACAACTGATTTCTGTGATGGAGAAAATAAGAAAGGGGGAGAAAAAGGAAAAAAAGCCCTTAAAGCATAGACTGTTTGGGATGAATCCTTTGCAGTTTGTGGCTGGGGCTGCCAGAGCAATCCTGAGCCTGTCTGAAGGCTCACACAGGTTTGTGTCCTCTCTGGGGCTGCACACACTGAGCAGCTCTGCTGGGCACCTCCATCTGCTGGAGCATCACCCAGCAGGTGCCACATCACCTCTGGGGAAGGATTAGTACAGTTGAAAGGTAGCTTTTAATTTCATACAATTGAAAAGCGTATCGAAAAACAAATTCTCATTCCAAAGGCTGTTCCCAAGGCTCAGCCACCTCCTGACTGTGGAGAGGGACAGGGGCTGCTGAGAAAAGGCATGGAGTGGTGTGGCTGGGGAGATTGAGTACAGCAACCTGGGATCTACACCCTCACACACCTAAAGGAGAGTTTGAAGTAATTTTGGGCAACTGATTTGTGGATGGAGAGGGAAAATACCAAATTTCCACAACACACCAAGGTTATTCTGCAATGAGCTGAGAGCCTGCACCCCCTTGCTCACCTGGAATCCCAAAGAGGGATCCCAACCTCGAGCTCCAGGGACACAAGCAGGGTGAGCACACACCCCTGCAGGAAATAGAGTCAAGCACAAAGAAAACATGCAGCTCTGCACTGGTATAAATGGAGAGAGAGCCCATAGCAACTTTTATTCTGCAGCTTTCAAACAAACTGTTACAGCAGGGAGCAGGAGAGGTGGGTGTAAAACCACAGCTCCCTCCAGGACATTCGTGTTGTGCCCACATTTCTTGGCTCCTGGTCTCACTGTAATGTGTAAAGGAGCTGAAGCCAACACTTGCCAGACTTTCTGATCACTGGAGAACTCTGCAGCACAGCTGATTTAGGGGCATAAATCATTTCTGTTAATGGGGCAGGTTAGTAAATGAACTTTGTTGTTTCCTCTCAAAGAGGGTTTTTGCATCCAGTTTTGTCAGGGTGTTTGAAGTGGGGGCTCTCAACACAGTGGTTTTTGGGGAGGTTTTCCAGAGAACACATTTTGTGTCATGGCAGTATTTGTAAGATCTTGTATAACACAGTAGCAATAACCAACTAAGCATGACCTAGAACCATCTCTCTCCCTTTGCCACAAGCATCTGTCTGACTTTGGATAGGCCAAGTGAAGGAAAGGAGCAGGACATATGGGGAAAAACCCTAAGGAAACAAAAAACTCAACAACCCCACATTTTCCTTTAGAAAGCAAATTATCAGCCTAAGCAGTTCCACAGTTCAGGACACTGGATGGTCAGTTAGAAAGTGGCATGAGCTAGCAGTGCTGCTAAGACAAAAACACAGCCCAATCTGGTCTTTGGCAAATTAGTGCATCTTTGACCCATCCCAAGTCATGAGAGGCCTCCCAGAGGGTGAAAACCACAGCTCTCCTTCAGGCTTTGGTGCTCAGGTTGTGTAAGAGCAACAGAATCTGCCTGTGGGATTTGGTGTTAGAGAGGCAAGTTATGATTGCGGGGAAAACTCAGAGCAGGCAGGATTTGATTTTGTCTCTTTGTTCATCAAGTACTTGAGAAGGAACACTCTCAGTGAACGTGGAAGGACTTTTCATGATGAGAGGAACACTCTCAGCAGGACTTTTCATGATGACAGAAAGAGGAAAGGTCCACCTCCATTAGCCAAAAAAAAAAACCCCATAATGATCTTGCTTGACAAGTCAGCACAGAGTGGCCATCCAGGAGAGCTGAGTACTTAAGGGTTGGACTCATGATCCTCGTGGGTCCCTTCCAACTCAGAATATTCCATGACAATAAGGTTTCTATGGATGGAAGAGTATATTTTCTTCTATATATTTACATTTTTACTCTGGTAACAGAGTTTATTCACTTTTTACTCAAAAGACAAATAGCCTGTGTTGCTAAACCTCCAGTTACAAGCACAGCTTTTTAAACCAAGATCTTGTTTAATGATAACTCTGGTATCATAAATTTTATTTATTCATTTTAATAACCCCTGGATTCAGTTTGCTCTGTGTTGCTGCATCCTCTGCAAGGGCACTGATCTTACACATGATAGTGGTTTCTGCATTAAACATCTGTGAAAAATCAGAAAACTCCAGCTGAGCAAATTGCTGGGTGTTGTTGGGGCTGTAGTCATATACTTAACTAGAAAATAAAAATCTACCTCTCATGCAAGCCTTGGCAAGGGCCTGTGTGCATGCCAGCTGTCAGGATGGGGGAAGCAGGGTAATTGGAGCGATTAAAAGCTCACAATGCTTACACACACGCTTCTGCATTTAAGGTGGAGTGAAACTGTCCTGTAACAGTGAAAGCCTGTGGAATCCTACCTGACATCTCTGCACCAGTATTTTAAATTCTGCAACCCTGACCCCACCAGCTGGCACCTACATAAACACCTCCCAGGAATGCTGGGGAGCAGCAGCACAAAGGGATGGGATGTGCTGACCCCCAAGCTGTGTTTTAAAAAGATCCTCCACTTGAATATATTATGAAATAATGGCAATTTTAGTAGCTAATGCGAGGTGAAGCAGGAGGGCCCTTATTCATTATTGCAAAGAGTGCAGGGAAGGAGAAATTTCCACATGCATTCAATAGGATTCAGTAATATCTCAGAGATAAGGATGCAGAATCTCTGTAGAAATCAGGATCATGCAAAGCAATGACATGACAGTTAATTTGAATTACTGCACCTGTGGGATTCTCCAAATTAACCTGCTGCTTTGCCCCTCAAAGAGTTGACCCAAACAATATGAGTGTGCAGGACATCTGATGATTTAAGTTTTCCAGAAAATAGTTACACCTTCCCCAAGCATAAAGGAGACCTTGAGGAAAAACAAAGTACTGTCCTCTATCTCCAAAGGCTTTCTTCACATGCACATTTCACACTGGATAAAAATAGCCTTAAACCCTGGGTTAAGTAAGCTTCTTATATTGGGAAAACCTGTTTCAAGTGGACAAAGAAGAGAGAAGTGGCACACCATAAAAAGGCCTTTGGTTTCAGTGTCTGCAGCTCGAAACACCATCCTGGTCTCATTTTCTGTGTCCAAGAGGGAACTGCCCAACACTGAGCCACTGCAAAGAGCAGAGTAAGCATGAACAGGGTGTGGGCTGCCTACTTCTCCTTTCTGCATTTCTCTCTTGAGATCAGGCTAAGTTCCTTTTCAAGCCTAACTGGAAACTGTGAAAAATTATTCACAGGAAAAAGACAAAAATCCATTCTGTATCTCTCATCAATACTCAAAGCTTACAAGCTGGCCAAGATCTTCACTACAGAAGAATCAACTGCAATCATTTCCATAGCCAGTAATTTTGAAATTGCCTCATTAGTACTAAAACATTTCTAGAGACACGCACATGACTTGTTTCTGTTGTAATTATTTCTGAGTTACAGTTCAAAGCAAAGTTGAAGCAAGTCAGAGAACAGGACATGAGACTTCCTGGTGCATTTTTAAACTGCAGTGCAAAAAGCACTAGATTACTCCAAAGGGAATGAGAAGGGAACTAAGGAAAGCAAGCCTATTGTTTTGTCAATTTTATTAATCAAGTGTCCAGAAACAAGAGTGGAAAAAGAAGAGCTAAGCAAGATATTCAGAGACTTCATGCTATTGTTCAGTTCTGATCTGTTCCTCTTGGCTACAACATTTCAAGCAAACTTGGCCACCTCAGGGTGCCACAGTTTCCCCTTCAAACCCCACAGTCACCCAAAATAAAAAGTCAGAAGGTTAATGATCTCTCATAATTAGCCACACTAAGATCACCTTGGAGGATTCTGGTCTAAGCCCTTAAAACTGATCCTGGTAGGACTAGAAACTAAAGTTTTATTATTATTATTTCTTATTAATGATTACTATTTCTCTTAGAAGGCTTGTGGTTAAAACCAGAGTTTCTGTGAGAGCTCCCAAGGCAGATGCAGGACAAGCAGCAGGGAATTCTTCACTGTCCTACAGCAAGTCATTCCCACATCTGAATCCATGCCTTTTGTGATGGAGACCAGCTTAAAAGGGAAATTTGGTGGATCCCTCACCACACCAACTGAATTCTACAGCTCCATCACTGGCTGTGAATAGTTCAAGGTCTAGAAAGGAGAAGAAAGGTTGGAAATTTTGGCCAGAATTATATCCACATTTTTGTGGTTCTAACATACAGAACAAGCAAAAGTAGTTCACATGAACACACGAGATCTTATAAATGGAGATGTGGGAGAAACAAAGAGCAGATACATGAGAATAAGAACTTTGTCTTACTGAGCCAAAAAAGAATTTACTCAGTGCAGGAACTGTCTCAGAGCTCTGCAGAAGGGAATCATTGCCCTCATTCCTGCAGTTTATCACCTTTCCAGACCCTTCCTTTGTGTGAGCAGTACCAAAGAAATCCCAAGCTGGATCCATAACCCAACTGAGTCCAGCACTCAGTGAGCACCCCAGTGCAGTCCAGACTGAGCTCCTCACCAAACCTCCAGCAAAGTCATCCCACAATCAATTCACACCATCCACCCCCAGCACCAGATGCATTTGGCACTGCTACAAATCTGGTCACAACCCACAGAACAAGAAGCTCGATGGAAATAAGGAGGGTGGACATTTTACATTTACACTCCTCCCAAACAAACCTTGCTTCAAACAGAGCTGCACCTTTTACCAAACAACCCATCCCAGGCTGATGTCAGGGCTGTGCTCAGCTGTTAGCACAGATTTCAGAAGGGCTGCAGTATTTTCCCCTTTTCAGGGCAGAGTTAACATCACAAACACGACCCTCAGAATGGATTTACACGGTTAAAGGCTTCACATCATCAGCTCAGGGGAGTCTCACCCTTTTCTTCTTCACAGGTACCCAGGAGGCCATGATGTGAACTTGTCAGGAGCCTGATCTGGCTTTAAATATCAGGTGATTTTTAAGCTGATCAGTTCCCTGATCCACTTTGCTGTATAACAAATTCCTTTGATAAATCTGAGGGCAAGACGAAACCAGGAAAAAGTGAAACTGGAGGAAGGAAAGAATACATCAATCCAAACTACTGAATAGATAATTAAAGTCATAAAATCACTACAGAAATCACAACACTTAGGCATAATTAGGTACCAGTACTGATGGTGAGTGGCTGTGGAAAGCTGTTGTACCCTCACAAGGTTCAGTCAGAGAATCCCACCTTTCTCAAAACAATGTTTAGAACATTAACACATCTCCACAAAGCCCTTTAAACCAAGGTTTTTCTATCCCAACCTGATGCACAAGCTGTGTTAGCACTGAGATCTGTCAGGGAAGCATTTCAGGGTTTCATGTGGGGTTTTTTATCCCTCTTTTTTTTTCTGCTAAAGAGTTTAACAAGGAAATATCTTGGAAAGCTTGGAAAGGACAGGCCTCCTGTGCCTGTTCAGTAATGAGCCATGGCCATGTCTGACCATTTGTTAGCATGGAGAGGGATTTCTGCTCCTGCCATGCAACCCAAGAATAGGTAAAAAGGAATTAATTAATTAATTGAATAACATTCCCAAATAAGCCAGAAGCAAGCAATGCAAAACTCTGAAAACTGCAGATCTTCCTTGAATTTTCTTCTGAACTTTCCATGGGAGATTTTGCCAGCATGGAACAATCCTTTGAAGCAATGGAACAAACGTGTCACTTAAAAAGTTCTCATTTTTATACAAAAAGCTGAATTCCTTGCCCACTCTTACAGGGATAGATATTAGGCTGAAAACCATGATTCCACTGATTGAGCACATTGGTGTGTCAGGAACAAAATGTTCCTGCTGTCCAGGCAGGCTGGGAATTGCAGGAGAGCCCTGAAAGTGCAAGCAAGGGAAGCACAATTTTGCTAAAAAAAGATAGAACTGAAACAGGGAAAAAACTTACTTGCAGTCTTAATTTATTTCAAAACATAGACATAAATTCATCTGGACTGTGACACCTTCTAGAGCAGGTGGGCCATGCCTCTTCCCCAAGAAATCAGCAGTGATACTGGGCAAGTGAAGCCACACAGACAGCGTCAAGCTGGACCTTTGCATGCCTACAATTAATAAAATACACTTGGGAAAGCCAAGGAGTTTAAGAGCATCTCTGTTAAAGGGTAAAAAAAAGAAGATTTACAATCAAAACATGACTATTGGGCTCAAAACAAGAATTATTAGGTGAAACTATGTGGCTTCTATTATGGAAAAGGCAAATTAAAGCATTATAATGAACTTATTGGGTTCAGAAAATTGCCTGTAGGGCAAACAAAAGAATGAAAGGACAAAAAAAGAAAATAAAAAAAAGATTCAGCAACTATCACATCCAAGGTAACACAAACAGATAACACAGGCAGTGTTTCCACACAGCCCACCAGTGCTTTCCCAACAGCAGAGCTGTGACTTGTCTCCCTCAGACTAAACAGGAAACAAGAACTGGTTTGGACTGGAGCCACATGTTCACAGTAAAATGATTACTGGTGAAAGCATTCTGAGCAGTTTCAAGCCCCACTACAAGACAGAAATTGCTCATCTAATTTCTTCTCTTGCATATGAATGGGAGCTTCATGTAAATTCTGCTTTCTGTGGGGTTTTCACCTGGAAAAGCACACGGCACTGATCTCTGGGAATTAATAGGATGCTGTGTACACTACAGCAATACAAAATGATAGCAAGCAGAAGATTTAGCACAGGAAAATACAGACTGAACGTGAGATTCCTAGAAAACACATTTGATACACCATTGTTCAGCATTTAAATCCCCAGCCTTCCTATTTACTCCTGTTGAAATGCATAATGTGAAAATCATCCTGACTTTTCTCTCCCCACTAACAATTACAGGTGATGCTTCTCAGCTCTGAATGTTTTAGCTCTGCAGCTCTCTTCTTACACAAGTGTTTTACCAGAGACAGTCAGACAATGCTGGTATCCAGCTTTTATTTCACATTTTGCATTTAGAATTGAGTTCATGCCAGGTATTAGGGAGTTCTAGATACTGTGCAGTCAGAAACCCTAAATACTGTGGTGTTTGAGAAACTGCCACTCTGGTACTTTATATATCATTGCTCCTTATGAGTACAATGTACCAGCAAAACAGGATTTATTTATTCATTCCAGAAATTCTGAATAATTTCTAACAACAAATCCATCTGAGAATTTTGCAGTTTGCCAGCAAACAAAGGAAGGGGCAGAATTTCTCAAATTAATTTTAATGCATTATTTACCAAGGGTTCTTGTATAATGAGGTAGGGAACAATTCTCTGTTGACAGACAGAACTAGAGGAACAATCTAAGCAGGTACCTTTCATCTTTTGTTTCTACAAAATGGCAAGGACTAGAAACATTCAGATTTATATTCTCTATCATCTTTACCAACACTGTAACCCAAAGCATTATATGCTACTTAAATATGCTTAATTAATATGCTACTTAGTATGCCTAATCAATATGCTACTGAATACATAGCAGATAATGAAATATTTACTGACACAGCATCCCATCACTGATCATACTTTTTGCTAATAAAGAAAACAGTGGCTCATACAAAATTAAACCAAACCAAAACACCTCTCAAATCTTTAAAAGACCTTATCAGAGTCTGTTTTTCAGATAGAGCATTTCCTGCAGCAGCCTCACCCCAAGGCCTGCTCAAAGCCAATCAATCACTCCCCACCCTCCTCATCATCATTTCCTCATAAGCAATAGCTGGAAATAGCCCCATCTGCTCTGGAAATCAAAGAGCAGCAGCTGGTGATCAGCCCTCTTTTACAGCAGCCTGTGAGACTTAAGGATATTGTCCTGAGCAACTCAGTCAAAATTAATTATAACCTAGATGGAATTAATTAGAGGCTATCTTTATTTCATCTCCATTGTTGTGCAGGCGATTGTTTCACTACTCCTCACATGACTTGGTAATTACAGTAAGATGAAACCACTTAAGATGAAATGTCCTGAATGGGTTTTGATTCAGATTTACAGGAGTGTGTTTGCAGAGCTGTGGGGAGAAGAGTGCTGTTTGTTAAATACAGAGCAGATCTCCACACACACACTCACAAAAGGTTTGTCAGCTCTTATTATTGCTCAGCTGGGGCAGCAAAACAGAAAAATTTTTGTTAATTAAAAATAATGAAATATTTGCTAGGAACAAGTTGTCTCTAACACAGAGAAAATTGAGTGGAATTCTGTTGTGAAATTCAGATTTTAGATTCAGGAAGCCTTCCCCTCATATTTGAAGGCATAAGGAGCTTCCTGAGATCTGTTACACGTTACCAGTAGTTTTATCTTGCACCGTGGGAGGGAGTTTCTGTAGACACTTTAATTCCAATCCAGATCAAATGGCTCTAATCAGTATTTTCTCAGCCTTTTATCAAGGCAGGCAAGAGCCTGCACGTGATGCAGATGCTTCCCAGATGGGTTTCAGCTAAAAGGGAAGAGTCTTATCAGGACTGAAAAGAGACAGTGGCACATTTCTCTTTGGTTAGCAACCACTGTTCTCCATATTAACATCTTTGATTAGATTACAGGAATAAGATTCTCTAGTTTGATAGTATAAAACCCATTTGAAAACAGAAAAAAACCCCAAACCTTGCACTTAAGAGAGAGGAAAACATCCATCCAGTTGAAGTAATTTCTCCCTAGAAGCATAACAAAGCTGAATTATTCTAAAATCCTAATGTCTGTTGCACATGGGCTTGGGGGAGGCTAAATGGAAGCTGACCCTCCCTGTGGACACAAGTGCTTTGTGTTTCCAGGGGTAATAAATAACACATCCCCTGCTGGAACCAGCAAATGCCATGCCTGGCACTCCTGGGAGTTTGGTTAAACTGAGTCTGTGGCACAAAATTTGAGATGGAGCTGAATGATTAACTCATGTGGTGCCTGCTGTGGGGAAGATCTGGAGGCCCTGGTCATGGGACACTATTTTTAGAGTGTGAAATCCTATGAAATTATCATGATTTTACAATATATGAGGAGGCAGGGAGGCTTGGCTTTATTCTGCCTTTCCTTACAAGCAGTGGTTCATGAGAGAATTTTTGCTTCATCAGTCATGCAGCAACCTCAGGAGAAGGAAACAGCAGAGACAAAACGGTTCTTGATAGCAGCAAACTGTTCTAAAAGTGCTCAGCATCCTCCTTTCTGGAAAACTCACAAGAGAACCTGTGTAAAATCAACATGAAAACCATCAGGGAGTTTTTGGGACAGGTAACAATCACAGGCATTTCAGTGGGAGCCCTCCCAGAGCAATCCAAGACTTTCCTGAGGTAATTCCAGTTAAAATGAACACTCTGTATCCTTCTCTGGTTATACAGTGAAAATCTCCAGTGGTTTTCACCTGGAGGCACAGTGCTATACCCAGCAGTAGGACTCTGGGTACTAAAATGTTCCAGTTATACAACACACACACAAAATGTTCAGAAAATTTTAAACTGAAAAAGTACATAACTCTCTTGTGGTTGTCACAGATATGCAAGATTAACTGAGTGCAGCAATAAATGAAAAGGTAATTTCCTTAGACCCTAATAATCCTGTGACAATCTGACTTGATTACCAAACCAATTTTCCCACTTTTTATTCTCTGAAGAACAACTGCTGGTTAGCAAGTTGCTTCCCAGAAACACTGCTGTAAAATACCAAAACTCCTGTAAGCAGGAAAAGGTCATTGTGAACATCATGTTCAGTGGAGCACAGAAAAGCTCAATTCATCCAAATAAAATGAATTATATGTGTTTGTATAAAAGCTATGTCATCCCATTATGTAATTGGTTTAATTAATAGGAATTTTAGTCTAAATCTAAACTGGCCATAAAAGAGTCTTCATAAGTTAGCAAAAAAACCAAGCAAACAAAGAAACAAAAAAAAAAATAAACAAAAAAACCAAACAAAAAACAAAAAAAAAAAATTCAAAAGAAAGTGATTTATGTGTGCAAAATCCTAAATATTTCATACACATTGTTTAAAGGATCTTTCTGTGATTTCAGTCTCATTTTAATCTTAACAACATAAGAGACTATTTACAGTTCCTCCTGCTCTAGAAGAGGATTTAAAAACCTTGTGTCCCAAGCAGCCACACTATAATTTCCCACATTTAATTAGAAAATAGATGAGATCAGTTTATTTGAACTGGTACTTGAAGGAAGCAATTAAGTGCTTCACTTAATAGGAGTGTGTGCAGTAAATCTGGCCTTTCATTACATGTACAGCTCCCCACACAATGGGTTTCTAGTAGCAGACAGAAGCTTGCAGGCACTGCTTTAATAAAAATCCACTATTTAGGAATATTTGGATGTATTTCCACTGTCCCTGAGGGACTTAGACTAATACAGCCTATTATCTGTCCTTATTACATAGAACTAAGTGTGCAATTAATTGGCAATCTGCAGTGGATTATGGAACCATTCCAGGTGGATGGGGGTTTATCACAGCATTTTGCTGCAGCAGATACTGTAATTTCCTAACTTTGGGACGCTGACTGCACAAGAATTTATTTCTTTGTCAGATAGGCCTTGTGAGCAAGAATTTCCATTTCCTTTCAGAGCAGAGGCAAGGGCAGGAGATGCAGCACAAAGCACCCTTGAGATAACACAGTATTGCTTCAGCAGACTGTCTGTGCTCACACAATGGGATGTGTGGGCTGCACCTCCCTCAAGAAATGAAAATGCAATCAATTGACTTAGTTAATATTTTGCTCTGTGGGAAAAACTCCATCAGACAGTCTGGAGCTCCATTAATCTGTGGCATCACATGAGCTGTGGCAGCCTAAGCAGGAGAAAGCCCTCTGTGGTTTGCCAGCCCTAGAGTTAACCTTTCCATCCTTGCCTTCTGCTGCACTGGAGCTGGATAATGCAGGAAAAACCTGGGATGAGGTGTCTGGAGCTGTCACAGGTGGCTCTGCTGTTGGGAGGGAGAGCTCACCTGGGAGCTGAATCCAACCACATCCAGAGGAGAGCAGGAGAGCTCAGCAAGGCATCACAGAGCAGGCAGGGGTTTGGAACACAGCACTCTCCCAGGAAGTGTCCTGTAAGATATTCAAATAAGATGTTGTATGCACAAACCTCACCCATGTTTTATTGACAGAAAGGAAATGTACAGAGAGCTCCTTCTGCCCTGTTCCAGAGAAGGCAGAACATGAGCTCCTGTTCTGGTGCAGCAAACAAACAAAACAAAAAAAAAAAATAGGGGAAAAAAACCCCTCATTGTATCACACTTTGGGGCAAATTCTCACATTTCCCTTTCTGCAGTGGCAATAATGTTATTCATTAGACTACCAGGTTTGTGTAGATAAAAGTCACCTTCAAACAGCATTCATGTAATGTAGCATGTTATCTTACTCCCTATCTCAAGAGTCCTGTTTTCTCCCCTCAGCATAAATGCCCAAAAAGCTCTGCAATGCATGGATGAGAGCTGCATTCTTGTTTGACTGGATATCAGTTCCTAAAAGTGAACAGCTCACTGCTTTTCCTATGCACTCAGCAAGTATCAAAATTCTGGTGAACGTTTATAAACGCAGATTTGCATAGACCACAGCTCAGCCAAGTAACCCAATCCTCATGTGAACTACATGCCCTGCTATAGGAATTTTCACTTTCATGTAACTTAAGATATAAATCTGTCTGTAGAATAAAATCTTTTAATTCTTCCAGCTATACCTAAGCCTCCTGATTCCCCTTCTCTTTGGCACTTGCCACTCTCATTTATTTTCAGACTGGTAATTGCTCCCTTTACATTTCCATCAAGAGACCCCCACACATCCAGCAAATCTCCAGATGCTTTTGCCATGTGTTAGGATTAATAATTAATGAAGCCAGCTGATTGTTCCAAGTGACCCATTATCATGTCAGGGCAGAGATGAACTAGAGAGAAGACAGGATTCATTTCTGAACCTCCAATTTCAATATCAAAGTTCAAAATCAAAACACCACCAGCAAAATAAACCTATTTCTCTCAAGAGATCTTTTTTTTTTTTTTTTTCAGAGCTGGCCAGAACAGTCCTTCAGCCTGGAAAGCAGATGTTCTCATGCTCAGAGCTTTTTAAACATAAACTATTTTTTCTCCAGTATATGGCATTTCTCAGGGCTTTTCTGACATTTAAGTATCATCCAGGTATTTAATGATAATCAAGAAGAGAAAAAAAGAATGGGAAAGGGAAATGTACATTAGCATGAGAGATTAAGGGAAATGAATATGTATAGCACACACACAAGAATAAAAAGCTGGTATACAATGGGATGCCACAGAGCAGAGTGGGAGGGCTTCTGTTCATTAAGTGTTGATACAGTGGATTGAAATAAAATTGAATAAAATCCAATTTAAATGCCAGGATAAAAAGCCTTGAACGATCAGGCAGGGGACAGAATGGATTTCTGTCCCTCAGAGGTCAGATCAATGCCTGACTGACAGCAGATGGTCGACAGCAGAAGCCTGCAAAAAATAAAAAACTAAATGGTTAGATCAGGTCTGCTGATTCTTTTAAATCCCATTCTTTGCTGTTCCTGTAACATAATATTTATCTGTAGTACAAAAACCAGTACCTATCACACAGACAGGTGTCATAACACAGTTGGTATCTCACTAGTTTTCTTCATGTCTCAAACCACCTTAGCCTCTACATGCATAATCCTGAAACAGTACTATTCAATTCTGCAAGAATAATTGATACTTCAGCAAGAAGATAGTAAATTCACCTGCTGAGGAAAAGCAAACAAACAAATAAATGACAGCCCATCAATTTGTTTGAAGTCATGAGCAAAGCTTCACTGGAGATAGCACTGCACAGCTGATTATCAGCCTGCTGCTAATGTAGGGCTCCCTGCATTGAGATTATTTAAGGATGACTAACTCATGTTACATTTATTTCCTCTAAACTTGCTCTGGGCTATGTGAAAAGCAGGAATCAATTAATTATTTGCAGGACCATTCAGACAGCACTACAAACAAAATTTAGGATTTCAACACAGCGCTTTTGTGGGGTGCAATATCACATGAAGTTGTATCACAAGAAATTAAAAAACCCAGAAAGGTAAAAATTAATTTTCCAATGGGTGAATGCAATTTAGAGATTGAATATCTGAAAGTGCAGATGGAATTGCATAGGTTTCATTGTTTTCAGTTGTGTCTGCTTTCTTCACCATTCATAATTAATATTTACAGAATTCAAGACCTTTCTTAAGAGCCTTTCCACTGCCTGAGGCTCAGTATTTTTTCAGCAGATGACTCACATTTTAATCCCTTCCATGTCACGGTAGGGCACAGAAAAGGAGGGTGCTTATATTGTCTCTAGTTGGCTGCACAGCTGAAATGGTGCTGCTGTGACTTCACTGTCCCCAAGGGACTCAGCATGGGCAGCATGTTTTAGTCATGACAGAAGGCAAAACCTGTGCGTGGTTATTTAAGGCAATCACTGAATCACTTTTGTGTTGTGCCTGCTATTGATTCGCTCTTAACTGCTCTTGGCTTTCAGCAATAGTGTCACTTTACCCTGAGATGTGGCAGGGACTGCAGAGTCACAGAGGAGCCTCTAACATAAATTACAGACAGGTTACAACAGAGTGGATAAACCATCCTGAATGAGATCTGCCTGCCTTCTGTCTTAGTGGAGAATACCTGACCTACTCCTGGATTTCTGCTGCAAAAGATGGGCTGGAACCTCCAGCATTTGGATTCAACACTGGGAACAATCCCATACTAGTTTAAGGAATGGGTAAGTGGTTTATCAAGCTGCTGCCCAACTGAGATTATAAGGCCATAATACAATGATACCTTAAACACTGAGGTAATAATGCCTTTTACCCATATAAATTAAGAAAACTCTGCAGTAAGTAAAAGAAGTTTCATCTGAAACCTGAGTGTACAGCACATTTGAAGGTACTTATATACCCAAAAGGATGCAAGGACATTGTGCTTCTTCTCTGCAGGGAAAAGCAACCAACACCTCTCCAGGGATTTTCTGAGGAGTTTGCAAAAAAAGCCTTTTTATCATTTTAGAAGAGCAATTACCAAACCACTTCAGCCATGGAGTACCAGCAGCTGTCTATCTTCATTTTTCCTGAAAATGTTAAAAGTGCAAAATCCATTGGAAAGCTCCTCAGAGAGCAGCTGGGGGGTTATTTATTTACTACCCATGGTCTGAAATGCACTGTTCCACACTGAAGGAATATGCCTTTCCCATAAATGATCTGTAAAACAGACAGTCCCAGCAGTTCACTACTGCAAACAGGATGTCTTGAGGGGAAAAATAGAGCTGGTGAGAGAGAGTGTATTTCAGATAATAAAGTGCATTCAGTACTAATTAATCTGTAAAGAGACAATATGAACAGACTGGCTGGATCCTCTTTGTCTGGTTATTTTGCTGTGTGCCAACACAGAGCTATTCAGAGATACCAGAGCAGTTTGTTAAGTACATGACTGGGTGGTATATGACTAAAATTTCCTGGAATTAGATACGCAGTTGACTTTTCATGTACAAAAAATCTGACTCAAACCTGTGCTAGGTTAGCAGTGCCATTCTTTTCCTGCATTTTTCACTTGTGTTTCAAAAACCTGGCTGAAGTTTCTGATTTAAAGTCTGCAGATTTTCTTCCAAGACAACAATTTTGTTTGCCCATTGCACTGCTACTGGAAGGGGACAACAACTCTTCCCCACCCAAGATGAAGGGGAAGAAATAGTCTCAAAAATCAGACCTGTTGTCATGGAAACCAGAACAAGGATTTTTGAGGCCAAAATGGATGCATTTATAAATCAGAGACGAGGAAAATCCCACCCTTTTATAAAAATACATTAAGTGGAAAATGTCTTTATCAGATATTTACTAGCTCAACAAATGCTGCAGTGTAAAGCAGCATGTGAGTAAATTTTTTTTTTCTCTAATACAATATGATCTCATCAGCAGCAGTGGTTCATGCATTTGAGAGAAAGGCAGTAGCCATAGAAACAGCCTGCTCTTCCTGAGTGGCAGAAGGCATCGTGTGACACCCACTTTTGGTGGTGGCCTCACACTCTGCCAGATTTGTGGCTGCTTTTGAGTGTCAGGGGTTTTACTAATGCACCTCAAAGCACTGGAACCGGTTTTATTCTGTGCAGCTCCACAGCTTGGCATGGCCTCTGAGGGGAGGTACCTAAGGGAGGGGGATTCTTTCTGCAGGATGGGAATAAAAGGTGGCTCCAGGGGTGCTTGTAGAAACAATGCTGCCACTTTTCCTCCATGTGTTGTTAGAAAGCATGTTGCTACAGCACTGGGATAAAATCAGGGCCATCACACCATGTACTCCTCCAGTATTTGTGTGGAGAGACATACAAGTGAACAGCAAACCTGCCTGAAGCCATAGAGCAAGACAAGGGCAGACCTTGGGAACAAAAAACCAAACAAACAACAACAACTAAGGGTTTTTTTTCATTTTTAAATCCCAACCATTCACACAAAGCATTTCAGCACTTCACCTTCTTTTCCCCATCACCATAAATCTCCCACACATCAGCTGCTAGCACAGAGCCCTACCTAAAGGTGGAGCCTGGCTTGGACTCTGATCTCCTGTGACATATTTTCTGTTTAGTGCTGGAAATTGCTGCTTTAAACTGCAACTTGAGCCCTGTGTGGGGACTCACGCTCTGAGTCACCTCCAGCAGCAGATGATTTACAGGCAGCCCCTCCAAGCTGTCTCAGCTCACTGTTGTTTTCTCCATCTCACTGGTACCTTACTCACTATAAAAGCACAGGTTTTCCTCTTGCTTGTTTGCAATGTCTAATTAGGCCCAAGCTGTAAAGAGCCAGACTGACCTTTAACATCTCTTTGTACTGAGGAGAAGAGTTGGATTTGCAGTTTAAGTCTGCTTGTTGATAATGATGGTTTCACTCTCCTGTGATAAAGTCCAACTTGAAAACAGAAAACACAGAGAGAGCTGCTGTGTTCTGCTCTGGAGAGCATCTGTGGGGACACATCTGCCACACGTGCTTTATGAAGGCACTGGAGCACCCAGATATAGAATAAACACTGGGATGGAAGCAGTTTAATGCCCTAACTCCCTCCCACAGCTCATGGCTCCAGCAGCCAACACAGCTGGATCACACAGGAAGATGCTGGATCACACAGAAAGCTGCTCCAGAACCAGGCTTTTATATAGCCCAAAGTTTTGAAAAAAAAAAAAAAACCAGCCTGGAACTGATTGGGGTAATTTGGCAATGCTGAGATGTACAAGGACATGAATGCATACTATATATACTATATATATACTATATATATATACATACATCCCTGGGAAAGGCATGAGGCAGGAACAGCTTCCTGTCTCACACTTTAATCCAGTGTCTCACCTTTTCTTGGAGCAGAGATCCCAGCACTGAGCAGTCAGCAACAACTGGATGCTCCCACAACCTGCACTGGTTTTGCTATGAGCAATAACCATCCCATCGTGGGCACTGGGTTACTCAGTGAAAGGCAAACCAAAGGCTTTGGACTCTGAGAGACACACTCTACACCTGGACAGAAATAAGGAAAGCAATCAAAAAGATGAGTTATGGTGGAAAATAAACTGCACTGTACAAACAGAGAATGAATAGAACAATTCCAGCCCAGGTGGAAGGGAAGCTGTGTGGGAAAAGGAGCTGCACATAACAGAGCAGTGCATTGCCACTCACACAAACCTCTGTGAAACTGCAAGAAATTTATTTGTTTACTCAATGGCTCTTGACATCACAAGCCATGATCATGTTTCCACCACTTATTTTCAAAACTGAAGTGTTTTCCATACAACACAGGACAAAACACTGGTTTCTTGTTCCATGGTGGGTGTCAGTACTGCACACTGCCAAGAACCACAGCGGCCCTGCTGAAAAAGTCTTCCCCCACAAATCTAAGATGTTTCAAGAGGTTTTCTCCCACTGCTTGGAGAAAGAGTCTGCATGCATTAAAGAGGTGAACAAGGGTGAAAATTAGTTCAGGAATGTTACCAGAGCTTTCCCATCTCGTAGTCAGACATGGTTTTGTTTGATGTTTTTCTCTTGTGTTTCCACCTCATTGTTTCTGATGGCGGTAGCACTTCCAGGGTTTGGGGTGGGCAGACCAAACAGTCTGACCCCAAGGACATAACTGGGGTAACAGCCTGTGAGGTGATCTGTGCTCACCAACAGAACAAAGAGTCTGGGCTACAGTGCTACTGTGTGTAGTGCTGCCCACATTGCTACTGAAATAGATGGAATTAAGCTGTGTTCTGAGGAAATGAGACCTTCTGTTTCCATCTGTGACAAAAGGATCCTCTGCTTTCCATCCTGCAGCACTATAAAAGGAAACAGCTAAAGTTACATATTTTCTATGGAAGACTTCCTGATTGGAAAAAATACCTTCAACAAATTCTAAAATTCCTTCATAGAAAGCAGCTTGTAAATGAAAAAAAAACAAAACCAAACCAACCAAATAAAAGAAAGAAGCAAACCCAAAGACTGTTGATACTCAGTGAGAGACAGAGTTCTACCATTTGACTCCTTTATTCAGTTACAGACTTGCTGTACTCCTCTACAGCTTTCACTAAACACAGATTACCAACCTTTGCAAACAAAACAAAAGAGTTGGGCAATGCAGTAAGTAATCTGGAATTTAATTCAAACTAGGTCTGGGCTAAGCAGAAAATAAACAAAAGGGGCTGTGTAGGGTTTCTCAGCATCAGAGGTTGAAGATTCTCTTGTGAAGGATTGTTTGCCTTGTCAAATTGACTGTGGTTTATAAGAATTATATCCCACCTGTAAGGCCATTTTCTGATGTTCTAATGTTCTAATCTACCCATAATCACAGAATCAGAGAATGGTTTGGAGGTGACCTTAAACACCATCTAGTTCCAACCCCAACAACCACATTCATCTGTTCACTGCACCCTTTCTCCTTTTATAGAAGAGTTGGTTACCAGCAGGCAGAGGGGTTTGTAAAGGGAAGTAGAAAGCCTTGCAAAACCCAGCACTTCCTTTGTGACTACCTAAGGACTCCGTTGGGGTGAGAACCAGACTTTCTTTTACCCTTATACGGCAATCCCACAAGAACCCAAGGCCAATTAGGTGAGAAGCTGAGAAGGTTCAGCTCCTACAGCAGCCACTTACAGGCACAGCTGAACAAGGTACAAATAGCACCAGGGGTAGGTTTGGAACATTCCTTTTAAAGTCAAAGGGATTTTGTGCTGAGGTCACCCTACAGATGAGCAGTGGGCTGAAACTACAACTAGTTTCATCAAATAACGTTATTGCAGGGTTTCGCTGTGACTGCAGATGTGAAACTTCATCAAAACAGGAAATACAGAGCATAATGGTATTAAAAGAGATGAAATGACTTTTGTGTTGTTCACTAGACCCTAAAACAGGGATAAGGGCGTTTTATAATTTAACTCTTTTAACTCAAATGTGACCTCTTTTGCAAAGGCCAGAGTTCTGCAATATAATGTAAATGAAATGCTGAGTAATAACTGGAAGTAAGAAGCACCAGACGTGTTTCCTCCATGTCACTTACAGCAGTGCTTATCTACACTCCAGGCTGCAGAGGCTTGAACCCAACGGCTTCTTTTGACCTTTAATCCCAATCTCCCTTTCCCAGAAGGTGAATATACCCCCACAATACCCAGCTGAAAAGTGCTCCGGTGTGCTATCACCATTTTTGGAGCGCCCAGTTGACTGGGGTGAGAGGGCTGGAGTTCTGCTCATTGCATGTGTGAATACAGTGAATTATAAACTCTTTGGAACAGAAATCCTCTCTCTGTCTGCACAGTGTTTGGCACAGCAGGGTCCCTTTCTCAGCTGGCCTTCAGTGACACTCAGTTCGAGGTGTGAATCACATCAAAGGTGAATCAGAATGGTTCTGAGTCACTGACACCCGAGCGTAACAACTTTAACGTATGTATACAAGACCAATGAACTGCAAAATTTCTCTGTTCCAACTCAAGGGAGGAGAAAAAATAATTTTAAAGAAAATAAAAAAGAACTGAGGTAGAACAGATGTGCTTGATATAAACACACAGCTGCTTAGCTCATTACTTACATTCTGTTATCTTGGAATAATTTATTTTAACTGAAGGAGACTTACCTGAACTGAAATGAGGAATACCTGGAACTAAGGTCATCTAAATTTTCTGTGATCGTGGCAAACTAATAAAACCAAATCTACTCAATTTTAAAGTCAATAAGTACATAGCCTTTTAAATAAACAGTTGGGGGTTTTGTGGTTTTGGTTTTTTTTTTACAAACACACGTCTAACACCAGTTCACAAAATCAGCCACAATTGTTTATAGAACCTTCTTGTGCTTTTTTCCCTCTTTTTTACACACCAGTATATTCCTGAATGTCCTTAAAAGGCATCTTAGTGTATTCTCTGTTTCTTACTGGTAGAAACAAAGCGCTCGAGACACTGAAGCAGCTCTGCTGAGTAGCTGAAAATACCCATGAGGAAGTGACGACTCATTTAAGGAGAGCTGTGAATTATCGCCCGCATGCACCACGTTTCCAGCTTGACTTTTTACACTCTCGGTGCAAAGAAAGGCGTCGAAAGGGTGTTTAGCCTCTGACCTGGCCATTCCCCCACAGCAGGAGCATAATCTGTGCGGTTTAGTCTGAGTATCTTGTGGCTTTAAGAGCTGGTGGCTCTACAGTTTAATGTCACAGGCAAGCGACAAAGCCATCCAGGAGCAGCAGGAAGCTCGGGTTAGATTGACGGGCAGGGCAAACAAACCACAGTTCACAGTCAGCTCTGTGACAAACGGGCAAGGCTTGAACAGAGGATAAATCTGAGCTAAGCCACGCCAGGTACCTTTCAGTAGCTTTTGAGTGATTCTGGGCTCAGTAGCTGGAGAAAAAGGGTCATGAAATCATGATTTGTTTGTGAAGATGGTACTGGTCAATCAGAATTAGCTGGCTGGTTGTCAGTGCAGGGTCAGTAAGACTGGAATCTCTAGTCTTGTACTTCAGACTGAAAAGAGGTTCTACAGAAAGAGATAAAATGTGAAA
This sequence comes from Catharus ustulatus, assembly GCF_009819885.2. Taxonomy (NCBI): domain Eukaryota; kingdom Metazoa; phylum Chordata; class Aves; order Passeriformes; family Turdidae; genus Catharus; species Catharus ustulatus. The sequence continues at coordinate 18,565,467 of NC_046231.1, read as the reverse complement.
CACAACCCGTTGAACAAACAAATGTAAAAATCCAATTGCATGTGAAGCAGTACATCCAGAGAAACACTAACCTTTAAAAAGAAATTAAAGAAAAAGTTAACTTGAACGAAAAACTTTATTTTTCTCATTCTGCATGTTTCGCTGTTCTCCTTGGGCATCAACTGGAAGTTCATTAACACTGATGGAAACCAAACACACTTTGGACTTTTTCCAGGACCTGCTCATGTAACCCAGGCAGGGACTTCCACCAAGAACCGAGTTTTGTGCTCGTGGTCATCATATAGAGTTAATAGGAAAGGGATAAACTAATTTATTACACAAGGTTTTGCTTTTCTTACACAGTGTGTAAACAGGGGAATCCAAACCCACTTGGAGCAGTGCTGAAGCCCGCAGTGTGGGCACACAGAGAACTTCCCAAACGTGTGATGCCATCGTGTGGGCAAAGACATCCCCAGCAGTTTCAGAGCAATGGCATTGAATCCTCGAATGTTTTGAGCTGTTTTGGGTTAAAATGGTCATCTCGACCCTGCTAGGGGCAGGGACACCTTCCACTAGCCCAGCTTGTGTTCACACCATGTGAACATGCCATTAATTCTTTCATTTTTACTTGCTATGTCCTGACCCTGCTGACAGGAGCTGGGTAACTCCTGTTCCTCTAGTGGTGATCAGAGAGAGTCTGAAACAGCATCCAGCCTGGAATTCTGGTCAATCTAAGTCTGAGCTGGCAACAAGGAGACTATTCTACAGGTTTTTATGAAATTTTGCACCTGTGACTGGTTTATACACCCCACAATTAAAAATTGTGGTTTAACTTTATCAAGGTTTTTACTCATTCTTGCAAAAGAGGAAAACAATGGGAGCTCTGCCATGGCTAGTACAGACAGAATCACAGGTTGGGTTGGAAAGGACTTTAAAGCTCATCTCATTCCAACCCCTGCCATGGGCAGGGATCCACAATCCCAGGGTGCTCCAAGCCCCATCCAACCTGATCTTGAAAACTTCCAGGGATGGGATATTAATAACTACTCTGGGCGACTAATTTTTTTCCTTAAATTATCTTCTTTTGTACATTTCTGCTTTCTGTTGAAAAAACACTGACTATAATTAGAAGTGAAACACCAAAGCTGTTCCATGGTACCTCATTGCAGGAACACTCACAACACCAGATTTGTGGGAATTTGCCCATTTCCCCCCATCTGGGAGGAGAAGGAGGCTTCACACTGAGCTCAGGCTGCAAGAAAATCAACCAGAGTCAGCCAAAGCATGGACAAAAATGCTATGAAGGTGAAGACCTTGGTGTGCTGCAAACCCTGTGGCTGAAAGAACAAGGAGAATAATGCAAATGGGATGCAAAGAAAAAAAGAAAAAGTGAGTTCTGGAGCAGAGTTTTGAACCACTGAGGTTATAGTTTTAGAAGAGGTTATGATTTTTTATGAAGTTATAATATCCCAAGTATTCATGTCTGACTGAAGGCATGGCCAGTCCCTGTGACCTTGCATTTATCCCTTAGTTCATATACAGCCTTTTTACCTCAGCCTCAGACCAGCCTGATTTTGCCAATCAGGAGATAGAAACTGAACTTACTGAGAAATTGTTGTGCTGATTTTGCCAATCAGGAGTCAGAAATCGAACTTATTCATTGAGAAATTGTTGTGCTTCCCCTCCACTCCCCATTGCCATTGAAATTCCCCAGATTCCGAGTGTTTACTGTGAAAGTGGTGTGTGTATTTATTCCACAATGGTACACCCAGCTTTTCCCTTCCCAAAGCTGCTTCCAGCACACATCAGGGCCACCAACACCTTCCCACAGACCTTTCTGGCACTTCCCAGGACCCTTTTTGGGATGGTTTTTAAAATGCTTCAGCACATGCTGGCATCTCAGCCCTGACAGGAGCTACAGGGGGTGGTCGCAGTGTCCCAGCTATAGCTTTGAATTTTTACTATTTTGAAACAATTTTTTAGGGCCAGGGAGGCTGAGGGGAAAGGGATGCCTCAGGAAGATGGGTTTCCGGAGGGAGGAGATTTTCCTGGAAAAAAGCAGAGTCTCCTCAGGGAAAAGGGATGCCTCAGGAAAATGGGTCTCCTCAGGGAAAAGGGATGCCTCAGGAAGATGGGTCTCCTCAGGGAGGAGATTTTCCTGGAAAAAAGCAGAGTCTCCTCAGGGAAAAGGGATGCCTCAGGAAGATGGGTCTCCTCAGGGAGGAGATTTTACTGGAAAAAAGCAGAGTCTCCTCAGGGAAAAAGGATGCCTCAGGAAGATGGGTCTCCTGAGAAGATTTTCCTGGAAAAGCCGAGTCTCCTCAGGGAAAAGGCTTCCTGGAAAAGCAGGGTCTCCTCATGGAGGACGATTCCCTAAAGTAGAGTCTCTTTAGGGAAAAGGGTCCCCTCAGGATGGACGGTCCCCTCAAAACGGAGGCTTTCCTCAGGATGGAGGGCTCCCTTAAAAAGGAGGGAAGGATCCGCTCAAAAAGGAGAGTTTCGCTCACAAAGGAGGGTTTCCTCAGGGAGAAGCGTTCCCCAGAGAGAAGGGTCCCCTCTCGGCTGAGAGCCCCTCACGGAGGCGGTGTGGCCGCGCTCTCGCTCCCTCCGGAGCTCTCAGGCCGCTCCTCACCGCCTTCCACTGCGGCAGCGCCCGCCTGTCCCCGCCGGATCGCGGGCACCACACCGCTGTTCCTGCCCTTCCCGGCTCCCCTCCACGCCTTCCCTGCATGTCTCCACTTCCTCCGTCCCTTCCCCGCCTCGCTCCGCCCGTTCCCCGCCGCGGCCGAGGCCGGCCCCGCGCTCCGCCCCGGCCGGGCGGGCGGAGGTGCCGGATGGCGCCGGCCGGGCCCGGGCCGGTGTCACAGCGTGGGGACATCGGGGACATCATCGGGGACAGCGGGGCCGGCCCGGTGTCACTGTGCGGGTCCATCGGGGCCGGGCCCGGGCCGGTGTCGCATCCCGGGGGCCATCAGAGGCCATCAGGGGCCATCGGGGCCGGGCCCGCCCTGCCGGTAAGCGAGGGGCGGGCGGGGGGCTCGGCCCTGCCTCAGCCTCGGCAGCGGGATGGGAAGGGATGGGAAGAGAAGGAATGGCAAGGGATGGGATGGGAAGGGATGTGAAGGGATCCATCCCTCCACCGGCTGCGGAGGGATGGGCAGGGCTGAGCTGAGCTGGGCACACCGCGAATAAACCTGTCATGGACCCCCTTTCTCCAGCGGTTCTCTGCTTAAATTAACAGCGTCTCCACGGTCTGTCTTCTAGGTTACAGTGGTTTCCATTCACTCCTCGGTGTTTGCCCCACGATCGGCATCTTCCTCAGGCAAACAAGGCTTTAGGCCTGAAGGTGAAGCAGCCGCAACCTGGCCTCTTATTTACGGTAAACAAAGTTAAGGACAGAAATACCGCATTGGGCTCAGCAATGTGTCCTTCAGTGCGGCTGAAGGGCTGCATGATGGGCTCGTCTAATAAACAGAGGTGTCAGGAATTTGCAAAAAAACCCAACACTACAAAAACGATCTTTTTATTCCATATCTGATCATATTGTCACCCCAGACTTGTGTCGTCCCCAGACAGATGGGAAGGCTGTTGGCAGTGGTGGCTGTCACGGTGGTCGTGGTGGAATTTGGGGTTTCAGGTGCTGTTAGGTCTGTGTTGTGCTGCTGCAGGGAGAAGGGCAGAGCACATGGCCCAGACAACACTAAAAATCAGCCTCTGTAATGCAGGTGGCTCGTGGTATATTGAAAGAGTTGTACTACTAGAAGTGTAGAACAAACAGAGAAACCCCAAACCAATCCCCCTCACCAATTTTAATTCTGTGTGTACCAACTCCCAATGATTGATTTATTGGTTTAGTATGAATCTGTGTTTTTAATGGGTCTTCAGTTGTGTTCCTAAATGGTTTTGTTCCTTTGTTTCAAACTTTTTTAGAGTGCATCCATAAAAAAAGGCACTCTCATGTGATTTTCAGAGACTTTGCAGTGATGGTGTTTTAGTGCCACATCATATTGGCAAACTTAGGTTCGTCCATTAATGCACCAGAAAGATGCAGCATAATCTGTCATAACTAATCCATTATCAGATTTTTCCCTTCATGTTAGGGATGCATTCCAGCTGTCAAACTCACGGTCACTTTGTGTAAACCAATTTAACCGTTAGATCATATTGGTTTTTCCATTTGATAGAGACTTGACAGAGGCTTGCATTGGTGGCCAGGGTGGTTTTAGCCACGAGCTGTCACACTGTCAGCTTTTAAAGCACAGTTACTGTTCACAGATGTTCTGCATGTTCATTAAGGCTTGGTGAATACAGAGACTAAACAGGAGTTTTAATCATTTGCTGTAAGGCTGCTAATTTGCTCTTCTTGTGAAGCTTGCACCAGTTGTTAGTCTGTTTGATGTATCTTTCATAGCCCTGGTGATACCTTTCTGTGTTTAATGTTTCTTTTGATTTTTTTTCTTTGCTTCAGGTTGAAAAAGATGGGGAATGCTGAAAGCAATGCCTATCAGAATCACCTTTCCAGATTTCTTCCTGAGGAGCAGTCTGACATTGATGGACTGTTCGACACCTTATCAGGATCGAGTGGCTCAGCTGGAGCAAAAAATGCCAAAGCTGCAAAGAAAACTGTGACTCTGGCAGCACTACAGGCAAGACAATCTGTTATTCATGATGTATCTGGGATGTAGTGCATTGAACAGAATTCCAGAAATAAGCTATAAAGATGTGATATTTTTTAATTGCTCGTCTCAATTTTTCATATTTTGGGACAGGACAGTATTTAAATTTTTCTTACAGTTTAACCAGAGTAGTGACTTTCAGGTTTGCATTTATCTCTTAAATTGAACTTTGGGTCCATTTGCAGTTTTCCTGAAGTAAGTTGGGGTGTATGGAAATATTTTCACAGAATATTTTTACCCCTGGAATCTGTAGTGTGGGATCATTTACAGACTGTCTTGAGGAGCTGTCACAAAGTCAGTTTTTATTTGGTTATGCCTGTCTCCCTCGACATATCACTGTCTCTAATCACTTGTACTAAAAAGAGAGAATTCAATTTGACTTGATTAAGCTGTGGCTCCCTGTTTTAGCTAATTAACATGCATTATGCTTCTGATTAACTTTGCATTCATTTTCTAATCAAGAAAAGAGAAAAATGAGTCATTGGGATGCTTAATAACTTCAGCTAGTCAGGAACTAAGTGGCCAAATGAGTGTAGTGGTAAAGTGCAGTTTTATATCTATTACACAGATAATGGAGTCAAATTAAAAGTCATTGAAAGCAGCAGGTTATTTTAAGGTGTTCAGCAGTGGCTGTGCATACAGACCAGCTTCAGCCTTCCTGCAGCCTGGCTGTTTGTGAGCTCTCACCAATTTTTGGAAAACCAAGTTTGGAAATGATGTTCCTGCTGCCTGGCTTTTCAGCACTAATTTAACCAGTGTCCTTGGTGCCTGTTAATTGTTTGGGACCTGGCAGAAGTTCTCTTTCTAGCTTTACCCTAGATCAGTGTGATCTTTGATGAGCATTTACCCTTTCCCTTCCTGCCTTTTGTTGGCCATCTTAAATTAAAATCTTTCAGAAGACTTTCTGTAGGTGCAGGGAGAGTGGCAATGGCATTTCTGCCTTGTAGGTGACAGTGCTCATGCCTGGACTGAGATGTGACAGATTTGATCCAACAACAATCTGGTACCACTGGTGAGACCCCAAGCATCACCTCCTGTGCTGTGCTTAGGTTACACATCTGGGCCAGGACAGGCTGCACTGCATAGCTTGGGAAGCAGGTAGAGCAGGAACCTCTTGATAATTTCATGAAGCCTTTTTACAGCAGGGGTCCTGAGCTGTCAGAGGTGTGAGTTAGATGGTTATTAAGGATTCCTTTTTTACCCACCTCCTTTTTTCACACCCCAGGTCCATTCTTTGGAATAGCTAGAAGCAAAATGAAGCAGCTCAGGGAAGTGGTGGGATTAGGTAGGGAGTAGTTAGGTAATTCAGCAGTAAAAAACCCTTGAGTATAATGTTTTAGTTGTGTTCCCTGCTGCCTCTGGAGGGTTTTTAGAAAGCCTCTCAAAGACAGCTGTACCCCCTGTGAGCATCCCTGCACTCTGATGTGAAAGGCTGTGGCTGCTGTTTCTGCTGCTGCTGGGATCAATGGGAGTTGTAGCACTGACGTCAGTGCAAGCAGCACAGAGCTCAGGATATTGGATCTCTCATGCCCAGCAACAGCATTAACAACATTAACAGCAAATAGGAGCAGCCCAGGTGGCTTCCCAAGAGTGGTATTGAGCCAGCAATCAGTAATAGCAGCTCCCCTGAGTGGAGCTGGGCTTTTAGGCAGGTGGGGCTCCTCTGATTTCAGCACAGTCCCACTGAGCAACACCTCATGTGGAAGAGTCAAAGCAGGTCTTTAGCACATCTCTGCACAGTGAGGACACTGGGTAATCACATCCTCCTCTGTGCATGTGCTTGAGATGAAATATTTTTAAACTGTGTAATTATCTTCAGCACTCTGAAAGTTGAATCCAGAGTCAGATCTTTCCCACAGAGCTGTGATGAGTGATGATATATTCCAACTAGATTTCAATTCAGAGGGCCAAGCATGCAATTCAGATGAATAAGTTCTGATTTTGACTCTCTTAACACCAGGGATGCTTTTTAAAAATCAGTTGATGTGTGCTTCAGTTAGTTGCTTTGCAGGGGGAAATTTTCCAGGGTTGTTTCTACACGTGTATGTGGGGTTAAACACTGCCCTGAGGACAGAGCTGAGATATGGAAAACACTTCATTTTTAAGTGAGCTGCACTATTGAAAGCAGAATGGAAACACAATTTTGAATGTTTTACTGGCAGAGCTGTAAACCTTTGCACCAGAGTTATCACCTAGAAGCCCTTTGCTAATATCCAATTAAGACTTTACAGTGTTGATTTTTCTGAAGTCCCTGGCGCTTCTAGAAAAACAATATCTACCTAAATCACTAAAAAATCACTATAAAAATAGAGATTTTTAGTTCTTTGACAAAAGTTTATTGCTGATGCTACAGCCTGTGTGTCAGCACAGGTTAACTGAGTACATCAGTTACTCTTCATTTGTAAAATGTGCTCTTTGCTTTTCTCTCACTGCAGGCACACACCCGGGAGCCCCTGCCAGAGCCAATGTCTGCTCGCTTGTACAATGGAATGAAAAGCATTGACCTGCCTGGCAAATCATCCGGGCCGAGTGAACAGATTGCTAAGGAGCAGTTTGTAATTTTTATGTCAAACCTCTTAAAAGGGAATGCAGATGAGAAGATTAGCATAATAATGAGAATGATCGACAAGAAGGGAGGGCCTCTGAAAGGCAAACAAATCCAAGAGGTAAAGAGCAGTTCAATGTGTGTTGGGGGGACAGTCAGGGAGCAGGGCTGTTTAAAACCCTGCAAGGGCTGTGGTGTGGCTGGTGCTTCTGGGATCTGAGTAAAATGCTTTCTAGAGCTTTAGTTGCAGGATCAACCGTGTAGCTTTTGAGATAGCACAGAACAGTAATTCACCAGCAGCTCCTACACTGCAGAACTTGACCCTCCCCTCCCTTTTTCATTCCCTGTGTTATGGAGGTGGTTTGTGAAGTAACATGTACAAAATGTTTTGAAAAAGGATCCTTTTCAAGGCCTATGGCACTGAAATAGCATTTCTGTAGTTCCTGAGTTGTTGTGGCAAGAGATGTTTCTGCCTTTGGGATTACAGCATCACTACTACTTGACTTTATCTTCAGACACTCCTTTGAAACTCTTGGAAGTTTTGCTAAGAAACACCAAAATGGTGATGTTTTAATCTTTTAAGTTCACAGAGGATCTGATCACATCTGTAGTCCATGTACTGAGCTACAGGAAAGAGCTGAAAGGTTGGAGTTTGGAGAACACGAGGGATTCTTCAAGTGGAGTCAAAGCTTTGGCTTCTGAGCTGCTCTCAGAATTGAAGCTTCCAGGTAAGCAGCCCTGATTCAGAATATCCCAGAGCTTGTGCACTCACTGATCTCATGAGAATTTCTCTCATTAGGTCACATCTTTGAATTTAAAGGGTGAGACCAAAATTGCAAATGTAGTGCTTAGAAAATAGCATTGTAATTTTATTTATTTAACCTTATCATCTTTCTCCTCTAAATTCAGATGAGATTTGATCTGAAGTCCAGTTTGTCTTGAAACATATCTATTTTACAAATACCTGACTTGTAAATGGTAGGAATGGACATCTAAATAATATTTATTTAAATAAAACGCATTGTGTATTTTATGTCCTTTTATAAAGCATAGGTCTATCTTTGCACTGCTGTAATAACAGATTTTGTTGTCTTCTAAAGAACATTTCATGAATTGTAGTTTGGAGTCTGTTTTTCTAAATCATGAGAGCCCAACCAAAGAATGCCCCAGGTAAAGATTTCTCAGTTCTATGGTTACATTTGCTCAATGTAGTTGACACTTCACTGTTGCTGGCTCCTTTCACATGTGGTTTACACATTCATTACAACAATGGAGTATTTTGTTTACACTTAAAAATCACCTGATTATTTTCCAGATGAGGAGGCTTACTCCTGTTCTTGTGTGTCTTATTCTTTAGATGGGACAAAGCCCGCGGGTTCTCAGCTGCTGGAGACGAGTTTTGAGCGCAGTGTCATTGAGGACTGGGTGTACCGAGTTCCCCAGATCTCAGTTTTCCTCAGTGTCATCATCAGGCAAGGCCTCCACGTCCTGCATTCCCTCCCAGACCAAACCAACGACATCCTCAACCTGGTCCCTCACTGCAAAGGCATCAAAGGACGAGGAGTTGTCAGCCTGTTTGACATCCCAGCCATCATCTACATCAACTCCCACCTGCCTGCAGAGATGCAGCACAAGTGGCAGCTTTTATTTTCCTCCAGGCTCCACGGGGAAAGCTTCTCACAGTTGTGTGCCCATGTAGTGAACAAAGGGCCTTGCATAGTGATCATAAAGGACTTGGATGGTTTCCTCTTTGGTGGCTTTGCATCTCACTCCTGGGAGGTGAAACCACAGTTTCAAGGTAAAACTCCCTTTTTTTTTCTTTAATATCTCTGGTAAATTCCTTGGTTTTTGTACAGGCACAAGAATCCTGTCCCCTTAATAGACACAAACCATTTCTTACACTTCCAAGTAATTTTTTTCTGTGGCAAAAATAACACTTATTTTCAAAGAGTATAAAACACATGCAAAGTTATTCTTAGCATAGCAGTCAGGCCTGTTGCTGATTAATATTTATAATTTGTTATTTGATAAGGCTTTTAAAATTGCAGGACTTATTGACCACAGAACAAGTTTTCAGGGAAATCTATCAAGCCCTGTAGCTGCTTAAGTTGAAAATGGAATGAAAATGAAGGAAGTAGAGCACAGATGATGAATTCATGTCTAAATTATTTGTCCACAGGATGGCAGTCCTCCACCAGGAACACCTGAGCCTCCTCCTGCCATTTGTGCACTGTTTTTGTTCCCCTTCTAAAATCCAGCATCAGGGCATTCTTTGGACAAGCTAAACTTCTTGTTCCCTTAAAACTTTGGGGGAGAAGAGAGGGTTTTGAAGAATTCTTTGGAAAGAATTTTTGTGATGGATTTGTGAAGGAAAAAACATGGGCTATGGGTGTTGCTGGGAATCCTCACTCTGGCTACATTAGAAACTCAATCCATGCCCTAAATGAGTATTTGAAAATTACCACTTTAGACAGTTGGTATAATATTATTTTACACTGATTGCACCTCCCTTTCCTTGTATTTTTTCCTGATAAAGAAACATATAAAGCATACAGGGCAAGCACATCACAGGTGCCTCTGAATCCTGAACTGGGCATGGTGAAAATTGCTCTGAATCAATGACTCTGAACTGATCTATGTATCAGTGTAGTCAGAGCTAGGGATGTCTGCATTCACAGCAGTTTGTCCAGAGCTGTCAGCTGGCCAGTTTTAGATGATATAATACAGGCACCTAGGTGACATAGTGACATAATGTCCTAGTGGTGCCTCTCACTCTGCCCTTGATCACAGCCTGTAATTGCATTGATTTTTGTGACTGCACAGAGTTCACTGAGAATAAAAAAGAGATCTAAATCTTGATGGGAGATCTACCAGCTTTCTGAGATGGTAGCTGCTGTCTTTGAATTATTCAGCTTAAATTATTTCTCCTAATTTATTTGCAGGCGAGCTATTGCTTGACCTCTTGTCTGACCTGAGGTGCTTCTCTGTTTGCAGGTGACAACAGATGCTTTCTGTTTTCTGTTTTCCCCACTCTGGCTGTGTACACATACACAGGCTACAATGACCACTACATGTATTTAAACCATGGCCAACAGACTATGCCAAATGGACTTGTAAGTATTCAGAAATGATGATTTGGAAATTGGATTTGTGGCTGGTGCTTGGAAGTGTTCTGTGGTGTTTTTCTTTCTGAGAGCAGATTTATTTCATTTGTTATTCTCTGAGGAAGTTAGCATGCCTGAAGCAGCACAAAAAATGATCTGTGTAACTGAGGATTCTTCCTGTGGCTACTCTCTCTGCCACACCAACTGCTTTTGGAATTATGGAGGAGAAAACCCAGCAGAATGAGAGTGCAGACACTGCAAGCAGCTGCTGCTGCTGTGTGATGACAGTGGCAGGAGCTCCTGCTACTCAAATTCACAAATGAGCTCTCCAGATGCAGAAGAGCTACAACACACCCTCTGTCTTGGGAATGCTTTGCAGTTTTGGAGCATTATGTGCCCATAACTTTGGGAATTGCAGCAGACTGGAATAACTTGTCTAGAGAAAGTGAACAACATCAAATTACACGATTGGTTTCTGTAGATGCTTTCTTAAATGGAAAGGAGGCAGCAAACCCAAGCACTGCCACTCCATTTGAAATGGAGCTGTTAATAAACAAAAGGCAGGAGTTTAATTTCTAGCAAAACTCTTAGGTATTTGTGTTCTGTGAAGCACAGAGGTAGGGCAGTATCACTCAGATAAATTTTTAGTTGTATTCAGGAATAATAGATGTGGGTACAGAGGCCCAGCTTCACTCAGAATCCCCTTTTTTTCCCCACCCACAGAAGTGTGGCATAAATACTGACCACAGCAGCTTATCCTCAGGTTTCCTGACTTTCCCAGTCTGTGCAGGATGTGTTTAATGTGCTGGTTCTCCCCACAGGGTATGGGTGGACAGCATGGCTACTTCGGGCTCTGGATAGACAGTGACTATGGAAAGGGCCACAGCAAAGCCAAACCTCGGTGCACCACCTACAACAGCCCCCAGCTGTCAGCCAAAGAGGATTTCACACTGGATGCCATGGAAGTGTGGGCAGTGGGAGACACCCCTGAGAGTGCAGGGGTAGGTGAAACTGTGAATTGAACCTGTGAAATTGTGTTGGGACAGAAGTTGTGAATGCAGAACTCGCAGTTGCGGTTTTCTGTTTCAGCACTGTCTCTCCGTTGTAGTGAATAACATTTTCTTTACCTGGCCCTGTGGTACCATGTGTTTTGTGGCACCAAATAGAAAAACTACTGGAATTGTTGAGGGTGCCAACAAGAAAGAACTATCAGGAACCATGAGGTGACAGAGTCAGAACAGCATAATGAATAGTGTGAATTTCAAAAGGCCTGTTTGATACTGAGGAATGCTCTCCTTGGAGGGGTCAGTAAAACCCAGAGTTTCTAAAAGCACTGGAAATTCTCAAGTAAAGTCTAATTTGTAGTTCAGTAAGAGACCCAAAAGCTTTCTTTATCAGTCACTTTAAATTTACTATTGTTTTACTATAAATTTATGTGCATAGGTTTATACCAGTCTTTCTGCACTTGGTTTATTTTGGGATATGAGTGGGAGCCCTCTCTCCAGTCTCCTCTGTCCCTGCAATTCAATCTCTTATTAAACTGTCTGGTTTGTGTAGTTTGGTGGGGTTTTAAGATGTATTTCTTTTTAATTTTTACTTCTTTTCATGCTGAATTCATGTGCCCTGACTTCACTGAACACATAGCTCTAAGTAGAAACAGAGCAAACTGTTTACAGAAAATGTCGAATTGTAACTGGATCTCTTCTTTAAAACTCCATATCAGCACTTCAGACTGAGGTGGGGTTAACCAGGATGTCCTGGATGGCTTGTAACCTGAATAAACTTGAAATAACTCACTGTCATCTTAGGAAAATTTATGGTTATTTTATGTAGCTGCAGCAGTAAAAACCATTTGATGTCTTTATGAATTTTGACATTGCAAATACATCTTCTCCATTGTGCCAGGCTTGCAAATCACATCACTTACAGACTTTTGAGTGTATCCCTTCCCTGTTGCCTGATAGTGACAATTTAAACTGACTGTATTTTATTTTGTTTTGCAGAAGAAGGGTAAGAAGAGTATCCTGGATGTGGATCCTCAGGCTCAGGCCCTGTTGGAAATGGCTGGGAAGAGCCGTCAGAGCGAAGGGCTCAGGGAGCCCGTGGAGGAGGATGAAGATGATGATGATGAGAACTAAAGGAGCCACAGCAACACAAAAACCCTTTACTTTTATTTACTTCAAGTGGTGATCGTGTCTCTTGGACAAGATATTTTTTTCCTCTTTTTTCCCCCCTTGAATGTACCTGATTGTCTGGGACAAAGCTTAAGCCTTGTACTTGTGTAACATTTAGGTCTAAAGCACTGTGCTGCCTGAAGGGTTTTGTCTGGGGAGGACAGAAGAATTAATGGGGACATAATCATTGGGCATGGCTGAGCTGGAGCTGAATATGAATCTGCTTTCATTCCCCATAGATCACATCTGCACACTGAATTAAAAGCAGCAGAAGTTATTGACAGTGTGGAGAATTGATATGTACATAGTTCTATATTTATAAAGCCTGTTCAAGGCACTGAGTAAAGCTCTTATACCTCAACTGCAGTATTTATTTGCATGCAATGAAATCAGTCAGCAAAGCTTACAAACTGTGATGATGTCTTACACTGGTGAACATAGAATAGTCCATGTGATGCCATAAGAAGGATGCTGTTCATTTGCATGGCTTCAGTTAAAGCATTGAATTTCAAGCTTTCTAAGATCAGATTTTCAGCAGGTGATTCCATGTGAGCTGTAGGATGTCCAGAATAGTTTTATAGCACTGTCCCTAGTGCATCTCACTTGATCTTTTCTGCAGAAACTTGTCTGTTGCTTTTTAAACTTAGAGCAGAATCACTGAAGCCATATTTACCCTAAAATGGGCCATACCTCCAGCAGCATTCTCTAGAGAAGGTACATTCTTTAGTAGCCTCATGAGACTGCAGTAAAAGATCAGGCTGTAAAAAAGGCTCAGAAAGAAGCAGCCACATTTAATTGGGAATAGGATCTGTAGATACCTTGTGAAAGAAATAAAAATCAGGGTTATGTCTGTAAAATGTTTAAAGAAGATTGCTGTACACTTTATTTCCATTTATTTCATTACTCTGTTATGGAAAAGAATCCCCACAGTGTGAAATGCAGTTGTTGGGATTTGTGCTCTGTTTTGTGACTGTTCACCAGTCAGCACCACTTTGGTCAGGTCTCTTATACTCAGGACTTTTCTACTTGAATTAGTTCCCTTCTCTCAGAAATTATTGGTTTGACCTTGCTAATTCTATGTGTAATTAACTTGTCAAAAATAACCCTGATTTCTACCAGGGACAGTAATGTCTAACTCAACAACAAGTGTTTGGTTATCAGTGTCTTTGATTGTCAGTCTTTCTCCTCCTGGGGAAAAGAATGTGTCCAATCCCCTTTGTCCTGCCATGAGTTTGTCTTCTTTGCATCTTGGAGAAAAACAATAGAATTCTATAAATTCTGCTCATGTGGCCTTCCTTAAAATTCTTTCCCTTGGTGTTTTCCTGTATGAGATTTTTCCCCCAGCTGTTGTTTTTCATAGATTTAAATATTCTGAACAATCTGCACTTGTGCCTTAATAATGTAGATCTCATTTTTAAAAATTACATTAAACAACATGAATTTAGCCTTGAAAGGAGAGCATGAGGAGATCACTCCAGCCAGGCATCCTAGGACTTAACTGTGTGTTTTGTAGAGTACCTGAACTAATGCTTGGGGCATTTATGTGCTCTTTGTTCCACTACAGAGAGTGCTGTTAGAGGCCTGGGAGAATGGCCTTTTATGCTGTATTTGCTTAGAGAAACCAGATAATCTCCCAAGTTTGTAACACACAGCAAAAAACAAGCATCAGAACAATTGCACTGATACTTTTGTACAGTTTTGTTCTCTCTCTATATTAATAACATTAAACTTTACAATGTAAGGAGTAGCAATGATGCTGTCTGTAAGTGTGGTGAGAGCAGCTTTTGTTTGAACATTCTCAAACTCCCACCATGAGTCCCAGAGGTCTCTCACTTAGCAGTGACTAAGCCTATTAAACACTCCCATGTGGATGAGACAGTTGGATTTCAGCAGTTAAACATAAAATAAATAGCTAGACTTTATTTTCCTTCCATTACAAGGCAGAAGCTTGTTTTTGAGAACTATCTGCATGGGTATAAAAAAAGTAAATAGAATTGTACAAAGCTATTCCCCACCAAAAATATTTCAGTGGCCAGGTTTACTTTGATTTTTAATGAGTGTCAGTATAGCTGTTTCTTTCTAGACTATGAATCCAAAATAAAATCCTGTTAAAACTTAATCTTGTGACTATCAGCATAGCATTGTGACCTCTGAAATTGTAGTTTTTGACAAGTTTGTGTGTGAGACTCTTCACTTTGAAGTTGTTAAGCTGGGGCAAGAGGAAAACTGACACTGGCACTTTCAGCAAATGTTCAGTGAAACATTATTTCCTAGAATGCCACTGATCCAAGCAGCAGATGGGATTATTCCAAATTGTTCTTTGAATGTACAAGATGGGCTTGGGAGAGATCAGTTTTTCTTTTAACCTGAACCTAATGATTCAGATATCTGGGCTTCATGCTCATGCACCTAAAAATGTCCAGGAAGCTTTTGAGGGCAGAGGGCTTAGCTGTGATCTGAACAGCTCAGTCCCTTTGTGCAGTTTTGACCCAACTGCAAAGCTCAGCATCCCTGCTCTGTTCCTGACTCATCTTTATGCTCAGGCTCTTGTGGAAGGCAGTTCCTTTCCCATGAAATCATGCACTGCTGAGCATTGGGTGTGATCAGATCCCTTTTTCTCCTGTCAGTCACACAGGTACAAAAACTGACAGCTGAGGGTTGGCACTTCAGCTCCCTGCTCTGTCTGACAGCTCCCCACAGTTTCCTTGAAAGTCTTGCTGAGTCAAGCTGGATATCTGGGAATCCACCAACACTACAGATGAGGGAAAAGAAATACTTCAGGGTGGGTCTTTTCCACTCTTCTAATTCAACATTAAAGGATGTGTCTAAATCACGAGTCTCACTCAGATACTTGTCAGCAACATTTTAAAATGTAGATTTTATTAATAAAAACGATTTTGATTTAAATAAATAAAATCTCAGTTTATGCACAATAAGTTTTTCTGTACAGGTGTGAAACTCCTCTTTTGTCTGGGGCTAGCACAGCTTTTTGGAATACAGATCAGTGTTATAAAAATATCCCTGCTCTTGGTTTAAAGCAGGAGCCACTCTGGAGGTTTCTGCAGCAGCTCATGTGGAGTGGGAAGAAGAGTCTGTGGGTGAGGACTGCTGGTACAGATGCACTTGAGTACCCTCAGGAAGGATGGATTGGATCACCCAGCATCACAGCTCTGTCCCAAGTGTGTTTCAGAGCAGCCTCAGTCAGTTGTGAGATCCCTTGGTGTGCTTTGGGTGGCAGCAGCGCTTCTCACACAGCTTGACGAGCTCGGACACCACGAACACCGAGGAAGCCAGGCCGGTGAGGAACAGCAGGTCTGGGAGAGCAGAGAGTGGAGCTCAGCTCAGCTGGGCAGGAATCCCAGCTCAGCTGGGCAGGAATCCCAGCCCAGGGCCCTCCTCAGCTGGGAACTGGGCTGGTGAACCCCTGAGAATCAGGGACAGCAGCAAAGGGGCACCCCCAGCTGGGACATCCCCTTGCAGGGTGGAAACAGGAATCATTTGGGATCCTGCCCCTGCTTCTGACAGCAGCCTGCTGTGGATGTAACACGGTGTGGTAGGGTGCAATTGTTGATTTAAATTAAAATCTGTGCTGCATTTCAGCTGGGAAGCTGAAGTCTAACCCAGCTCTTTCCCTGCATAATCTGAGAAATATCACCACACAGAGCTAGAAAATCTTAGCCTGTCTCCATTTACTTGCATTTATGTGCAGTAAATCAAAATTGAGAATCTAGGCTGGGATAATTTGAAATACTGCTACTATTTGGGTACAGCTCTGTGCAAATACACAGAGACAAGAGCTGTGGCTGATTTCTCCTCCAGTGAAGTGTTGGGAGCTCACACAGCAAACTGGGAACAGCATCTGCTTTCTAAAGACACTTTAAGGAAAAAAAAACCAACAAAACAAACCATTATTTATTTTGCAACTTACCTAACACTCCTAAATTCTCTGTCTGGAAGATCTTTTGTAGTGGAGGGATGTAGATAACAGCCAGCTGTCCCAGAAACGACCCCAGCACGGAGTACAGGAACATGCGGTTTCGGAAAAAGCCGATTTCAAATATCAGCTTTGTCTAGAAAAGGGGAAAAAATGTTAAAAAGTAACTTTCCCAATCTCTGTTGGAGCTAAATGTCACCTTGTTTCTTTACATTTCATCTCCATTACTTCTGAAGTTACATAAACATTTAGAGCTACATAATTGAAAGTGTAGTTGCACTTGAACGGTGATGGATAATTTTATCTATATAAAAAGCTGATAAAAATCATACTGCTTTAAATTACATTAAGAAAGCCCTTACTATGCAAAATGCTGGTATTCTAATGTTTATGTTTGTGATTTGAGACAAGAAATTACTGCTGACAGAGCCATCTCACCTGAGAGCGACACGTCAGGGCGTTGAAGAGGTCAAAAAACACAAAACAGGTAAAAGTCATCGTTGTGGTTCGGGGGGTTATGCCCCCTTTTGGGTTCTGGAAGCACACAGAAAATCAGGGGTTAGTTTGGCCTTACAAAAATATGCCAATTCAATAGAAGAATTAAATGTTCCCTTTAATGAGTGCAGTGAAATCTAAGGGTGGTAAAACAAAGGAGTAAATCTAGTTCTAGCTCTTATGGGCAACATTCAGTTCTCTCTGCTAATTTTAAAGTTAATGATCTTATCAACTGTATTTTAAATTCTTAAACTGATGTGGACTTTGAGTAAAGAACATTCTAAATTAAATTACTGAAACTTAAAGTACCAACAGCAATCCGTTGGCATTTTCTGCTGGGAAAATGGAAAGCTTAAGGTGAAAAGTCCAAAAAGTCCTGATGCCACATCAAGAAATAGTTTCCATTCTAGATTGGAAGGAACAAATTAGAGGTAGCAGAGGGAGGCAGGGGCAGAGCTGGGAGCTGACCCTGCTTTCTCAGCCCTCTGCCCACCCTGATCCTTCCCATGGATGGATGCCAGAAAATCCTTCCCATGTCCTTCAGAAACTGCCCTCACCTTGTGCTCCCCCCACCCTGATGGAAACAAGAGCTGATGCAGATCTCCCTCACCTCCTTCCAGAACACAAAGAGGGTTCCACTGATGATGATGAGTGCTGACATGAAGATTTTCAGGATCAGGGATTTGCTGAGGATGGTGTCTGTGATGCACCTGGGGGGCTGCTTGATGGTGTCCCTGTCAACAGGTTCAACCCCCAAGCTGCCTCCAAGAGAAGCAGGGGGATGTGTGAATTAATGCAGGGCGTCCCAAAATGGACATCCTGAGAAACCAGGATCGAGCTGGAGGGTGCAATTCTTTGGAATGAATATTCAAGCAAGGTGACATAAGGCTCAGATTTTTCCAGGACACTGATACCAAAGGTCTTTTCTGCATATTGAGCTGCTAAAATAACATTAGATCATCAGACCAGTATCCCACCCCAAAATGAGAGCTGTGAGAGTGCATTGTGTGGGAGATGTAACTATTGAGCTGTAGTTGTAATTAGCAGTTGGATGAGGTTCCTAAGTCTTGTGATTTTGGGCATATCCCCTCTATTCCCTGGCCATTCCACCAGCAGGTGATGCTTTCAGGACACCAGGCCATTCCTGGCCAAAAAAATGGAATAGGTAAGTGATTCCACCATAAAACAGGAAAATACAGAAAACCTCAAGTAAATGTGAAGTGCTTTTTGAAAGAGCAGGAGGGAACATAATATATAATAATTTAATAAGTGCAGCTTATTGAAGCACTGATGATGATTGCTGAGGAATCACAACAGTTTGTGCTCCTAGGCCAAATTCAGACACATTAAACCCCAGATTATTTTGCTCACTGGACTCTTCCATACCTCTGTGCTGGTGGCCCATCCATGATGATGTTGATCCACAAGATCTGCATAGCATTGAGTGGATTTGGTAGGTTGAGCACTGTTGACAGGGTAATCAGGCTCAAAGCTGAAATACTCCTGCAAAGCACAGATCATTATTCTGCAGGGCCTCACCCACAAGGTGCTTTCACGGGAGCTGAAGTGAACGGGAACTTACGTGCTCAACTGGAACCGCACAAAATTTTTTATGTTGTAAAATATTCCCTTTCCCTCTTCTATTGCATTCCTGGAAGGCAGAGGGGAGTTTATTAAGTCAAGAGCACTCACACTGTTTTACACTGTGACACTCAAAACACAAATGGTCTTTGGTACCCTCATTTCAGAGGAAATTCTGAGCCCAGCTCAGGAGAAGGTTGTCAGTGCAGCTTCTCACGTACAATTCCTTTATCAACGAGTGGATCTGCAAACCTGGGTCACATGGCCAGGTTTTGGTTCATAAAGCACACCTGAGACCTATTTATACACTCACTGTACCCTGCCCACCCTCCCTCTTGTTGTCAACCAACAGAGCATTGCAAATCATGTTTTTCCTCTGAGCTTCCTGGATGAGGCAGAGCTCGAGGTAGAATCATAAAGGTTGGAAAACTCCTCCAGGACCATCGAGTCCAAATTCTGACCAACAAAAGCTCTGATCTACCCAGACTTCAAGGTGCTGTCAGATCCCAAATTAGCTCACAGCAATGAGAAATGTGGCTTGGTCAGCACCACTTGGAAGGAAATCCATTGCCATGGATGCAATGAGGATGAGTCAGAGCCACCCTGGGGCTCTCACCTGCATTCCTCACACAACAGGCTTGCTGCACGGGACAGCCAGAACACAGCTGAAGAGTGGGAAATTCTCTACACCTACATGACTTTGGAGAAGTCATCATCCACGAGGATCATGTTGGCAGCCTCTTTGCTGACGTCCGTGCCCGCCTGCCCCATGGCGATGCCGATGTCCGCGGATTTCAGCGCCACGGCGTCGTTGACTCCGTCCCCCGTCATGGACACCACGGCACCAGCCCTCTGCAAGGCCTGTGGGAGGGGACAAGAGCTCAAGCCACAACATAAACAGGCACAAAAAAAGTCTGTGCTCTTTGCTTTGCTCTTTTTGTGTGGCTCTGTTTGAGGGTGAAACAGAATCGGCACCAGGCTGAGGGCAAAACCAAGAATTGGGAGATTGGTTTTTTAGGAGTATAGGGAATCTCACAACTCCAGCAGAAGTTAGAAAAGGGGAGTAAAACCCTCAGAAATCATTATCCTGGTGTTATAGCTGCTAATACCTCACTAGGTTTGTTTTGTATGCCCATGCTCAGACTTGCAAGAAAAATCATAAAATCATAGAATCATAGAATATCCTGAGTTGGAAAGGACCCACGAGGATCATCAAGTCCAATTCCACAGCTAATACCTTCAGAGAAACAGTGCCAGTGCTCTAGCTGGGGTTTTACAGTCCTTTAGTTTGAGCTGATGCTGCTGGGGAAGACCAGATCATCCAGACACCTGAGGCTCCCTCCCCCTTGTTTTTGTGAGGTGTCCCACGAATTTCAGAGGCTCTCAGTACCTTTATTATTTTTAGCTTGTGCTTTGGACTTGTTCTGAAGAAAATGGAAACCTGAAAAAACAAACCAAAACAAAAAGAAGACAAACTATAATCTCATATTAGGTGGAAGCTATTGGAAATAGGCTTTTTTATGCAATCAAAACTATTACATTTTGGACAGTGGAGGAGAGCTCTGCCTCTGTCAGTTGGTCCAGCTCTTCTCCAGACATGGCTTTCAGCTTCCCATTGCACAGACCAATATTCTGTCCTGCAAAGAAAAGAGATACCCACACTCTAAGTATTAGTAGATTCTATAATCTGTAATGCTAGCTGTGTCTTTTAAGAGCCTTACACTGAGATTTTGCCATTTCTGGTGCTAAAATAGTGGAATTAATTCACTGGAATTTGGCCCAGACTTTGTAGCTGCTCTATATTCCATTTAATGCTTGTTTCAATGGAAAAGCAAAAACTCAGTGACCTTTAAAGCCTTTAGTGCAGACACAAAAACGATGCTGAAGTTGATTATTAAGGGATAAAACACTGGACATAGCCCAGACCCCCAGGAAAGCAGCACAGCTTGGTACCTATAGCCACAGCAGTTTCCAGGGCATCTCCAGTGATCATCTTCACTGACACTCCAGACTCAAACAGCACCTGAACAGCTTCTCTCACTCCAGCCCTTGGGGGATCAATTATTCCAACCAGACCTAGAAATGTGAGTTTGCCAAGTTCTGGACCTGAAGCCAAAGCAAGTACTAGGAACAGAGGGGAGAAAAAGAGGACAAGAGTAAATTGTTAATGATGTATTTCCGTGCTTTAAATGGAATATTTAGAGGAGATATTAAATTCCAGCAGAAACAGTCAATAAAAGCAGATCTTTGGTCATTACAATCTGATCTGGTATAGACACAAAAATTCAGCCCACTGAATAACAGTTTCTCTGAATGAGAGCATTTCTGTTTGACATGTTTCTCTTAGGATTCCTTTCTTTCTAATTTTAAGCTGTCTTCCCTAAATGCAGATGGATTAAATCTGGACAGTGTTATGTTAAACCAGACACTATTAAACTACTAAGTTAAACAATAGCATTCCTGCAAAAACTTACACTTTTTTTAAAACATAAAAATGTGAAATGTAAATTCAGCCAACCCATCATGTAAACATCCAGGCTCTGAACATTTTGTCTCTGTTCTTGGTGCACACCCGTTATCATTCAATCATTCTGAAATCACTCAAGGATATTTTGCCAGGGGCTCATGTCAGCGTTGCTTTGATGATGGAATCAAAAGCTGCAGCAGCTGCCTGAGTTAATCACTTCCCTTCAGAGCAGTAATTTGCCATTGCCACAAGGGCAGATCATTTGGATATTGTAAACCAAGCGCTGCACAGGAGTTCCTAACCACAGGACACGGGGTGGGAGAATCTGTGCATTAACTACAGCATCCTCCAGATGCAGCTGGAGGCTTGTTCTCCTCTCCTTCCAGCCTGGGAACAGTGTCTGTGCTGCTGTCTGGAAGTCTGAGGTGTTCTGAGGGGATGTTTGTGCTGATGGAGGAGGTGATGTGTGTGAAGCTCCCGTGGGCTCTGCACTGACAGGCAGCTGGGATCAGGAGATTGAGACATTGGAGCCTGACAAAGGGTTGAACTGAGCTCCAGACAGAAATCTCAGTGCCCAAATCCGTGTGTGGAGCTCCTTTCAAAGTGGATTTTTGTTGTTTCTTGGCAGAGCAGTGCTTAGGTCAGGTCCATCCCCAAGCTCTCCAGGGCATCACCCCGAGCGTATCCCAGGCAGTCACAGCACCCCATGGAAGAGAAGCATTCCCATTCCCAGTGCTTGCTTTCAGTTCCTTTCAACCTCACTAATTGAAACTCAGAATAAATAAATAAATAAAGGATCAGACCTAAGACATGGCTCTTGGCATTCTGGAGTGATGGGAAAAGATCCTGGAAGTGATGCTAAGAACTCAGGGCTTTAAACTGAAACAGGGGAGATTTAGATTGGAGATTAGGAATAAATTCTTCCCTGTGAGGGTGCCCAGAGCAGCTGTGGCTGCCCCTGGAATGTCCAAGGCCAGGCTGGACAGGGCTTGGAGCAGCCTGGGATGGTGGGAGGTGTCCCTGCCCATGGCAGGGGTGGGAATGAGAAAAGCTTTAAAATCCGACCCAAACCATTCTGGGATTCTGTGAGGACTGAGCCCATCCTAACCACAATAAAGCAGGAAAGTTTCAGGCCAGATAACTGTGATCTTAAGGGACATGGGCAGCAGGGACTGACCTCTAAGTCCTGAGGAGCCCATCCTCTTCTCCTCCTGCTGGTACAGGGCTTTCTGCTGGGGCGTGAGTGACAGCGAGATGCCCCCACTGTTGTACAGAGTGCAGTGCTGGATCACTTCTTCAAATGCTCCTTTCATAAAGTAAATATCTTCCTGGTCCTTTAAAGCAAGGAGAGAATGCACTTCATCCAAAAAAAAAGGAGTGTTTAAACTAATAAGTCTTTAACTGGAGATAGAAAAGATCCTATTTCCTCTTTTACCTGTTTCAAGAGCATATATTATGAATAGGATGGGATAATTTGCTTGTATTATGGATAGGATGGGATATTTTTGCCTATATTATGGATAGGATGGGATATTTTGGCTTATATTATGGATAGGATGGGATATTTTTGCTTATATTATGGATAGGATGGGATATTTTTGCCCTGGCCATTTTTCATGTTGAGCCCTCACAGGCAGAGTGGTAATGAAAAGGTTGGGGAGTTTTTAAACCAGAGCATAATATCAGCCAAAATGAGCTCCTTAACCCAGTGAGGGACAAAGGGCCAACCTTTTGTCCCCACCACCAGACCCCTCTCCCCCTGTCAGTATTTCTGAAAAGCTTTTATTTTCCTGCTTGGACCCCTGTATAAGAAGTATTCCTTCCATCCATTCAAGCACAGTTTTACAAGTTAAAAATCCACCCAAGCTGGGAATTCTGAGGTTTGTTCAGTTTTCTCCCGACATAGTTAACTCCTGAAAACATTATTTGCTGAAGAGATAGCATTTCATGCCCTTTGTTGAGGTGCACAATTAGAAACACGAAACCAGCCCCTGCCTCTGTTTGCTTTACCTGATTTTTCAGTGTGCATTTCACAGCCATCCACTTCTGCTCGGAGCTGAATGGAATTTCCTTCTTTCTTACATAAATGTCCTTTATGTCAGCTAATTCCATCTGAAGAGAGGTAAAACAAAAAGAGCACTGTAAAGGCTGGGCATTGCCAAAACCTGGATATATTTTCCATATCACAAGGGTTGACTGTGTCCTTCCAGGTGTCAGATACCACAGAGCTCAACAAAAAACACGAGCAGAGCAAAATTCATATTTCAAAGCATTTTTCCTTTTGGTGTGTCTGATGTGGGATAAATTAAACTGGAATTTGAAGCTTGATTCCTATAAATTTTTAAAGAATTAGGGAACTGCCCTGTCTTTTTGTGAGGTTTTGGGTCAAAGAGGATCAAGCCCATTCCCCAAACCTGTGCAAAGCAATGGGCTGAGCAGATTTCTGAGTTTCTTTTCTGGGTTATTTCCCAGCAACTCTGCTTGAAAGAAGAAAAGAAACAGCAAATAACAGAATGGTCAGTGGTGGATGTGGTTTTGAATTGTTTCCTGTTGAATTAGGCTCAAAAAGCAATTCACAACAAAAGTTTTCAGTCCAAATCAATAAACTGCTCCAGCAGAGTGGGGGTGTCCAGGTGGAGTGGGAGAGGCTGGAAGCTGCTTTTGATCACCTTTGTGCCCAGCTCCCACCAAATCAAAACATTAACAAGAAAAATAGGAAAGAGAGCCTCTCTCATATTCTGCTATTGCTTGGCTACTGAATTCCAGAGCGAGAGGAAGGTTTAATTCAGAATTTGGAGAGATTAATGCCATTGTTTAAAAAGAAAAAAAAATTTAAAATAATGATTTCACTGCTAGAGTTATGAGCTTTAAAAGCTGGAGGTGACAGCAGCAGGCTGGGTGACACTGGTGAGGTGACACCTTGAGGTTTTTCACTGCTCTGCCCAGGAGTGTGAATGCAATATTCATAAAAACATCTTGTTTTACATAACCACGACTAGAAAAAAGTGAAAGCCAGCAGATGAGCCAAAATGAGGGTGACTCTGCCATGCAGTCTGGCCTGGCCTGTTCCTGCCCATTTTTAACTCTTGTCCTCCTCCTGGATTTTTAACTAGCATGTGCAGGAAATGCAAAACAGGCTGTCCTGTCTGAGGCCAAAGGAAATGCATCCCCAGCCTGGCTGCAGCATTAACCCAGTCTGAGGCCAAAGGAAATGCATCCCCAGCCTGGCTGCAGGATTAACCAACCTGAGACCAAAGGAAATGCATCCCCAGCCTGGCTGCAGGATTAACCAACCTGAGACCAAAGGAAATGCATCCCCAGCCTGGCTGCAGCATTAACCCAGTCTGAGGCCAAAGGAAATGCATCCCCAGCCTGGCTGCAGCATTAACCCAGTCTGAGACCAAAGGAAATGCATCCCCAGCCTGGCTGCAGCATTAACCAACCTGAGACCAAAGGAAATGCATCCCCAGCCTGGCTGCAGCATTAACCAAGCCTGTCTGAGGTCAAAGGAAATGCATCCCCAGCCTGGCTGCAGGATTAACCAAGCCAAACCATGCCTGCTGTCAGCACAGCAGCTCAGGGAAGGGTTTGTCCATGCCTGAAGATGTCTGGGAGAGGAAACATCAGTGCCCTTGGGCACAGCAGACAAAGGAGGACTCAAACCACCCTGGGGAATTTAAAGCAGCCTCACTCTGCTGCCAGACCTCACAAATCCAGCTTTGGTTTATTTGTTTATTTGGGTGGCAGGGAATGTTGGACTTTAAGGGTCTCACCTTCATGGCCAGGGCAATGAGAGCTCCTTCTGTGGGCTGTCCTATCACACTGTTCTTCCTGATGACAGCATTATTTACCACACAGCCAGCCTGCAGGAAGGGACAGAGGAGTCTTGTCATTGCTGGAGTCACAGCTTTGTCACCTCTTTAAATGAAGGAATAATTGGGGATGAAAGGAGCCACATCCCAAAAGTTTTGGGAAAAGGTTTCCCCACAGCAGCATCACTTGAGATCAGTCCTTGTGTTTCCTAAAGCCACTTAATCCATAACAAACACCAATATTTTGGGAAAATATTATGCTTTGGATAAATTAACATCAAGAAAACATGAGATACATCTCATGAACTTAATAGATCATGGAATTGGAAGCTCAGTCTCTACAACTCTTGTTTCTAATGTGCAGTATGAATAAAACAGGACCTAATCTCCATTTGAGGTTCCAGCTTAAATCACTTCACCACCCAAACACTCACTTTAGCCTACAGCTGAATGTTCAAAATTTTATGTAAAGCTGACAGAAAACCCAGAGAGCCTCACAATAAATTTATAAACTGACTGTGTAGCTGGCTAATGTCTACAAACTGTGCACATTAAAAACCTGAACATGGCAAAATGTATTGGCCTGTGTTCTGCTAGAACTGTGTTTTTATTCAGAATATCATTGACTCCTGAAACTGTTGGGTCTGAATATCTCATGATTTGCCTTTCACTCCTAAGTTTCAGCAATTCCAGCACACTCAGTCTTTCCAAGAGAATGCTTTAGCAAGACAGTCCATTTTAGAATTACAAAAGTGGGTTTTATTCACACTAATTATCCAAAGTTATTGGTGCAACTGAAAATGGAATGTCACTAGGATAAGCTGGTTCATAATTTATACTCACCTCCACGAGTTTCCCAATGGAGATGTTGGAAAACTCTTTAAGGATCTCCTTGGATGGCAGAAGATAAACATTTCCTTCTCCATTGTAGCCCACCCCAGTGACCTGAGGGAGGGAGAGAGAGAAGGGAAATTTCCCCTTTGCCAGATGTGTGCAGGGGGCTGCACTCCAGAAAATTCTCATTTTCAAGGAGTGCAGGGGTTCTTCTTTGTCTCTCAAAGCAATGCTTAAAGGAAAGGCTGCAGACAGTGACAATATCACATTAAAATGGTCTTTTAGGGACAAAAGAAATCAATTTGTCCTTTAGAGAACTTGTTTGCTGTGATTCCAGAAGTCTCCTGCAGCTCAGGGGAGAGATGCAGACCTTTGGCAGCAGTGGCATCCCTGGGTTTGTTCAAGCCCTGCCCTCTTGCTGACTGCCCTGTCTCTCCTCTGCCTCACATTTTGCATTTTCCCCTCATTTTGCACAGAGAGAAATGAACCAAGCAGAGAATAAAGCTGCTGTTATAATAAATATTCCTCCAGGAGACTGGTCAGTGGCAGGTTTCAGCATTTACAGCAATTTCAGGGAGCACCAGGTTATGCCAATGAACATCTCAGTGGTACCTGAGCAGTTTTTGTACCTTCAGCCTCACCTCTGCTCATCCCCAGGGCTGCAAAAATCCCTTCTCCTCATGGGATGTGCAAAAAACTGCTTGGTTTGGGTCTGAGTGAACCAAAGGCAAATTCAGTGCTGATGGATTCCAGCAGGGAAGGCTGGATTACTGCCTGATCCACACCTCTGCCCCATCCACACCTCTGCCTGGTCCATAGCTCTGCTCCATCCACATCTCTGTCTGATCCACACCTCTCCTGGTCAACATCTCTGCCTGGTCCATAGTTCTTTCTCATCCACACCTCTCCTGATCCACACCTCTGCTTGGTCCACATCTCCTGTTCCAGATCTCTCCTGGTCCACACCTCTCCTATTCCACACCTCCTGATCCATACCTGTGCCCCATCCACACCTCTCTTGATCCAGATCTCTCCTGGTCCATAACTCTGCCCCATCCATACCTCTCCTGTTCCACACCTCCTGATCCATACCTCTCCTAGTCCATACCTCTGTCTGATCCATAGCTCTCCTGTTCCACACATCTCCTGTTCCATAACTCTGCCCCATCCACATCTCTGCCTGATCCATACATCTCCTGTTCCACATCTCTCCTGTTCCAGATCTCTCCTGGTCCATAACTCTGCCCCATCCACACCTCTCCTGTTCCACACCTCCTGATCCATACCTCTCCTAGTCCATACTTCTGTTTGATCCACAGTTCTCCTGTTCCACACCTCTCCTGGTCCATAACTCTGCCCCATCCACATCTCTGCCTGATCCATACATCTCCTGTTCCACATCTCTCCAGTTCCAGATCTCTCCTGGTCCATAACTCTGCTCCATCCACACCTCTCCTGTTCCACACCTCCTGATCCATACCTCTCCTAGTCCATACCTCTGTTTGATCCACAGTTCTCCTGTTCCACACCTCTCCTGTTCCATTAAATCTGCCCCATCCTCACCTCTCTTGTTCCACACCTCTCCTGATCCAGATCTCTCCTAGTCCATACTTCTGTCTGTGCCACACCTCTCCTGGTCCATACCTGTGTCTGATCCACACCTCTCCTGTTCCACACCTCTGCCCCATCCACATTTCTGTCTGTTCCACTCCTCTCCTGTCCCACCCCTCTCCTGTCCATCCCTCTGTCTGTCCCACCCCTCTCCTGTCCGTACCTCTGCCTGGCAGCCGTCCGAGCTCACCAGCCGTGTCACTGTCATCTCGTTGGCAGTCAGAGTGCCTGTCTTGTCTGAGCAGATGACATTGCAGCAACCTGGGGCAGGGGTGGTTGGGGTCAGAACTGATAAATAACACAGCCCAGCAATGAGGTTGAGGAGAGGGAGAACAAGTTTCACTGATGTTGTTGAAAGTGCACCAGTGAAAGGGAGAAAAGGTCAAGAAATGGATGAGCTTCCTAAGGGGGAAGGAAAGGATCTGAGAGCACACAGGGCACTGTGAGCATCACTGGGGGTGAGATGTGGCACACCTGAAGAGGGACACATTGTCTTGCTCAATGTTTCTGAAATATCACACAGGAGAACAGCTGCTCTATTCCAAAAGGACAGACCCAACTCCCACTCTGCTGATTAAGCCATACTCTGAGTCAGGAGTGGCAGCTCTTCCCTGCCTCACCAAGGGACTGTGAGAGGAGCTGGGTTAAAGACTGGGACAGAAAACACTGAAAGATCAACATCTAAGAGCAGAAACTGCCCCTCTGCTCTGCTTTGTGCAATCCTGACCCATTTTTCCGAGCCCATTTACAAAACACCACAAAAAGATGAATTAGCAGAACACAACTTTCCAGATAGCTTCTACTCCCAAGAAGGGGGGAAATGAATACAAAACAAGAATCAGGCTGCACTCCCTTCTGGGTGTGAATACCTTCCCTGGCTCTGGAGGTGATCACAGACCCCATGAGCACAGTGACATCCAGGTAAAAGCCTGGAGAGAAAATAAAGCAGATTGGGCTGCAATTAAATGAATCACAATTTTTTTTTTTTTTTTGGCAGAGAGCAAAGCTGTGACCTCCAATACCTGATTTTTAGTTACTGATAATTAAAGAAGGATTGGTTTTTCTCCTTTTCAGAAGTTTTACAGGCAGTTTTGGCTGTGCACCTGCAGCTCTGTCTCTGTGGGTGCAGCCCCACCAGAATGAATTCCCTCAGAGGGAAAAGCTGTTCCAGATGTCCTGGGTCAGGGCAGAGACAACAAAATCAGGGTGATAAGATTCCTTAACTGCAGAACAAACAAGGGCAGTTCAAACAATAGCAGTGTTCCCTAAGCAGGCAGATTTCAGCTGCAGGACCTGGCCATGCAGCAGATTTTGGGAACTGCAGGGACCAGGCTTGGCATTTATTGTGCATTTAATGAGTGGTGCTAAACAGACACCGTGTCTCCTTCACAGCCCTGCTACCCTGACCCAGCAAAGCCTGGACTGCAGCCACAGGGACAAATCAAACATCAGGGGAGGTGGAAGAACAATTCCATCCCTGCAGCTGTGAGGAGGTGCTGGATGCCTTCTCAAGGTGCCCTCTGTCCCTGTCAGTGACTTTTTGGATAGCAGGGAGATGGCCACCAGCCTGCAGAAGGATATTTATGCTTTATTTATGCTGCCAAGCTTGATTTGGCAGGAAGGGGCTGGGAGGTTTTTAGGATGGATCTGCAGGAGGATCCCACAGCGTGGAGAGGAAGCAGAAACAAAGATTTTAACCCAGTGTGTGTGTGCAGAGAGGCTCTGCTCCCTGTGGGCTGGGCTGCACCATTCCAAGCATGCACCCATCCCACCAAAATAAGGGAAAAGGGTGAGAAACACAGGGCAGAAAATATATTTAATTCTGAGTGGCTTGCTCCATCCCAGTCAGCCTATTCCAAACGCATTTTCCTGGATCAGCCCAAGGCTCCAGCTCAGGTTTGGAGCCTGGCAGGTCCCTTTGCAGCCTTACCTAAGGTTTCTACAATGGGCAGCTTCTTCACAATCACCTTTCTCTTGGCCATGCGCAGCACCCCCAGCACCAGGGTGACGGTGACCACGATGGGGAGGCCCTCAGGGATGGCAGCCACGGCCAGGCTGGGGACAGAGAGACACAACAGCCTCAACAGGGGCCCAAAGCACAAGAACTGACCCAAAGGTGCCCAAGGGACATTCCCAGGGCTGGTTTTTCCTAAGGTCTGGAGGGAATAACCACTGGGGCTCCTGGTACATGGTAAATACAAAATCAGAGTATTTATCCAGCCCTTCCACCTTTTCCTGGATGATTTTGACAGAGCAGTTATTTCTCTTCTTTACATGGCCAAAGGGCAGTGATTTCTGGCTAAGCAGGGATTTAGAGGCTGGGTTTAATTTCATTTATTGAACTTTCTGAGGATGGGAGCTGGATATTCCTTGGCATCAGGGCTCACAGGATTACTGCACTGCTTCTGGCCATGTGCAGCCCCTCTCCTCCTCTCCTACCCCACAGAACCAGCTCCCCAAATGTCCCCACCATCAACACCTGAACAATCCAGCCACAGTCTGTATATTCTATATTAGATATTCCTTGGGAAACTTTGAGTGTTTCTAGGAATGAGCAAAATGGAATGCAGGAGACCTCACCAAACCATGATCTGCCCCCAAAACTCAGGATTAACTTTTCTTTGCCCCCTGGGAGACAGGAAGGTGGCTCTGAGTCACTTTGGCTTCTCTGCTGTCTCCTCACCTTTTTTTTAAAAATTTCCATAGAACCCTTCTTTTTCTAATAATTGATTTTAGAGCCATGACAGCACCAAGTGAACAGGTTTTATGGGCACAGCTGGGAACATTTTTTATTGTGTTTGGTTAAGTAGCTGCGCATGCTTTTTTATGATATGTGAGATATGCATTTGTTTTTTTAGATGTAAATCCAGCAGGAATAGCAAAGAGCAATATTTGTTGTTGGTACACTCCCACTAAATTCACAGCACAGATAGGAAAGGGCATTCACAGCAGGATGAGGCAGAGATGCCAGTGAAGATTTTCAATATAACAGTTTACAGATTTTTCTCCACTCTGTTTAAACCTCACATTCATTTTGCCAGTGCAGGAGAAATATGTATTTATGAAAGGTTTTACTCAAGTTCTCATATGTGAAATGCCTGTTGTTTAGAGCAGGGAATTCCTTGGGACATTTAGTTAGAAATCAAAGAGAAAAGGGCTCTGCAGTGCTCACCTGACTCCAATGGTGAACATGCTGAGGAGATGCTTCCCTTGCAGCCACCCAATGAGCATTATCAAACCTGGGGGTGGGGGGAAATGATCTGATTAAAAAAGGGTTTAAAAAAATCACTGACCTGTTTTAACTGGTGTTGTACAACTAAAAATGCAATGAGCACCCAAACCTCTCCTTCAGAACCCCCAAAGTCCAGACCCATGAGTGTTTGAGGAGCACAGAGGGATCCCAGAGCTTTGCACCCCACTCACCAATTATCCCAAAGGAGAACAGGGTGAGCTGCTTCCCCAGCCTGTCCATGCTCTTCTGCAGAGGTGTCTTGGGAGTCTGGGAAAATCAGAGATTACTGGTTTTATTTTGGTTGTTATGTGGGGTGAGGAGATGATGGTCAGAACAAGTGACCCACACAGTCCTGGTTGTCCATACATGATCCCTGCAGTTTCTTTGTGCTTTTCTCCCCCTCAAGCCTCCATCAGGCAGAGCCTGTCCTGTCCCTGTGTCACACTTTGGTGTCCCTCACTCACACGGGTGTTTTGTGGCAGAAGCAGAACTGAACCCAGTGCATTGACTCCTGGACTGCTCCTGCTCACAAACTTTCATCCAGAACATCCAAAATTTCCCCAGACAGGGATGTGTTACCTCCTCAGCCTGCATCATCTTGAACACCTCTCCAAACTGGGAGTTTTCACCCGTGCCAATAACCACGCCCTGAAAAACAGGGGGAAAGAGAGATGGAGGTGGGAAAAAACAAACAAACAGAGAATCCCAGAAAAACAAAACAAAACAGAGAATCCC
Source organism: Catharus ustulatus (assembly GCF_009819885.2). Taxonomy (NCBI): domain Eukaryota; kingdom Metazoa; phylum Chordata; class Aves; order Passeriformes; family Turdidae; genus Catharus; species Catharus ustulatus. Next base: position 18,534,288 of record NC_046231.1, on the reverse strand, counting down.
AGACTGGTTTTGGGTTGGAAGGGACCTTGAACCCATCCAGTTCCACCCCATCCTTGGGCAGGGATATTTTCCACCATCCCAGGCTGCTCCAAGCCCAACCTTGGACATTCTCTGAGCACCTGTGCCTCCCCACCCTCCCAGGGAACAATTCCTTCCCAATCCCCAACCTAACCCTGCCCTCTGCCATTCCCCTTTTCCTGTCCCCCCAAAGAAATCTGCACTGAATGCCCAGGAGAGGCTCAGTGCTGTCAGGACTCACTTTTCCCTTGCCATACCGCACCAGGGTCCCCATGAACACCACATTGCTCAGCGTGGTGATGTCCCCAGCCTCCAGCAGGACACCATCAGTCTTGTTGCAAGGCTCAGCTTCTCCAGTAAAACTGGATTCATCCACCAGCAGATCTGTCACCTAATTAGAAAGATGCACTTCTGGCACTGCCACCACATGGAATTTCCCAGCCAGGCTGGTTTCCAGCTGTATTTACCTCGATGAGCCTGAGGTCTGCAGGAACCCTGTCACCCACAGACAGGTAGATGATATCTCCAGGCACCAGCTCTCGTGCTAGAAGGTGCTGCAGTTTTCCTTCCCTTAGGCTGCACCAGGTAAATGGAAAAAAAAAAATAAAAAAAGAAGAAAGGGAAGCAGGCTGTGAGGTTTTTATTCCTTCTGCAAGCTTGGAAAGCAAGAAGCCTTGCCCCAAAGAGCTTCCAATGTAAATAAGAACAGAAAATCTTCACAGCAATGAGCAGAGGATTATGTTTGGTTTGGGCTCTCTTTTAATTCATAAACAGATGGGCAGGTTATGGATGATTTACATTTCAGGAGTGACTTAAACATTATTTATACAATAGAGGAGCAATAAGAAGTTGTGCTTTCATGCTTTAAATAATGAATTGCAGATTCTTGAACTTAAAAAGAGGCTTTTTTAAAGCTAGAATTCCCCCTGGCATTCCACTATTGCATTCAAAGTGGAGCCTTGCAGGCAGTTGGATGCTTCTGGTGTCATATCATAAGTAAATAAAGAACCAACAGTGGGGTTTGTGAGCTGCAGGGTGAACTTTGGACCAAAGGAAAACCCCACACCTCTTTGGCAGGGCAAGGCTTCCCTGAGCCTCACAACTTATTTCTGTTGGCTGTGACGAAACCGAATTGCAAAGACATAAATAGGGAAAAAAGTTCCCTGTAATTTGCAGCCCTGATAGCAAACATCAAAGCCATGGGGAAAGCAGTGTCTGATCCACCCTGCAGCTGCTCCATGGGCTGTGACCTGGCTGGGGCTGTGCCCAACACGTGTGTGCAGCACCAGGTGGGACAGGAGCCCCATCCCACCTGCACCTGCACTCAGGTGCTGCTTTGTGCCCATCTCCTGGGGGGAAAAAAACTACCCTAAAGCAAAAAAAATACATACACAGGTGAGGTTTTTCCTGCCTGGGGAGACAGTGACGTGCAGGATGCAGCAGGGATGTAGAGCAGGATTTTTCTGGGACCCTCCTGTCTCTTAGCATTTATTCAATTCCTACTCCTTATTTCTAATTTTACTAATTTTATCCTAATAATTAAACAAAAATTCTAATAATTTCTGATCAATACTGATTATTTCATCCTCGTTCCCAGTGACCTGGAGCTGCAGCCATTCACAGTGCCACCCCTGCAGAGGCCAGGCTGTCCCTGTGTGCCCAGCAGCCTGCAATAATTTTCTCCTCCTGCCCTCCCAGCCCCTCTGAGTCCTGCTGCCCCCTGCTGCAGCCACATCTCACCAGTTGCACTCGGGGGGCACCAGCTTGTGCAGCTCTTCCAGAGACTTTTCTGAGCGATATTCCTTTGAAGGAGAAGGGAGAAGAGAGCCAGGTCACAGGAGAGCTCTGGCTGCTGGCAGCCACGGGCACGGGGCAGAGCTCGGCACAACCCACCTGGATAAAGGCCACGGTGACCACGATGAGCACGGCCTGGAGAACAGAGCAGAGAACAGAGAGCAGAGAACAGAGCGCGTTACAGGTGTGGCACAGGGAGATGGGGTGGGCAGGACAGGGGACAACAACCGTGGGGAGGGGGGACAGGTGTCACATATCAGGGTGAGGAGGGACAGGGGCCACCACTATGGGGATAAAGGACAGGTGACAACAACCATGGGGAGGGGGGACAGGTGACAATCACGGGGATAATGGACAGGTGACCACCATGGGGATAAAGGACAGGTGTCACATACCATGGGGACACAGGACAGGTGACAACAAAAATGGGGACGAAGGACAGGTGACAGTCATGGGGATAAAGGACAGGTAACAACAACCATGGGGATAATGGACAGGTGACAACAACAATGGAGACAAAGGACAGGTGACAACCATGGGGATAAAGGACATGTGTCACATACCATGGGGACACAGGACAGATGAGAACAACCACGGGGATAAAGGACAGGTGACACACACCATGGGGACAAAGGAGAGGTGTCACACACCATGGGGATGGGGGGCAGGTGTCACACACCACGGGGACAAAGGGCAGGTGACACCCACCATGGGGATAAAGGACAGGTGGCACACACTATGGGGATGGGGGACAGGTGTCACACACTATGGGGACAAAGGACAGATGACAACAGCCATGGGGATGGGAGACAGGTAACAACAACAATGGGGACAAAGAACAGGTGACAACTATGGGGATAAAGGACAGGTGTCACATACCATGGGGACACAGGACAGGTGACAACAACCATGAAGATAATGGACAGGTGACACCCACCATGGGGATAATGGACAGGTGAGAACAACCATGGGGATGCAGGACAAATGTCACACACCATGGTGATGGGGGACAGGTGTGATGAGGTGATGAGGGCCACCACTATGTGGACAAAGGACAGGTGACAACAACAATGGGGACCAAGGACAGGTGACACCCACCATGGAGACCAAGGACAGGTGTCACACACCATGGGGATGGGGAACAGGTGACACCCACTATGGGGCAAAGCACAGGTGACACCCACCATGGGGATAAAGGACAGGTGGCACACCACTATGGGGACCAAGGACAGGTGTCACACATCAGGATGATGCAGGACAGGTGTCACACACTGTGGGGACAAAGGGCAGGTGACACCCACAATGGGGATGGGGGACAGGTGTCACAGAGCAGTGTGATGCAGGACAGGTGTCAAACACATGGGGACCAAGGACAGGTGTCACACACCATGGGGACAAAGGACAGGTGTCACACCCCATGGGGATGGGGGACAGGTGACACAAACTATGGGGATGCAGGACAGGTGACACACATCATGGGACAAAGCACAGGTGACACCCACCATGGGGATGGGGCACAGGTGTCACACACCATGGAGACAAAGCACAGGTGTCACACAGCAAGGTGATGCAGGACAGGTGACACACACAATGGGGATGGGGGACAGGTGTCACACACCACGGGGACAAAGCACAGGTGACACCCACCATGGGGATGGGGGACAGGTGTCACACACCAGGATGATGCAGGACAGGTGTCACACACCACGGGGACAAAGCACAGGTGACACCCACCATGGTGATGCTGGCAGCATCCTCGTACTCCTTGGTGACGACACTCACTAAAGCTGAGGCCAGCAGCAGCAGGATGAGGGGGTTTTTGAACTGGGGAGACAAGGACAATGGGGAGTGAGAGGTGCTGAGCTGAGCTGGCTGCACACCCCATCAGCAAAGGGGGGTTTTGTCTCCTGTGGGGTTTTTGGGGTCAGGTTCCTGCAGTTCCTGCCCCACAGGTGGCCTTGGGGACCAGCAGGACAAAGCTCCCACCAAAACACACGAACCCCCCACTGTTCCCCTTTTTGCACAGGCAGGGCTCCCCTTTGCAGACACACAGCACAGAGCTGATCCCAAAAGCTTCTTAGATGCACAATAAGGACAAACAAAACTTTACTGTCTTTTTAGAATCTGAAACCAGAAATCCTCTTTCTTCTTCCTTCTCATTTTTTCTTTAATTAATTTGCTCAAATCTTCACTGGACAGAGGGCTGTGGGAGTCAGGAGCTCACTTGTTTCACTTTTAAACAGAGATTGTGAGGCCCCTTTTGCTACCTGAGGAAATTACAGCTCTGTTTAACTGATGTGGGAATTGATGGAAAGGAATTAAATAGATAAAGATAAATCTGCCTGCTCAGTGCAACAGATGTGTGGTGATGCTCAGCAGGAAAGCCAGGGTTTAAATTTATTCCTGGCTGGATCCAAAGGTGAAAGTCCCTCCATTTCTCTTTAGAAAACGAAGCAAAGGGGATGTTTACAAAAATAGCAGCTGGAAAAAGCCACAGTAAGAGGCTGCTGATGCTGAAGGGCAGGACCAGAGAAACCAAAGCTTGCAGGAGGATCAGAGATGCACCAAAGAATCCCTCTGGTGTCCTTGTAGGAGAAACTGCTTCTTAAGGTTCAGCAGAAATAAAACAGCTTTTATCACTTTTTATCAGGAATAAAATAATCCTTGGAGAGATTTAGTGATGATTACTAAAAGCCCAAAGAATATAAATTGTATTTAAAAAAAAAAGGGACAAGCCATGAAATAAAAATGAAATCTTTTAAAGTAACTGAAATGCTTGTGATTCAACTAAGCAAGAAAATCAGTCAAATCACTGGTTGGAAATGAAAAATAAAAACAAACAAACAAACAAAAGGCCCTTCTTGTCTGGTTAAAAGCTCTCAAAGGGAGGTGAAAGACATTAAATACTGATGAGAAATAGTTAATAAAAGCAAATCTCACATATTAAATACTGATGAGAAATAGTTAATAAAAGCAAAATCTGAGGATAGCTCAGGTGGGGAAAGAGAAGATAACAAATATCACTTCTGCCTGGCTTTTTGGGGCAGTTGGTGTGAAATTGTGGATGTCAGGAGCACATGGGGCCATTTCTGAATGTACCTGCCACTTGTATATCACTGACAGAGCCCTGAAAGTGCCCTGAGCTGCCCCTTTTTTGGAGGGATGGCCAAAACCAGAGCATCTTCCAGCCACCCTGGCTCTCCTCCACCTTTCACAATTTTATAACTTGCCTTAAAGGGAATAAATATGCTCCAGCAATCAGGCCCCTGCTGTGGAGCGTTTGATTTGTGGGCTGTGTGGAGATAAAAAGGTTCATTTCTGTTTGAAGATGTTTATCTGCACAGGAACCTCACAGTGGTTTTCCCAGGACAAGGAGCAGCTCCTGTGCCCAGGGCACTGCCTGTTCCAAACTCAGTTTCTGGGATAGAAATCCTGAATATTTCAATGCAGACACCACTCAGAACCAGCCAGCTTTTGTTTTTGCCAAGAAATGAGGATCTGTGCAGAGAATCCTTACCTGGTCCAGATATTTTTTCCATATTGGCTCGTTGTTCTCTACTGAGAATTCATTCCAGCCGTGCTTGGAGCGGCGCTGGAGCACGGAAAACTCAGAGAGTCCAGTCTGTAAATCAACCTAGAGGGCAAAAAATCCCAACCCAGCCCCACCATTTCACATTGCAGTCATAGAAAACTTCATGTTAAATTATGTCAAATAATATCAAATTACATATAAATTATATCAAATTACATATAAATTATATCAAATTTATATATAAATTATGTCAAATTTATATTAAACTCCTATAAGCAGACTAGGCAAGATCTTCATGGCTCAGTCCCAAATATGAAAAAATAAATCTGTCTGTTGTTTTTCTGTTAAAATATAAAATTTTACCATCAACCACCACAGAAACCCATATATAAGCACAAATTAATTAAAAAAAATAAAGCATATCTTCAAAAGGGAGAAATTATAGATGACAAATTAGAAATCTAAAATAGTAAAAGAAAGAAGAAATATCTGGTTGCACTGTGTATTTAAAGAGAAAATAAAAATAAATACACCCTGACAAAATTCAAAGGGAGCAAAATGAGAAGGGATAAAACTTGAATTTTAAAAGTGCTGAGGTCAGGACCCAAAACACAGCCAAGCACTGAAACTTTCCCTGATGCTGGGGACCCTTGAGCCTGCCCAAGGAGAGGATCCATCACAAAAATGCAGAAGAATTGGGCACTCCATGAATCTGCAAGTCAATTCAAGACTGATTTTGCCGCTCAGCCCTCCCCACACTCCCAAAGAGAAATCCTCACACGCAGAGCTCTTGCCAAATCCTCCTTGTGGCATTTACAGGCGTCCTTGGGGGGCAGGACTGCCACCTCCTTCTCCTGCTCGATTATTTTCAGCTCACACTCCTCGTGGGGCTGAGAAAACAAAAGGAGTCATTAGGTGAGAGCAGTGTTAATTAAAGTGTTCCAGCTTTAACCTCTTAATCCCATTCCCTTCCTGCCACTGTGACTTTGCATTAAACATAGACAAGGCATATTTTTTAAAACTGTAAAAAAGGTGGTTTTATTACCTACAGCTTAAATTTATAGGGTTTGCTTAAAATACTGTGTTTAATTAGTTGTTATTTCCTGTAACTGGTTAGTTTGTTAGTAGTGATATGTGTTAAAGTGTTTTTCTTTAGGTATGCTTGTATTCTTTTTAAAATTATTTAGGATAGTTTTTACAGGTGGAGTTAACTCTTATGGTTTTAGAATTTTTTTTCTTAAGAGAACAAGCAGATTTTTAGTGTTGTGGGATTCTATTTCCATGGAAGTTGGTTGGTTTTCACAGCTATGGTTGATTAAGTCAGAGTTTAGCCTGTGAGGCTTTCAAGCTCTGTTCAGCCATCCCTCCCCTTGCCAGCTGGGCACCTTCAGTCACCCCAGCACTCCCCAAATCTCAGCTCTTTAATACCAGCTCTAACTAACCCTGAGCACAGCCCCAAAGCACATTCTGCTGGGGAGAGAGCCCCTGAGGCTGGGGCTCCAAAATAGAGGAACCCA